>NC_051178.1:5424547-5724547 GCF_013339695.2 Rhipicephalus sanguineus | reverse complement strand
GAACAGCAGGCCAGGCCACGCTCCGAGATGTGTTGCTGGCAACGCCGCCTCATGTGGTGGTCGGGCGGCCGCAGCACGGACGGCCGCGTTCCCTGGCTGGAACCTGGGTCGCTGGCGTCCGACGCTTCGGCTCGCTGTTGCGTCTGCCGCTGCTTCGGCTCGTCCCCAGCCACCAAGCGCTTAGCCACGTATCCTCCACAAGTGGCCCAATCGGGACACACCACCTCTATGGACCCCCACAGGTCATCAGCTGATTGGCTGACCTCACGCACAGAGCTGGCTCCAAATTGCACGCGTCTGGCGCCGTACCTTCGTCGTCGTCGACACATTTTGTTCCATTCATCACAGGCACCTAGGCCTACCATTTTGCGGCGGTGCAAAGCGAATATAGGTGCACTGGGGAATAAAGCTTGCTTTCTAGGGATACCATGCACCCGCAAAGCATGGCACTACTAGGGATACAAAGCATGGCACTACTAGGGTTCTGCGAGCGCGCTCCGCCGGCGAGTTGCTGCGTGTCCGGTGTTCCGATTTACTATGGGAACGCCAGTGCATCGAATTCGAACACAAGACGTGCGATGCCACCCTTTCGTACGAGACCTTCGCGTACAACACTGTCGCGCAAGCAACGACGCAGATGATGCCATACAAGCTAATCTTACACAGGATCCTGTGCGCCTGCGCAGTCTGCTCTTCGACTCAATGAACTCCTTAATCATTGGATTTCTCGACGAGATCCGACGCCTGTGGGCATCGTGATGCCACGGGGTCTGACGTTACCGAGCAGTGCTTGGTGCCGCCCCTTCATGCATACAAAAGATGTTGCAGGTGCCTCGCCTTCATTTGGCAAAAAGCTCTTGCGGCTGATCGAAGTGCGCGGTACGCGTTCTTTGTGCACGTTTGTGATGATGAATTGTCTTCTTTATATGATTCTTAGACGCGACTGCCGCTCTGCCCACGTTCTTGCATTCTGTACTGCACTATGCCTGCTAATACCGAGCTCGTTAAGCGACTTGATGCGCTCGGAAGTGTTCAACGGCATGTGTAGCCACTGTCCTCGTTTCCAAGTGTACTAACAAGCTACAGGAGCCCGGCAATGACCATTGCGCAACTCTGACGGAAGCACTTAAAGGGCCCCTCACCAGGCCACATAGCAAATTTTAGTTAGACGCTGGAAGTTGTTGTGTGCCGAATGAAGAGCAGTATGCCGCAAGAATTTTTCAAATCGGTTCATTACGAGCTGAGAAAAACGATAATTTGTAGCGGCGCGAAACCATGATGCGAGGAGGCGAGTTTCAAACCCTTGCCACTCGCCCCGTGTAGCCTTAGCAAGCCAAATCTCTTCCCTGCCCCCTTCACTTGACACATACGCATGAACACGTCATGCACATGCATGGTCACGTGCGCATGACGTGCCCGAGCCACCCGAGCACGCGAGCGGCGTTGCACGGCCGCTACCTTTTATTTTTTTAGTAGCGGCCGTGGGCGTTGTGTCGGCGTCCTCTGTGGTGTACTGCCTCTTTCTGCGGGACGGGCATGAAAGTTGCGACATTTGTACGGGCACGAGAGTGGCGGTATCATGAGCCAGTGCTGCATTAACGTTTACTTGGACGCGGTAGAATAAATGAGCATAATGAGTGCTCGAACGCGCCAGAACATTACTTTCGTTTCTAGGGCTGGCGTCTGCTCGATGCGCTAACCGCGGGGACACGAACGCATGGGAAACGGATGCACATTGGCCCCGCATCTCGCTGCAATTCACGAAAAAAAAATAAAAAAGACGCACACATTCCCTTTGTGTGTCTCATTATTTCTCTCAAGTTTTATTAATCTATTCAAGCAGCAAATTACACAAACTACACATATCGTGTCTAATAATTATCGCAGTGTCACGTGCTACTGTTAGCGACGTCAGAGCACAGTCGTCTACGTTGAGGAGCGACGTCACAGCACTACCATCTACGTAGGGCCATTTTCTCATGTACGTCATTCCCTCGTTCTCTAAAGCGCGCGCCCTCGAGAGGAAGGGCAGGCAGCGTTCACCTTGAAATTTGACCCATTTCCGCGGCGCGTAGCGTTCCAAATTTTGGCAGACGTGATCGTGAACGCCCAGTGTATGCATTGCGCTCGTTAGCTCAAAATTGTCAAACCTGGTGAGGGGCCCTTTAAGCAATGCTTTTGAGGCCATGAGGGCAAAACAAGACGAGTTGATGGCTGCGAACCTCGCACTCTCCGCAGGAAATGGGGCGTTGTTCCAAGTGCACTAACAAGCTACACGAGCCTGGCATTGACCAATCCGCAACTCTGAGGGAAGCACTTAGGCAATGCTTTTGAGGTCATGAGGGCAAAACAAGACGAGTTGATGGCTGCGAACCGCGCACTCTCCGCAGGAAATGGGGCGTTGTTCCAAGTGCACTAACAAGCTACACGAGCCTGGCATTGACCAATCCGCAACTCTGAGGGAAGCACTTAGGCAATGCTTTTGAGGTCATGAGGGCAAAACAAGACGAGTTGATGGCTGCGAACCGCGCACTCTCCGCAGGAAATGGGGCGTTCGGTGTGGAACAGTATTCTGTACTGAGTAATGTTGAGATCAAGGTTATTCCTGTCACGCAAAATGAAGATTGCCTTGCAACCGTGAAAGCCATTAGGAATGCCACCGGCTGCCCTGTTTCTCCCTCTGACGTTGTCTATAGCATGGCCAAAAAGTCCGAAGAGAAGAACCTCATCGCTTTCGTTGCCGCGAGAAGTGTTTGATCGTAGGAAGCCCGTCTACGTACTGGCGAAATTGGCTTTTATTGCGATAGCAATTATATGGACAGTCTCGGCTGATTTTTGCCGTCGCCTTCGCCGCCGTCATGCTGCGTATATGTATAAGTATGTATATATACATCAATATTCCAAGGAAAAATAAATCAGAAAAATGCTTCCGAAGCGCGGAATCGAACCAGCGACCTCTGAATTCGCAGCGCGGTGCGCTAAGCACTACTCCACAAATCGTACATCCCTCTGGCAGCTAACGGCGAGCGTTATATACACACCCTTTACCGTTTGCAGTCCTCCGAGACGGAGGCGCTTATAAGCGTTTCTTCAATACCAGCGAGGTGGCGCTAGGAGCGCGCGGGCGCACTTAAAGGTGTCGGCCAGCTCTCTCGCTTCTTATATTTGCGCAGCGAGAACCTTGCCCTTCCGCTGTCTGCTCGCGCGGGCGCTCGAACAAACTACCGCAGTGTTCATGATACTCAGTTACTCAGTAGATCGAGCTACGTGGTAGCTCCCACCGCGCGTCGCGTGCGTGTAGCTAAAAGCGTTTCAGATGTCGCGCACGTAACGTACGTGTACTTTTCACGTTTGCGTATGAGAGTTCCCTACGTACGTGAAATTAAAACTGTCTAGTAGCTGCCGGGTAAAGATGGACGCACGGTAGTGGCAGCGCGTGCATCACGGGCCGCTTTTCTTGCTATCGCTTTCATTGCTTCGCCCTTGCGGCAAAACTGTGACTTTTTCTGGTTCCGCTGATGCTGCAGTGTGTGTTAATGATCACTTTACTCTCGAGAACAAACGTTTGTTTTCAAAGGCTCTGCTCTTAAGAAGGAGAGCAGCTGGCGGTCTTACAGCGAAAGCTGTTATGAGATCACTTGAGCGGCCGTTTTTCGCGGCGTAGTTGTCCGCCGCCACGGCGCTGCCGGTGTCCGTAACCACTATCGCTCGAAATAAGGAAAAAAAACGAAATAAGAAAAAAAAAACTCCAGGACTGAACGAGGCTCGAACCTGGGGCCTTTGCGTGGGAGCCCAGTATTCAACCTCTGTGCCATGCCGGTGCTTGAAACTGCTTTGCAAAATGACCCTATACAGGCTTCATGTCGGGAAGGAACCACATTCACATCCGCAATATAGCGTGGTAGAAGAGGGAAATAAGAAACAGGCGCCGCACGGCGTGAATTCTATAACCAGGCGTCACACAATGCGAATTGCGCAACGAGTAGGTTGTTGAATGCTTCCAACCCATTATAAAGGGCTCCTCCATAATTCTTCATCCTCATCAGGCACAGCATCAACAAAGTGCGCATAATGACTTACATGCGTTTAGCACGTACCTCGGCTCTCCGTAGAATGACGAAAAATGGCATAGTGCCTGCTTCCCTACTTCTCAAAAACTACAATGATTTATAGCGTAGTGCTTTCCTCGCAAGTGTACTTGTATTGGTTGCCAAGGAAGCTCATAGGCGCATGATCCATTTCCTCGGGGTGTCAATACAGTTCTTCGCCTCCCCCCTCTCTCCCACGTCAACGTATGTTATACAGTATGGCTTTCCTCGGCGTCTCGATAAAGTTTTTCGCCCCCCCCCCCTCTCTCCCACGTCAACGTATGTTATACCGCATGGCAGGAGAGGGAAATAGCGACCGGGCGTCACCCAATGCAAATTACATAAATGGTGGGCCATTTAACGCTTCCAACCCATTACTCACTTCTCCGCAGATTGACGAATATTGGCTTAGTAGGTGCTTCCGAACTTCACAAAAATTGTGATTTATGGCGTAGTGTGTACCATGCTAGTGTACTTGTATTAATAACCCCAAGAGAGCTTACAACGGGCTCTAGAAACGCCGCTCTTCGAGCCTTCGCTGTGACTATGCTGCGGTTTCAGCGCAGGCCTGGCGTTTTTATGGACATCTGCCTCATGACTCCTCGCGCTTCTTGTGACAGCACAATACATACCTCTCGCGCATGGGCACGAGAAAGTGGGTTGACCTGCGAGGCTTGGGCTAAGAAGACGTACGTTGGTCGAAGGGACACTTTGTGTGTGGAACGCTCCACGGACTCCTAAATTTTGTATATAGTTTTGCGGGCACAATTTCGCCCATCGTAAACAAGATTTAGAACTGAGCTCGTAGGCGCCCGTTCCTGCGTTGTGCGTCGTCGGCGTAATCTTAACCGGCATAACGAACGAGGACGAAAGAGAGCGAACGCGTGCGCAGCGGTGGATGAAAGACGGCGATAGTGAGGAGAGCGCGAAGAGTGTGAACGACAATGGCGAGATGACTGGTTGCGCGGCGGCCACCTGCGGCGCCACAGTAGCGCGTGCCGATGTGCGGTCGCCGATGAAGTCCTCACTAAGGTATGCGGCGGAGGCGTCCACCGATACCATATATGGAAATAAAGCGCTGCATGAAGTCAGGCATATCTGCGGTGGCTGTTGTGGAACGCGCCCACACGCTGCCTTCCACAGCCTCCCGGTTGGCGAGGCAGTCACGCCTCAACGCAAAAAAAAAAAACATGATTGATCCCTTTGTCATAGGAATCGGTGTAACACGAAAGTGAAACGTGCTTTCACAGACGTAGTTGACTGATTGTTGTGCATTGTTTCGCCCCGAGGGCGAAGCAATGAATGCTTCAAGTAGAAAACAGCGCTACGAGATGGGACAAGGAAAGGGCACAAACACGGCGCTGTCTGTGCCCTTTCTTTGTCCCGTCTTGTAGCGCTGTTTTCTACTTGAAGTCATGCACCAACCAGCCCAAATTCGTACCCTACTGCAATGAATGCTATAGCAACAAGTTGTAATGTCACGCGAAGAACGGCAAGCAGCTCGAAACTTCCAACGCGTTGCTCAATCAGAAAGGACGCACAGAACGAACATACATATGATGAGCGCGAACTAACAACTGTCATAGCTCGACAGTTAAAGCGCGCTGGCCAAATACAAAGGAGGACGCAAGAAACGAACGCACAAGTATACACAGGATGAGCGCGAACTGTCACAGTTCTTACTTATTTGGTTTTGAACAGCGCGCTCCTTTGCAAAAGCGGGCGCTGCAGTGAGCGAAATGACCTTCGTGCTCTCTGTCACTTGAACACAAACTTGCGGTGAGAGCGCAGACGTACAAGATAACTGCGCGCGCAGGAGCGACCACGCCCTGTAGAGGCACACGCTAATCTCAACGCGGGGGGCGACGACATTAAAAGCGCACTCTTCGAGCCCTTCGTGCCATCTCTCTAGTGATAACGAAAACACGCTGATGTATCCTGATCTCTGAGTACCGCCACTGGCAAATGGTGTATATAATAGCACGCCGTTAGTATGACCAGGAACGTACCGCTTGTGGTGGAATCGGTTCGCGCTGCGCGCTGGGGATCGAGGGGTCGTAAGTTCGATTCCAGGTAACGGAACTTTTTCTTCTAGTCTTTTCTTTGCCATATATGTTATTTGTATTTTACAATGTCACATACGTGACGCAAATGCGTCAGCGGAGCCGTGGTTGACCCCGGCATAGAACATTTTCGTGTTAAAACAAACCGCCTAAAGAGCTGCGCTTAGAATTCGCATTATGCAGTATCGTTATATTCAGCGATTTTTTTTTTCATTTAAATGTATATCAGAAACATGGCTTGGTGATATCAATGCCGATCTATACGGTTTCCAATCGTACAAATCTGAGTAATGTCACCGTGCGTCTGATTCTCATGGAAGCTCAGCTATTTTCATTACTCCTGACATTAATTGCAATCCTAGAATAGACATTTCCATTGACATTCGAAATTGCAAAGCAGTTTAGATAGAAGTTGCGCAGCATCATTCTACACATAATAAAAAAATGTATTACTTGCTAGCATATATCGCCCTCCTTCTTCATCACTTGCTGAAATCCTATCGGCTCTTTAGACCGTCCTGAACAATGTGTCACTAGAAAACAAGAACATTTATTTGGTATCCGATATCAAGATTACCTTATTACCATTTCGTTCGAATAGTACCGCTGCTTGTAATGATTGCCTTCGAGCGTATGCATTATTGTGCCTCATTGGCTCGCACACTAGGTTAGACACACATGGCGCCTAACAACACTCTTTCTAGACGATGCTCTTTCTAACTCAAATGTCCGGAGTAGTTGATGTCAATATTACCAATCATTGCCCCATCTTCATCACACTTGATAGCCCTGTAACTTGAATTAACACAGTTTTTACTGCAACGTTCTTTGAGCAAGAAAGCTTTATCAGTGCTATTTCACACTGTGACTGGTGTGAAGTTTGCTCACAAACTGATCCACAATCGGCAGTTGATATATTTCCTCGTTATTTTCAGAAGCTGTTTCTGCGAGTAACTATACCGTTGCTTGTAAAAAGAAATATCAAAAGCCTCAAAAGCCTTGTATGATATCTGCCTCATTAACGAGTCTCATAAAAAAGAATAATCTCCATAGAAAACCAAGAGACAGCCCTTTATGAAAGCCCTGGCACTTCGCTATGAAAGTTATTCTAAGCTTCTTAACTCCTTGCTAACAATCACCAAGAAACGCTATTAAAGTGAAGGATTTATGCATAATAAGAAGAATTGAAAAATACAATGCAACCTGTTCCATGAATTCTTAGATTCGCCTGCAATCACCTCGCCCACAATGCATTCACGCCACTTATTGTCACTCTGATGACATTGCAAATGCGCTTTCTGAGTATTTCAGTTTGTAATCCAGTCGTTACCAGTTCCTCACTCATCCAGTCGTGTAATCCAGTACCTCACTCATTTTTTTCTCTTTCCTCTCCCTCTGACGAAACAGTATCATCTATTCGTAATCTTAAACATACTTCTCCCGGTATTTCTCCCGGTGCACGTCGTTCAAATATGGTTGCTCAACTGATTTCTCAGCCCTTGACCCATATAATCAGTCTCATTTTTTAAAGGTCCCCTTCCTCACTCATTAAAACATGCAGAGGTCATAGCAATTTTTCAGAAAAGTAAAAGTGATAAAGATGTTACTCAAAGCTGTACGCCCATTTCTATCCTTCGATCATTAGGTAGCCTAATTGAACATTGGTTTGTGTCTTAATTCTTACCTTTCGAAATGTAGAGCTATAAAGCCTTCCCTGGTTGGGTTTTGTCATAGAAGCTCCACTAACCATACTATACTTTCATTGACAGACTTGATCAAACATTCGATTGATTGTAGTAACTTCTCGGGTTCAGTATTTTTTGCTTTAACTAAAGCCTTCGACACGCTCAATCACTCCGTTTTATTCACTGAGCTAGATTCTTATGGTATCAGTGGACCGGCTCTAAAGCTTTTGCAGAGTAAGTTAATTCAATATCATTCTACTTTTTTCTTTTTTATATAATAAGCCGTCGGCTACCTTTCGAATGCATTAACTGTGACTTACTACAGAAATGACACTAACCACACTCGTTTTGCATCAGAAGGAAGTTTCTTACTGCTCCAAGTTCGCACTAATTACGGCAGAAAATCGTTGTCATTTCATTTTATTTATTTATTTATTTATTTATTTGAAATACACTCAAGGTACGTACAGTACATTATAGAGGGGAGGGGCAAGTACATGATTATATGTAACACGGGACAAGATACCAAGAGAGAAGAAAAAAAGCATAACAATCAATCGAGTACAATATCAATGTACAATAAAGACAAAAAGAAAAGAATAACACCAATATAAACACTGGTTATACAAAACATACCGCGGGATGGACAAAATCAGATATGAAGGTAAAAACTGGTAAGCGCAAATAAACAAGACAGGGGCACAGGAAGACTGAACATGGACAGGCGCTACTTTCAACTCGTTAGTTGAAAGTAGCGCCTGTCCATGTTCAGTCTTCCTGTGTCCCTGTCTTGTTTATTTGCGGTTACCACCTTCAAGTATGAACCAACTCGCCCAGTTACAAGTTTTATTGAATCAGATATGAATCTCTAATAATAAGAAGAGAAAGTACAAGAGCGCGAGCTCAGAGCACCAAAGAGGAAGGGAAAAGAAGAAAAAAAGAAGAAGAGAAAGGCAGAATTTTACAACTCTAGATCATGTTCATAAGAGCATGTTTGAAAAGAATTGGATCGCGCAAGTTCATTATAGATGATGGTAGGTTATTCCATTCGACTGTGGTTTTGGGAAGGAATGACTGTGCGTACGTGACAGTGTTACAAAACGAGACCTTGACTTTATGACTCTATTGGATGGATGGATTGGATGGATTGGGTGGAACTCTATTCCACCCAATCTAAAGTCCTTGTCTCATCTGTACACGTTCAAAAAAACTTGGAAATTATGCATTTTCTCCTCGTTCTCTTTTGTCCTTTCTCAATTACGGTGTAGTGAATGCGTAGTTTTGGGATTATTTCTATAGTTCAGTTTTCTTCCTCTTGTTTATAACACTGCTCTACGTTATCTTGCCATTAGCCTTTCCAATTTTATTACGTGCTTTCTTCATCGTGGCTCCCCCTACAGTATTCGGACTATGGGTCTGTAAAACGTCTCCTTCATTTTATGTATCGCTACTTTGCTAACAGAAAAGTAAAAACTTCAAACCCGGCAACGACGCTGATGCTATCCTGCCGAACATCGCCGACGCAGAAAATCGCGGCGTTGCTGTTTATTTTCAGCGCTCCGAAAAAGCTCCAATGCTCGCCCGCCTGCGTATCGCGAAGCAGCAGAGGGTCGATAGGCGTCACTACAATCTTCCACGACGCAACATGGAAGCGATCGTGTCTGGGTCAGGAAGCCGATTCGACGGCGTGGACTGAGTGACAAGTTCCTGCGGTGATACTTTGGACTCTGCAAGAATACGACGTTTCGGTACACTGTACTATGAGCTCGTGCCTGAAAACAGCGGCGCCGCGCATGATCCCAAGTCTGCCTCGTGGTGCGCCTTACACCTTATTACGCACGCTAATGATGTGTGACACTTTGTTACCTTACTTCATGAATTCGTTTTCTACGTATTTTTTCCTCGGCATCGAAAAGATGTTCTTTTTTCTGAGGGGGGCAACGACAGGCGCAGTCGCTTTCTTTCATTTAACTTGGAAAGCCTTTTTCATTATGTTGTGACGCGTTTTATTGCATTGCGCAAGCCGCGCTTCACCTTGCATGCTGTTTCACCAATCACGCCGAATGCTCTACAAATATTGCAGAACCAACGCCGATCGTGGAGTATCTTCCAGACTGTACGCGAGCATCAGTGATAATACTAGAATGTTCTGCGAAGCATGTACGAAAGCCGACGTATTTTACCGTCGATGAGACTACCAACGGCCGCTATCATTTTCATTTACAGTGCGCATTATTGATAATATCTTGGGTTTAACGTCCCAAAACCACGATATGATATAAGTTAGCCCAAGAAAGAGCTGCGTCTGTAATAGCCCGACTGCCGCCACTGCTGATTACAATGGCTTGTGTACGTGTAAAACAACATGTCCAAGGAGATCCCTTACTGTTCTCCAAGTGACTGAAAATCCATTTATCCCTGCCGAAGCAGAGGGAAGTACAAGGTTGAATGTGTCAGAGTAATACATCGCACAGCGCCATGGTCATTAGCACATAAGGCCGATTTACCATTATTGAAGTGATCGGAAATCCGCAAGTCTCGCAATGAAATACCATTCATGTTACCAGCTTAGTCGATTTCATAGGTCCTATGCGGATTAGCAGGCATTAAAACAGCTTTGACGGGCGCTTTCGTATGTTATGCGCTGCGTAGCTTTGCGGAGGGCCACGGTGACGCGGAATTCCACGGAATGCACCGGTCGCACTCCGGTGCATTGAGAAAGCAACCTTGTCCACTTTGGCGATATTGATAATGTCACTACGGGCGCGCGGACGATGAGAGAACAGTCCGCTCATATACCCAACAGTCACGACGCCGTGTTTTAAATGCGAAGCATTTCTCAGCGAACCTTTGGCACTTTGGGCTATCTATCTATCTATCTATCTATCTATCTATCTATCTATCTATCTATCTATCTATCTATCTATCTATCTATCTATCTATCTATCTATCCGCCTGCGTCTGTGTGCTCTCACGATCGCCTCCTTAGGTTGGTGTAGACCAATATTGGCATGGGAGGGTAAGAAGATTTGAAGAATATGACTGTGGGGTGATGATATGAATAACCTGAAAACCCTGTCGCGTACGTCGTCAAATCCGTTCCTCTTAACACGTGCGGCACATACCCGTTCACCACGGGCTGCCGCGTACGGGTATGGGCCACAGGTGACAGTTTATATTGTCACGTGGTCGTGACGTTGACGAAGGCAGCACTCAGCACGTCAGAGATGAAACTCTTTATTTGGCCGAACTTGTGGCCGGGAAACTGAAAAGCAATACACTGATAGCGGCGAATAAGAGCGTCGACCGGCGATCAACTGACAAGCGGTGAAGCGCGTCGGCATTTAAACATGTGCCGTCGAATATTCCAGCGTTATCGCTGGCTGTCGCGCAAATTCTAGAATGAGCCCGAGTGTGCGCGTCTTGCGCGTAATCTTTAACAAAACGATCTACAATGATCGGGAAGCTTCTCGAACAATGAGGCGCGGTTCGCGCTGAGCGTTGCGGACAGTCTTTGTGGGCGAAAACCGAATAAAGCAAAAGTTATAATAGGAAACGCCCGTGGCAATGCCCCCCTCTGAAAAAGCATCGTCCCGATGCTTAAAACAGAACAGGCCAATGCACGCAACAATAAATAACAAGAATAAGCAACAAAGTACAATAAACAATAAGCACAAGCAAGAAAGTACAATAATAAAGCGAAATGTCAGTCCTCAGATTCGCTAACGCGCGTAATATGGTTTGAGGCGCACGACATGGACGACTTCAGGTCGTGCACGGCGCCGCTGAGAGTTCGTAATGCCGTCAGGGACAACCTCGTAGTCGAGTTCGCCCAGGTGCCGAAGTACCCTGTACGGTCCGAAGTATCGGCGAAGAAGCTTCTCACTCAATCCGCGTCGTCGTATTGGCGTCCAGACCCAGACACGGTCGCCGGGCTGGTACTCGATGAAGCGTCGTCGAAGATTGTAGGGACGGCTGTCGGTGCGCTGCTGGGTCTTGATGCGCAGGCGGGCCAGCTGTCGTGCTTCTTCGGCGCGCTGTAGGTAGGTGGTCACGTCGATATTTTCCTCGTCGGTCACGTTTGGTAACATGGCATCGAGCGTTGTTGCCGGGCTCCGTCCGTAGACTAACTTGTATGGCGTCATCTGCGTCGTTTCTTGTACGGCCGTGTTGTACGCGAAGGTCACATATGGAAGGATGGCGTCCCACGTCTTGTGTTCGACGTCGACGTACATAGCTAGCATGTCGTCGATGGTCTTATTGAGACGCTCGGTCAGGCCGTTGGTCTGTGGGTGGTACGCGGTCGTCCGGCGGTGGCTTGTGTGGCTGTATTCCAAGATCGCTTGAGTTAGAACAGCCGTAAACGCCGTACCTCTGTCGGTGATGAGAACCTCTGGGGCGCCATGAAGGAAGACGATGTGCTCCACGAAGAACTTGGCTACCTCGGCGGCACTGCCTTTGGGCAAGGCCTTTGTCTCGGCGTAGCGGGTGAGGTAGTCAGTTGCCACGACGATCCACTTGTTTCCGGTATTGGACGTCGGGAACGGCCCCAGTAAGTCCATCCCGATTTGCTGGAACGGTCGCCGTGGTGGCTCGATAGGCTGCGGAAGTCCGGCTGGCCTAGTGGGCGGTGTCTTGAGTCGCTGACAGTCCCGGCAGGTCTTTACGTAACGGGTGACGTCGGCGGAAAGGCGCGGCTAGTATTACTTCTCCTGTATTCTTGCTAGCGTGCGAGAAACACCCAGGTGTCCAGACGTCGGGTCGTCTCGAGGACCTCTGGCCGCAATGTCGAGGGTACCACGAGAAGGCAATCGGCTCGAAGCGGTGAGAAGTTCTTCTTTAGGAGAACACCATTGCGCAAGAAAAACGACGTCAGTCCGCGCGTGAATACCTTCGGAACAACGGTGGTCCTGCCCTCGAGGTATTCCACAAGGCCCCGGAGTTCTGGGTCCGCTCGCTGTCGTTCGGCGAAGTCGTCGGCACTTATGGTTCCTAAGAAGCAGTCGTCCTCCTTGTCGTCCTGCGGCTGTGGGTCGACGGGGGCGCGAGACAGGCAGTCAGCGTCGGAATGTTTTCTACCGGACTTGTAAACGACGGTAATGTCGAATTCTTGAAGTCGTAGGCTCCACCGTGCGAGCCGACCTGAAGGGTCCTTCAAGTTAGCTAGCCAACACAATGCGTGGTGGTCGCTCACAACTTTGAAGGGCCTGCCGTAGAGGTAGGGAAGAAACTTGGATGTAGCCCAGATGATCGCTAGGCACTCCTTTTCCGTTGTGGAATAGTTCGTTTCTGCCTTTGATAGCGACCGGCTAGCATAACTGATGACCCTTTCCTGCCCGGCAGTCTTCTGCACAAGGACGGCGCCCAGTCCTACGCTGCTTGCGTCGGTGTGGATTTCTGTATCGGCGTATTCATCGAAATGCGCTAGTATCGGAGGCATCTGAAAGCGTCGTTTCAGTTCTTCAAATGCTTCGATTTGCGCCGTTTCCCACTTGAATTGCACGTCGGTCTTCGTAAGGTGAGTTAGCGGCTCGGCGATTCGTGAGAATTCTTTGACGAAGCGCCTGTAGTAGGCGCACAAGCCTAGAAAACGGCGCACGGCTTTGGTGTCGGTGGGTGGCGGAAAGCCAGCGATGGCAGCTGTTTTCCGCGGGTCTGGGCGAACACCATCCCTGCTGATAACGTGACCCAAAAACAAGAGCTCCTCGTACGCGAAGCGGCACTTTTCAGGCTTCAAGGTGAGGCCGGAGGTCTTGATTGCTTCAAGTACGGCTTCAAGGCGCCGGAGGTGTTCGTCGAAGCTTGAGGCAAAGACAACGACGTCGTCCAAGTATACAAGGCACGTCTGCCCCTTCAAGCCAGCCAGCGCTGTGTCCATAACTCGTTGGAATGTCGCAGGTGCCGAACAAAGACCGAAGGGCATGACCTTGAACTCGAAGAGGCCGTCTGGTGTTATAAAGGCCGTCTTTTCTCGGTCTCTCTCGTCGACTTCGATTTGCCAGTAGCCGGTCTTGAGGTCCATCGACGAAAAGTACTTCGCGTTGTGGAGTCGATCCAGGCCGTCGTCTATCCGTGGAAGAGGGTACAAGTCCTTCTTCGTGATTTTGTTCAGGCGACGATAATCGACGCAGAAACGTAGGGTTCCATCCTTCTTCCTCACTAACACTACGGGAGACGCCCACGGACTCTTGGACGGCTGGATGATGTCGTCGCGTAGCATTTCGTCGACTTGCTCCTTAACGGCGTCCCTTTCTCGCGTCGAAACCCGGTAGGGACTCTGACGGAGTGGTCGAGCATTTTCTTCCGTTATGATACGGTGTTTAGCAAGGGGCGTTTGCCGGACCCGTGATGACGACGAGAAACAGTCCTTGTATTTCTTCAGAAGGCATCGGAGCTGTTTTGTTGGCGGGCGGGAAGGCTTGGGTTTACGTCGAAGGATGGCTCAGGCATTGCGGTTGTCGTTGTAGCTTCGTCAGAATCTGAAAAGGCAAACGCATCGCTGACAGCCAAGATTTCTTCGATGTGCGCAATCGTCGTGCCCCTGCTCAGGTGTCTGTATTCTTGGCTGAAATTCGTTAGCATCACGCTTCCTTTCCCTTCAGACAGCCGAGCAATGCCTCTTGCGACGCAAATGTCACGGTCTAGCAAGAAACGCTGATCGCTCTCGATGACACCTTCGATGCATTCAGCCGTTTCGGTGCCGACGGGAATTATGATGCTGGATCTAGGTGGAATGCTGACTTGATCCTCGAGCACGTTCAGGGCATATTGACATGGGTTCCTATCCGGCGGTGTCGCTTTCTCCGACGATAGGGTGATCGACTTGGTTCTTAAGTCGATGACGGCGCCGTGGTCACTTAGGAAGTCCATTCCAAGTATCACATTCCTGGAGCAGTTTTGTAGGATTACTAAGCTCGCAGGATAAGTCCGGTTGTCGATGGTGACTCTCGCCGTGCAGACACCAATCGGCGTTATCAGATGGCCTCCAGCGGTCCGGATCTCGGGGCCTTCCCAAGCAGTCCTAACTTTCTTCAACTTTGCTGCGAACGGCCCACTGATGACGGAATAGTCGGCTCCGGTATCGACGAGAGCGGTGACGTTGTGGCCGTCGATCAGAACGTCGAGGTCGCTAGTCCGCCGTCTTGCGTTGCGGTTACGTCGCGGCGTCGGGTCGCGGCTACGTCGGTTTGTTCCGCTGCTTCCGCGTTGCGTCGTTAGGTCTACTTCGGTCCGCGAGGGTTCGTCGTCAGGGGTCTGTCTGGTTCGCGTCGTGTTCTGAAGGTCTCGTCGCGCTGTCGTCGGCGGCGGCCGCGGAGGATCTTCGGCATTTCGTCGTACAGCAACCGCACCTCCATCGGTTGCTGCCCTTAGTTTCCCGGATACGGGCTAGGCGACCGGCCCCGGCTTGGGCCAGTGTTCTGCCGGCGGTGCGGTGACATGTAGCGGCCCGGCGACGGCGAGCGGGAAGGTCGTCGTTCTTGCCACTGTGTTCCGGTGAGGTAGTCGTCGATGTCGCGAGGCCGTTCGCCTGGCTGCGGGCGCGGCGCGTTGACGGCGAATCCGCGTAGCCCCATCTGTCGGTACTGGCAGCGGCGGTACGTGTGGCCGGCCTCCCCGCAGTGGTAGCAGAGCGGGTGGTTGTCAGGGGCGCGCCAAACGTCGGTCTTTCGGGGGGTGTAGCTTTGGCTTGCAGGCGGGCGGGATGGCGTCGGAGGTGGCGGCGGTGTCTGGCGATGGCGACGGAAATGCGACGGCGCGGGGCGTTGGTGATAGCGCGGAGTGGCGACAGCATGGCGTGCAACGGCAGCATAGCTCATGGTTTCCGGCTCAGGTTGTGGCGGTGCAGTAACTCCCAGCGAATGCCTAAGTTCCTCACGAGCGACGTCGGCTATGGAATGCACCTGGGGTTGCGATGCAGGAAACATCTTTCGGAGCTCTTCGCGCACGACCGCCCTTATCGTCTCACGCAAGTCGTCGCAGCCCAGCGCATGTGCTTCCCCGTAGTTCGTCGTCGGCATGCGGCGGTTGTATTGCCTCGTGCGCATCTCGAGCGTCTTCTCGATTGTTGTTGCCTCCGCGAGGAATTCTTGGATGGTCTTGGGTGGGTTTCTGATCAGTCCCGCGAACAGCTCCTGCTTGATTCCTCGCATGAGGAAGCGAACTTTCTTCTCCTCGGGCATCTCGGGGTCTGCGTGGCGGAACAGTCTCGTCATTTCTTCTGTGAAGAGTGCCACGTTTTCGTTAGGCAGCTGCACGCGGGTTTCGAGCAGAGCCTCGGCCCTCTCCTTGCGGACGACGCTGGTGAATGTTGCCAGGAACCTGGTGCGAAAAAAGTCCTATGTTGTCAGGGTTCGCTCTTGGTTCTCGAACCAGGTTCTAGCTGCGTCCTCCAAGGCGAAGTAGACATGCTGTAGCTTGTCTTCACTGGTCCAGGCATTGAAAAGGGCGACTCGGTCGTAGGCTTCGAGCCAGCTTTCCGGGTCTTCGAACGACGATCCGCGGAAGGTTGGCGGCTCCTTGGGCTGGCGAAGAAGGATTGGCGCAGGCTGCACGTGGTCGGTCATCGTCGCTGTGGTCGATGTTGAGATCTGCGGCTGCCTGGGTTTTTCGGGAAGGAGCCCGTGCTTTGGCTGCAGTCCCTTCTGCCTGCGGCTTGTTCGACGATCCGGGATTTCCTTGCCGTCGTCCTCGTCGCGGCTTGGGCTTGGGTCAGCGCTCCGCGGTGGCGTCCGGATCATGAAGCAGCACCTCCACCAGATGTCACGTGGTCGTGACGTTGACGAAGGCAGCACTCAGCACGTCAGAGATGAAACTCTTTATTTGGCCGAACTTGTGGCCGGGAAACTGAAAAGCAATACACTGATAGCGGCGAATAAGAGCGTCGACCGGCGATCAACTGACAAGCGGTGAAGCGCGTCGGCATTTAAACATGTGCCGTCGAATATTCCAGCGTTATCGCTGGCTGTCGCGCAAATTCTAGAATGAGCCCGAGTGTGCGCGTCTTGCGCGTAATCTTTAACAAAACGATCTACAATGATCGGGAAGCTTCTCGAACAATGAGGCGCGGTTCGCGCTGAGCGTTGCAGACAGTCTTTGTGAGCGACAACCGAATAAAGCAAAAGTTATAATAGGAAACGCCCGTGGCAATATCTACGTAGGAACGGCGAGAACAGACACTGGTAATTCAAATGCGAAAGCGTCAAAAAAAACCGACATCGGTAGCGTTGACCCGACGAATAGAACGAATAAAAATTAGAACGCTGAACTACTACATCGCAAGGAACGAGAGAAGGAGCTCTCGCCCGCGAGAGACAACGCCGACGCAGGCATCGTCTGCTAGCGAGTTTCTTGATTGAAAAAAATGACTGCTCGCGCTGAACAACTGTTCACCGGCCACCGCGTATATTTAGGCACTAGATCTTGTCCTGCAATGTAGTGCCGGTGTGAGATATGTCTTGTGCGTACTTGAACAGTAAAGATTCGCCGCGTGAACGATAACTAAAAGTGGTCTGATCTTTCTTCTGTCTCTCACTGCCCAATAGCAGTGATTTTGCAGTGGGAAACACAGGCGCACACAGCGTGCTTCGCTCCTCCACAGGTTTCACGTTAGTGGAGCTGACACACCTTTGCCTACATGTTTCTCCCCTCCCCAATTTTTTTCACACCTTCTCCCTTTCACCTTGACCTTGTTGGCGTGGGGTGGCGTCACCGTCTTGGATAGGTGAAGTATTGCATCACGACACAAACTGACCCAGACAGAACGCGCTTCGGTGGTCTCAGTGCTGGGGCGCGTCCATGCAGCGTTCCTTCGTTCAGCGATGGCTGCGAGCTGCCCCACTCTGTGCCGCGGAGGCTGGCTCCCCGAATTATACTCCATTCCGTTTCAATACAGTTTAAGAGATTGCTTCAGTGAGCGGGCGGCGTGACGCCTTTACGCTTTCATGGCTCTACCTGCGCGCTCTGCCTCTCGCGTTCCTGAAGCGCTGTGTGGCAGTGTATGCACGAGCAGAAGTGCGGGTTCCCCATTAACCGTTCAAATGTAGTTTCGATCATAGCTGACTCAAGCGAGGTCATATTTGCATGTTGGGCTACACAAATCAGAAGTTAAAACGCCGAGATTGAGCGCTAGCGGCTAACTGCTGCCGTTTGCGTGCGGCTTTCAGTGGTACGAGCCCGAATGGAAAGACTGACTGCTAGAGTTGGTTTACGTTGATTATCAGAATAATACTGATGTCATATTGTGTATGAACTAGAGCACGACACTCGATCACACACTTCAGACAAAGCGCACGCGCGCGCGATCGACAGATGAATCTGTTTAGGGTATACGTAGTCCGTCGTCTAATTAAAACTGAAGCTAGATATTCGTAGGACACAGAATATAATAATAGTTTGAAAATATTCGATAAGTTTTTTCTTCTACATCTGGCGATGCAGTATCAAATCTTATACGAAATCCACCCAGTGCGCCTAGTTTTTTCCAATGTGCCGCTAGTGTTCCCAGTGCGCGGGCAGACACTGTACAGCGTGGCCAGTGCCTCCTAGTGCGCTGTAAGACACTGGGCCACGCTGCACAGTCTCTCCCAGTGCCTTCCAGCGCTTTTTAGTAGACTGGGACATACTCTACAATGTTTGCACGGCCACCCAGCGCGCTGAAAGGCACTGGGAGGCGCTGGAAACGACGTTTCTTCTGATACGGCAATATTTGAAAGAAGGCATTTCCTGTATCTGCCGTATGGGTCAGTTTCCAAAAGGATTCAGCGTGAGTTGTCGAGAAACACGTCAATGTTTATCTCCACAGGGACTGAAGCCTGGACGATGATTCTTAAGTAGAGAGTTTTCCTTCTGCGGTTATGTTTTAACACATGGTTACCAGATGAAAAGTCTCAAACATAGGATGCTTGAGACAAGTCACGTCTGTGTAGCTCATTAGCCTGCTTATTGAGAAAAAAAGTATGCCTCCCTGCATTGTTGAGTCTCATACGCAAAAGTTTAGAATAGCATTAGGATAGCTGTGACCTTTCCCTTCCAAAAACAGTCAAGAAAAACGTTGTCAATCAAAACAAGTTGTTTCAATGCGACTGTTGCCTTAGTAGCACTTCAACCTAGCAAAAAGCGTTACGCGTAGTGTGAATGCCGCCTTTAATTGAATCTTTTTGGATGTATTGTTTATTGCAGGGCTGGACGACGCACACAAGATGTCATTGCAAGCACCTAAGACACACAAAAGCAAAGAAAGCATCAATGATGAAACATCGGTCGGTTTGCTGCGTCCAGTGCCAATTCGGCCCTCTACAACAGCTTCTGTCGTGGTCGCGTCAGAATACCCTTCCGTCGAAGCAGCAGATGTGGAACTGGCGACGAAAAACTCAGCTAAACAACTGCCGAGTACAGCTGACCGTTTATTCCCCACTACTGAATACAGTATAAGCAAAGCTTCTAAGAAGAGTGACACACTGGCAATCTTTCCACAAGCTCAGCAATCGATGGTCTTTACTTGGGAATCAGTGAAAAATCCTCACAGTTACTATTCAGGCCAGGTGGTAGCTCCACAAGTATCGACGACTATGAGCTCAGTAGATGAAGGGGTCATGGCTGAGAAAACCACTCCAGCTGCTGCCGGTCACCTTTCCAATCGGGATACACAGGCTGCCGTAGCGGCCATTAGCACTGTTGGAGCATCAACAGTGTTTCGGAAAGCAAAGATTGCTGAAGTGAATGAACCCAATCACTCATCTCTAACTACAGACACCAGTATTACGTCACCCCAGGAGCCGACATCGACAAAAGAGCAAAAAGACTACACATTACCGCCAATATATAACATAAACAAGCAATACACCGAGAGCTACAGTGCAATGTCCAGTGAGGACGGAACTGATTTTGTAGCTCCATATTTCGCTACACGTGACAAAAGACCACACACAGGTAGGGACGTGATGAAGACAACTCTCCCACTTTTTATAGAAGACATTTCGAAAACATCCCTCCATCCCACTGCTCCTAGTAGCCGGGTTGACATGGTAGTGTTTACTTTGCCATCACCAGCACTGGTTACAAAACCACCAAAGCACACTAGTATAAATTTCGACGGCACATCACATCTTCCTCGTGAATTGCAGGCGACCGATGGAAGTGTACAACGAAAAGGCGAGACTCATGTCGATACAACAGCAGTTTTAATAAATCCAAGCATTGCGGTAACCGATTTCAGCGAAACATCTGAAGGGCACCATGATGCTAACAAAGTAAACGCCGTTTATCCCTGGACTGGCGAAAAAGCCGTAATGCCGACAGTAGCGCCAACACCAAAACCAGGCAGTCTTCGATCGTCAGTTGCAGAAACTTACACACCAAGGCATTATGACTCTAAAGCTGTAATTAGAAAGGAAAATGACGCAAGACCGACAGCTACAATAAGCACAAAAGGCCCTGTGAATGGCAGTCAAGATGATGTCGTTTTGTATCCACGCAGCACACTACCGGACTCCACACTCAAGACACCAATGAGTACGACGCTCCTGACCTTTAGCCCCTCCCCATCTAATGATGAACTTAATACCGTAGTGACATTTCCAACAACGAATGCACATACGAACAACATTGAAATGATAACGGGTGTCGATAAAAACACACAAAAGAAATCATATCCTTCTCAAACTGAGGCTATATATGAGTTCAAAAACGAAGTAAATACAACCATCAATACAGAGAGTAATGACTTCGGAAACGTGTTACCGCCGTACCACCTCACCGAAGCATACTCCTTGGACAACATTGGTAGGGAGGCGAACAATAGTTTCACCTCGCAATCAACAGCGAGTGTGTCAGTTGACACGAAACCACTTAACAATTTGTTCCGGAATACGCCAGGTCAGTGGTCACGACCAACAACGACGATTGGGAATCGCATTCAGCTTGATGTAACGCCCACGTACAATGTAATCCAAAGTTTTTTGGATTCACCGACAACAGAAGGAACTCATCCGTTCACCAGCGAATTGTCGGATTTTAATTTCCTTGGCTCTAAGTGGGGAACTAGAACAGAGCAGCATATGGCACGTAGAAACCCTACATACTTCGCAGAAATGAGTGCGCAAAAGCCATTCACCACAGTGACAACAGCACGAAATACTGATTCTGGAAGCGCCTATTCGACAATTTTACAGTCTCTTCAAGAGGACATTCACAGTGCTTCGAACTCCTTGACTGAACTTCACCTCTCGAAATCTTCCGGGCGAAATAGAATCCTTAATCCTTCGATTAGTGTGCACTTCTCGACACGCTATCTAGCAGAAACAACTTCGGCAACTGAGACCACGAGAAAACACGCCACTGCCACGCCTAAAGAAGGGATAACTGATCCATCAACTGAACCACAATTTTTCACTCCAGGAACGTTCACTACAGGAATCGAGGGTGCGACAGCAAGCGAAAAATATTTGCTTCTAAACGAAGCTCGACATACTGAAGTCAAAGAAGACACCAGACCTCAAGTGACTGAGCCGTATATGACGTACCAATTGACGTCACCCAATAGCGAAGAACGGGAAGACACAGATCGTATGAAACTAACTGAGCCTGCTACCAGCGCATCGGTTAGTTCGCCCTTGCCAGAGCCTACCACTCGCAAAGGCGAATGTACTTTCTCTACCGAAAGCAAGAACAAGTGTAAAACAATCAGTCGTAAAGCCAAGCTTCAGGTAACAACGAAAACGAGAGAGTACGCTGAAAAGGCAATCCTACGAACTACTACTACTTCGGAAACGTCTGTTGCACCAGCATCTGCGACAAAAAGAGCCAATAGCTGGACAACGCTGCTGATGACGAGCTCCGGGCTGCCGAAAAGTACGAGGGCTCCTGTGTGCAAATCAAAATTTGGACTTTTTCGCCATCCCACTGACTGTAACCGTTTTGTTCATTGCTCGAATTCTGTGCCGTTTATTAAGAAATGCCCAGCAAACTTGCATTTTAACGAAAGAATTATGGTTTGCGACTGGCCTTACAGAGCTGGCTGCCTTATGGATGTTAAAAAGTAAGCACATTAAGGTATGGGAGAAACTTTCTCAGCAAAACGAGACCGCATTTCAAGATTTGCTACGGCAATCGAAGGGAAGGTAGTGTGGCAAATATTTTCAGTTTTAATATCGCAGATCCTTCTACGTTCTACCTTTTGCTACTAGACACGAATAAAGAATTCTGGAGGCGGCGCTAATCTTGGTATGGCTGTCTGGCAGTGGCACGCCGCGTTCGTGTGCCTTTGTGTTTTGCGCACTTCCGAAGCGGACGTAGAAAGAGGAGTGTCTGCTTCCGCCAGCTGCGGCAATGATCTCATCTGCCCAAATCATTCAGTGAACTGAGTTATTGATTTGCGTTATTTATTATGAGAGTCAATTCGCCATTATCTCAAGTCAAGTTATGCTCTGATATCATTTGTATCCAGTACGACACTTATCTCCAATGACAATCATCGATTTTTATTTTAAGAAGACTTTTAGAGCAGAGCTGCTATGGTCGAGGTTTGACGTGTGTCGTAGATAGGAAATGATCATAATCCTCTTCTTCATCGCCTCCTGCTGCTTCGTTTCAGCAACACGTGCGCCGAACTGTCCGTCATGTTATGCAGTAAGCGTGATGGGCGAGATAAAAACGAAGACCGCGAAAGAGAGATATTCTTGGCGACGCGAGATTTGAATCAGCGTCCCCGCGATCCGAAGCCTGTTTTGTAACCATTTGGCTATCCAGGAACGCTAGCAGAGGATAGCATAGCATTCTATAGTATGGTATATCAAGGGGGTGCGAAAAGGAGGTGAGGGCGAGGGGGTCAGAGGTGAGCATGAGGAGGATAGAATGAGAACACAGAGAGATATAGGAAAAAAATTACACCATTTCCCGCTAAAAGGGACCATGAGGCTATGCGAAGCCGGAGCACTTGCACGATCGGATTCCGTTGGCTTTCGTTGGGCATGCTACCGACCTCGGATCGTTATTAACGGTGTTATTAACGTTGTAGACGAAGGTGAAACGGTTAACGGAGGTCGTTATTGAGCAGCGTGTAGTACTTGAGTTGTCCACTTTGCTTTGATGAGGATGGCTTTGTGGTCGCTGAAGAGAACCGTGAGGAGATCTTGGTGCAGTGGGTGGATCTTGAAATTGGTGAAGACGTGATCAATGCATGTGCCGTGAATGGTGGTTCGCTGCCCTTCTCTTCGCAGCTTTGTCTTGAGTGGACGCAATTGGGCTAATGCTGACGCGTGCTTGTGTCAGCCCACTCACTGACGGGACTGTTGCTTCCATCACGCTTCATCGGAAGCACCGATGGAGTCAACCAAAGCAAGCGCTGCACTGAACGTGCGCTGCGCTCTAACCGCATAGAGGAGGAGAGTAGCGCAGAGAGTAGCGCATGCGCCTCGAAAGCAGAAGCGAGAACGCAAAAGAAGCGCAAGCAGCTGCTGGTAGAGAAGTGGAGAGAGTAACGCGCAGCTGTCGGAGAGAGGGAAGGAGGAGAGGCGCGCCTGCGTAGTGTGAGTGCGGACTACCACGGCGCGTGCGGATTACCACGCCGCCTTACATACCCCCGAGCGAGAGATGCGTCGCATCTAAAAATAGATAATAAGAAAGGGAATACACAGAAAAACGTGGAGACAGAGAAAGAAATAGACAGAATGAAAGCATATTCATGTATAGTATAGTTGAGCAAGTGGTGGCGTAGCAAGGTCGACAGCTGGGCAAGTTCGTAAGGTTCCATAACATTTAGAGCAGCGAAAAGATGGGACAAAGGACAAGAAGTTCACAGACGAACGCTTACTCGCAACTGGCAGGTTTATTAGAAGAACCAAGGAAAAGAGAACATACAGAAGGGGACCCAAATGATCTGTGAAACCGCCGCCACGTGGGGATTATGCGCAAGGGCATGCGCAAGGCAAGAAAAACCAAAAAGAACCAAGAGACAGCGATAGGTTAACATTATTCCGTCATAATACCAGATAGGCAGCAACAAGGTAAGCGAACGAAAGAAAAAAAAAAACACCAAAGCCAAAGCCTATCTCCCTCGCCTCCAAAAACTGATTTCGGTTCGCGATAGCGCCACTGAAGGAGAGCTGATGCAACTCTCCCCCGCGTTCTTAATGAACAATGCTTCCATAACCTCACGCGCCGCATCATACCTGTGCCTAAATATAACAGCAGTTTTATGAAAACGGGGCGTGAATTTGCAACCTTTAAAGTGGGCAGCTAAATGTGACCCATAATTGTTACTTAGATTAATTTAAATGCGAAGCATTTCTTAGCGAACCTTTGGCAATTTGAGCGTTTCTATCTACGTATCTATCTATATATCTAGCCGCCTACGTCTGGGGGCTCTCATGATCACCTCCTTAACTTGGTGTAGACCAAAATTGGCATGGGAGGGTAAGAGGATGTGACGAATATGACTGTCGGGCCATGACATGAATAACGTGAAAATCCTGTCTCGTACGTCGTCAAACCCTTTCCTTCTAAGACGTGTGGCACATACCCGTTTACCACGGGCCGCGGTGCACGGGTATGCGCCACAGGTGACTGACAGTTCATATGTGCACAGGAATGCCGAGAACAGACATTAAACGCGTGAGCGTTAAGAAAAACTGACATCGGCAGCGTTGACGCGATGAATGCAAAGAATGAAAATTAGGATCCCAGCAGGAATCGAACCCAAGCATTCTGCGTGGCAATCAGGCATTCTACCACAGAGCCACGCCAGGTCTATAAACTGGTTTGGAAAAACAGCCTATGCAGGCGTAATGCCGGTGCAACGTCAATTGTGGTCGTGGTGCTTGCTATCTAATTTTACAAGAAAGCAATAAACACTACATGATACTCGTACGATACAGGCGTCATATCAGATTAACGGCCGTGGTTCCAGTGATGGCTCCGCTTTTATAGCAGTTTACTAACCATTACATTTGTATTCCATGATTCAACAAGCTATATTGAAGTATTGCTCGACCCCGGAGGAATACATTAAGTAAATTTACGGATGACATTCACATATCGCACCGTAAAATACACTTAGCCCGCCAGAACGACTTAGTGTCCTCTTCATTTCTTACGAGGCTGGGTGATGGCTTCATGCTGACCGAGGATGATGGCAGATTGATTGGCAGCCGCTTTGTAGACTAGGCTACGTAGGCCACATACGCCCAGGTAGTCTACGAATACGACAAGCGCCATCCACTGATGTTGGTCTACGTAGCACTAGCCAGGCCTAGCAGCCTCGACGGCCTCAGCAACGCGAAGGGTGACTTCAGATTCCGCCATGTCGCCGGCTCTATCGACAGAAATTTGTCGACGAAATGATTGAGGCATCGACGATTTCCAACAGCTGCACTATACCTTATACTTCACTACACATGGGCCCCTCGTCACCGCGATCAGGACCTGATCCGATAATAAGTGATGACCAGCTGCTGGTTCACCCTGATCACGGGGATTATGACCTTGTTCAAGAACTTCTTCCACACATCCACACGGGTTCATGAAACGTGCGTGCGTTCTCCGTCATAAGGGACAAGTAAAAGCACTACATATCAGCTTAACGCTTGTGGTGTTTGTAATACCCACGTTGCCGTTGGCAGCGTTACCCAACTGTAAACAACTGGTTATATAACACATATGGGGCCCTTCAATATATATGTGTGCGTATAAAATTTATACAAATCTTTAGCGTCATTTTGTAACGTTTCGCTCAGTAAAAAAATTACGCCACGGTCACCTTCCCGCAGCATGCTTCGCATAACATCAACTCGCATGGTACGTGGGATCTGCCAAATTTTCTTGAAGATGGAATACCGGTTAACTCAGACTCACAATTTGCTTCGGTTAAGGATCAACTCAGCTTATGTAGACATTCTAAAAAGACAGGGCGTGCAAACACGGACACAAGAAAGAAGTCAGGACACCACAAACGCGTGGTGTCCTGACTTCGTGGTGTCCTGACTTCGGCGTTTGTGGTGTCCTGACTTCTTTCTTGTGTCCGTGTTTGCACGCCCTGTCTTTTTAGAATGAATACTTACCAACTAGCTCAGCTCTCTGTTATTTTATGTAGACACATGTAGATCCAAACTCGAAAACAAGGAGGGAATGTGGGAATGTCTCGTGTGGGTATGCTGCCAGTATCGGTTGTTACGCCATCGTGGAAGTGATGGCCAATGCAGCCTTGAGTAAAATGACAGGAATAATTGAACTCGGGTTCGAGCAACATTTGCTCGCGTTGCATGATTTCGTGAACGACATTTTTTATGCTCTCTAAGACGGGTGTTTGGCAGCGTCCCGTCTGTCCAATGTAACAAAGCCCGCACCTCACTGGGATGTTGTAGACATCACCTGAAGCACATGGCACAAACTGAGAACTTCTTGTCCTTTTTAAATAATCAAGTATATTTTTCCCATGCAAAAAATGGGGGAACGGACCACAGACGAAAAGCTACAAAACCGTAGCTTGAGTGCGCCTGAGGCCCAACATAATACATTCATACCACATACATGGCAGAGGTACAAAAACGCAGTCAACAAGCAAAATATTCACACTGTACATACAGTTGCATGGTTATATACAAGCTAGAACTACAAGCTAGAGCTACGCAAGTTTCAACAAAAATGAAATAAAGTACGCCACTGGTATAGCAGACATACGCAAACAAAAACAAGAAACCTGTATACTGCTGCTTACAAAATATTTTTAACACGAAAGTGTTTTATGCCGGGGTCCACCGAGACTTCAGTGACGTATTTCCGTCACGGAAATGACGTCGAAACAATATGCACAATCAGATGGCAAAGAAAAAAAGGTACCGCGAACGGGCATCGAACCCACGACCGCTCGGTCCGCAACAACAGACGCCGGGCACGCTATCCACTGCGCCACGGTCATAGACTCTGGGAGTCTTTACGAACGCGCCTTTTATATCTACCACTCTCTCGGTCGGCTGGCTGGTGTTGACATCTGGGAGTGGTAAGGTAAAATAATTCGTCATTGCTGTGGCCTCCGCGACTAGCAGCTGCAACGCGTTTACGCGTCCGTCCCATTCGGCACGTTTCCAATAGAAGTTGAATTTTGTCAATGCCTTAACACACCGCGAGGTGGCGACCTTAGCCCAAGCGTCGTAAAAGCGTCGGCCTCGCTCAGCATCACGCTAATACAAACCAAAAATAGCTCTGCGACGTGCGCCTGCCTCACCTGGCTGTAACACCGCGTTCCATGCTCACGCGCTCGCCCCGAGAAAAATCGCGGCCAGGCTAACGGGGCGGCACGACGCGCTTTGCGTTTCCCTCTAGTCCGGCCGTGGTGTTCAATCACATTTTAACATGCCGCGGGATGGCGACCCAGTTCTGCGTCCAATACGCGACGCTCTTCTGGCTATCACACCTCGTTCTCTGATTAGGCTTTCACCGTTAACTACTACAGCTACCACACCGGTTTGTTTAATCATTTAACATGGACGTTAGTCGTCGGGATGGAGATATACCACCAATCATCAAAATGGGTGCATACACGTTAAACGGCACCATTAGCTGCCAGACATCAATATACAGTGTGCAAACTCTCTTATATGAATGTACAGTAAACATTCAATTACTTCTGTGAGGGCACGCTTTACTTTCGTGTTATTCCGATTCCTATGACGGAGAGATCAACCGTGTTTTTTTATGTTCTTTAGGTGTCAGGGTGAGTACGTGACTATGAGCTGTTTCATATGTGTTTAAGATCGTTGGCAAGAGGAATTGCAGAGTTTGGTTTCCGTAGTTAGTTCTCACATGAGGGACGGTCCACTTATCAGTACTTATAGTGCAAACAGCTTTGTCTTTTAAGGTTAAGTTAGCTAAAGATATGCAAAACTCGTTTGAGGCAGGCGGCGAAAATTTAGAGTGATACAGTAGCCGATGTTCAAAAGTTGTGGTAAGGCTAATAACATTATATTTAACAAAGAACTCCATAGTGTGTGCTCTATAACTAACACCAGCAATATGCTTCACGGCTTTCTTTTGTAATACCAATAGTCTGTTAAGGTTAGTGTGTGATGTCGTGCCCCAAACCAAATGGCAATAATTAATGTGCGATTGAAAGACAGCTTGATAGATTCTTAGTTGTAAGCGGGTAGGGAAATCAAATCGACATCTGGAAAGGAAACCAACTGACTGATGAACTTCTTTTCAATGTACGCTACGTGATTTGTCCATCTCAGTAACGAATCGAAAACTACTCCAAGTGACTTAAAATTGTCTATTATATCTATTTCATTTTCGTAAAGCACTAGGCGGTTTGTAGGGGCAACCACTATATTTATGGGCAGAAAGAAGACAGCTTTGGTTTTTTTAGTGTTTATGAGCAATCCATTTGCCCTTGACCATTCACTCAACGATTCTAGAACAGCATTTCCTCTATGTATCAGCTCGTCGGGGTTGTGGCCGGTAAGGAATATGCTTGTATCGTCAGCATAAAGAATAAACTGTGGGTCACTAGAAATGTTAATTATATCATTAATATCAACATTAAAAGTAGAGGGCCGAGCAAGCTACCTTGGGGAACACCGCATTTGATTGACCGCAGAGCAGATACCTGACCATCAACAGCGACTGCTTGGTCACGTTGATTTAAGTACGACCGAAAAACATCAAAGCAAGGACCTCGTATATTATATTTATTCAGCATATAGATCAAAATCACGTGATTTAAGAGGTGAAATGCCTTAGTGAAATCTATGAACATTCCAAGCGTTAATTTTTTCTGGTCAATATTGCGCAAAATAATTTCTTTCTGTAACAGCAAAGCAGATTCGGTTGACTTCCCTTTCGAAATCCGAACTGGAAATCAGTTATCAATGAATGATTGTGGAAAAAACTGTCTACTTTCTTCAAAAAATTTTTTTCAAGGGCTTTAGAAAATAAAGGAAGTAAAGAAATTAGACGATATTTAGATAAAACATCTTTCTCACCACCTTTGAAAATAACAAAAACCTTCGCGGTTTTCATTCCTTTGGGGAAACAGCCGGTGCAATGCATTGATTGATATATGTACTAGACAAGGAACAAAAATATCAGGAACCAACCTAATTGGCTTTATTTGTAGCCCATTGTGATCTTTAGCGGAAAACGTTTTAAGGTTCATCAGTGCGGAAAACATCTCGTCATTGTCAGTGTGATGAAATACTATAGATTCACTAACAGTGTTTGAAACGAAGTTAAGCGCTCTCTCCCTTCTTTTGCGCTGCTCTTAAAAAAATGGCGGTGGCATGAGCAGGGTGATAGCGTAACAAGCTAGCCAAGCCAGGAGGTGCCCACCAACTCGGCGCAGCGTTGCGCGACTTAGTGCAAGCTATTTTACGAATATTCGGAAGGTAAGTATTCAACCATATATAGAGAAAGAGACGATCACGACTTATACCGAAACAGTGTTTGTCGCTTTATTATCATTACTGTTGGTCTTGTGCAGACCCATACAGGGAGCGGGAATGCAACAACGCAGGCACCTAATAAGACACAAGTTGCCCTAAAAACAACAGGGACATTATGATGAAGACAAGACTTAAGCGAGTCTGGCTGTAGTATATGACCACGTATACCAGGAAAACACATCTGCCATTAGAAATCAGATGCCGTATATATATGAGAAAACAGCTGTACAACACAGCACTATTGCACCATGAAAAGTAGCTCCACGGGCTCCATTTGCTGGTCTTTTAATATATTTATTTTTTATTTAGCAATACTGCTGACCACCGTGTGGTCCATGCAGGAGGGTAAAAAACATCGCAATCACAGCGAAAAAGAAAACAAAATTAGAACAATGAGAAAAAGGAAACGCAAGAGGAAGGTCGATTGCAATCACGACGCACAAGAGAAGCTCTCCAGTTCGCGTACAAAGCAATTGACATCAACAACAGTGGAGGGTAAGGTATTCCGTTTGGGCACAGATCTCGGAAAAAAACTATTTATATGATCTTTTTTGGCGCGACAATTGGGGCAAGTGCCCTACAGCGGGTTGGTCTAGTTATCCTAGTTCAGTGGGGACGTACACAATCACGCATAGTAATTTTTGCTTTTCCGGTAAGACACTTTTGAAGAAAAATCAACCTACTGACCTTTCTGCGCGATTCTAACGATGGGATGTTATGTTGCTTCATTAATAAGGAAGGCGAGTCAGTCATCCTATGCTTAATAAATGCGAAGCACACCGCTTTTTTTGGACACGTTCTAGTTCTTGAACAGAACAAAATGAACAACACTACACAATCCAGACTTTGTGGAGTCTGAATATGTGAACATTGTCGGAACACACGGAGACAGTAGAGGCCGTCGGGCAACCAACACGTGTGCGTTTATTAACCTCTTTTACATACGACGAGCACGCCTGCCGAATCTAATGAACAACTAGTAACACACTAATAACCTCATGTAATGTCGATACATTGTCCGGGAAACATAACAAACACAAGACAACATAAGACATTCGGCGTCACCGATGGACGACTCACCGCGAGGGGCCAGCGGGAACCGAGCCGCGGTATCGTCCCTCGTGGATCCACCGCGGGAGACGTCCATCTACGCACGCTACCAAACCTCAAAGAGGACTCCCTGCTGTTTCCTGTGCGCCTGCCTAACCTCTCCGCGGCGGTGCTGCCGGCGCCACCGCGCAAGCCGTAACTCGCGCGAGCACAGCGCCACATCTCCCTCAGCGGCCTATCCGCGAAACGCGCGTGCGCCATGAGGCGCAAACGGCTTTACAGAGGGTGCTAGCAACCCTACAACTTTGATTATTTACCGCTCCACTTGGTATAGCGTTCCCGGCGCTGAGAGCGCGAGCGAAATAGAGATATTCAAATGTATTGCAATGGGCATTCAGCGGCCGCATGCATTTATCGTGATTTGTTTTCCCTCGAGTGGGAATCGTTCCGCGTACGGTACTAACACACCGTAAGCGGCCGCCAGCCGGATGAACATTGAATGTGAACTTTGATGCACTTACAGCCCTTAAGCAAAACAGGGCCCTTCCCCTAGTGAGGAAATGAGGGGCAGCGTGCCTTTTCTTTCCCTCTTTCTTTCGCATTGTGTAATGCCCTATCCTAGCGGTAGCGTTCTTTTTCATTGAAATAAAAAAAACTTAATCAAGGAGTTCCTGTCGAAATAACTTGGCGACGTCTACCCCTTTCAACATAGTCATTAAGAGCGCAAAAAATGATTAAGATAATGCATGTACATATATGCAGTCCTGCATTTGTTAAGTTCTAAGATTCTCGTTTGAACAGAACACAGGTTCAACGGCAGGGCACACTATCAATGTAGTCCGCTCAATATTCATATCAAATGTTAGTGTCCTAAACAAACATTGAAGCATTTTCATTGCTTTGCTATTTATCCGAGACGGCCGTAGGTCTAATATTTTCGCGAATGAGAATATCCACGCTGAGTCAAACGAATGGAGTTCCTGCTCAAATCGCCATGTGTCATGTGCTGGGACAGTCGAGGATTAGATGATAGAGATCCTCGTCGTCGTGGTCGAACGAACATGTTAACAATGGCGCACGCTGAATCTGGAATAAAAAGTTGTAGTGTGAGTGCTCAGTTTCTTTGTACGTAGCGGCTGTCCTCGGAGGAGTTTTCGGGCTGAATCGGCAAAGCGTCTTTCATGTTCTTTCCAGCGTTCGTCAGTCTCGAGAACGGACCACCGAATGGTTCATCAGACGATGGTGGAGACGCGTGTTAGCAGCTCGCATTGTCCAGCAGATCGCTTTTAGTCCAATGGCACGAAATATTTCAATAAAACACCTACCGAAAGAATAACCATGATCATCTACTGTCTGACTGCGCCCGCTGCAGGGTAAAGGCCTCTCCCAGGTTGCGCTTCTCAACCTGGTCCTGTGCTTGCTGCTGCCCCGTTATACTACACCCGCAAACTCATCTGCCCACCTAACTTTCTGTCTCGCGCGTTTGCATTTTCTTGGAATCGAATCTGTTACTCCTAATGGCCAGTGTTATCTTGCCTACGCGCTGCCCATTTCTTCTTCATTTCGACTGAAATGTTAACACCGGTTTGTTCACTGACCCACTCTGCTCTCTTCTTGTCCCGTAAGGTCACACCCATAATTTCCCTTTCCATTGCTCGCTGCGTGGTCCTCCGTTTATTATTGTAAAGAGTGAGGTGCGGACCGTCACTTCGGTTCATGTACGGTGCAATGAAAGAAGGGGCCGTGCACGATAAGGCTGGTATACAAGCAACATATATTATCAAGCAGTAGCAACCTTTGAAGACAATACACGCATAACAGATATCCCCAAATACACTTCAAACGAAAATGTCAATACGCGTGGAATGTCCTAGAGTGATGCGCTCACATTCGTTGACATCCTGCTCACGTCCCGGGTAAACGTCTGCAGCACAGCAGGCCGACGGTCGACCGTCTCAGCAGATAGACGAGACGTAGCGGCGCGGCTAGGTGAGCAGCAGGGTGAGTGGTGGTGGACCACGCGTTCAGGCAGGCAGACCGGAACCAGCAAGCGCAGGAAAGAAGCAGGCAGGAACCGGCCAGGTACCGGGCAGGACACGGACACCTTGGTCACCAGCGCCCGCAGGAGCGCGACCCGTCAGGAGGCTGCCCAGCGGTTGTCCCGGGTAGCCCTCGCGAACGTGGCCTCTCGAACGCTGTGCCTCCGTGGCCACTACTGCCAGCTCTCTGCTTCTTCTTACTTTTTTTTTTCTTCGCCGCCACCACCACGCGCTCCATTTTTGTCCGCAACGTGTCGCGTTCCTCGCTGCTGTCCTCGTCTTCTTCACTATTTCACCACACTACCCCTCACTCAAGAAAGTTGTTTCACTTGAAACAACTTTGCGCTGTATAGTCGGCTTGCAGGATGAGGACGTGTTTCACTGTCGCACAACACACACAGGGCACAGTTCACAGTTCTTAACACCGTTCACGCATCACAAGAGGCCCTACACGCGTTCACAAATGATGTAACAGACATATTTACATATATACAGGCCATAAGAAGGAGCTACGATACTCGGCTTAAGTAGTCTGCTCCAATGTTGTCACTGCCTTTGATGTACTCTGTAGTAAAGTCGTACTCCATGATTAACAAACTCCAGCGTAGCACCCTGTTGTTCACATGCTTAGCGGAATTGATGTAGGAAAGGGGTTCGTGATCTGTTTGTAATAAGAAGCGCTTGCCATAGAGAAAGACGTGAAACTTTTGTATGGCCCAGACAAGGGCAAGGCCTTCCCGTTCAATAGTAGAGTAGCGTGCTTCTCTTGGCAGTAGCTTCCTACTCGCATATGCGACCGGGTGTAGAACTCCATCGTGACGTTGCAGTAAGACAGCTCCGAGGCTTGTCGATGATGCGTCTGTACGTAGTACAAACGGCTGCTCTAAATCTGGAGAGCGCAGAATCGGCTTAGCAGAAAGCAAGTGTCGTAGTTTGTCGAATGCTTCCTGATGACGCGCCTCCCAGAGGAGCTTGTTGGGTGCTCGTTTGCGGGTCAGTTCTGTGAGAGGTGCCGACACTGCAGAATAGTTTGGCACAAAGTCTCGGTAGTATCCGGTAAGGCCGAGGAATGAACGGATTTCCTTCTTGGTAGACGGCCTCTTAGAGGCTTCGATTTTCTCCAGCGTCTCTATCTGTGGACGTAAGATGCCGTGGCCAACAATATGTCCCAGAAATTTCACAGAAGTGAAGCCAACTTCACTTTTGGATGGTTTGATGGTTAGGCCAGCGTTCTTGACTTGTTGGAAGAATCGTCGGAGGGTATGGACGTGTTCCTCCCATGTTTCTGTGGCAATCAATACGTCATCAAAGTAGTGGTAGATATGAGGAATACCGTGCACTACTTTCCTCATCAACCGTGTAAAAACAGCTGGCGCAGTTTTTATGCCGAACGGCATGAAGCAGAACTGATATAAGCCCGATGATGACTGAAAAGCGGTCATATATTTGCTCTCCGGCTGCATTGGTACCTGCCAATACCCTTTGGTGAAGTCGAACTTTGAAAAGTAACGACTCTTTTCCAACTTGGCGAACATCATGTCTACTCTTGGTATTGGCTCGTTGTCCATGATGACCACTCGATTTAATTGCCTGAAATCAATGCACAACCACATGCTGCCATCTTTTTTCTTCACTACTACCACCGGCGACTGGTATGGTGAGTGCGAAGGTTCAATGATACCTTGCGTGAGCATTTCTTGTACTTCATCTTCTATAGCCTTTTAGACTGCAAAAGGTACCGGATATTGACGGACATGCACTGGTGAGTCAGTGGTAAGTCTTAGCTGGCACTCTACGAGATGCGTCTTTCCAGGTACATCCGAGAATATGTCTTGGAATGTACGCAACGCTTCCTTAGCTTCAGCGCTTTGTTCCACCGGCAACTCCGTGTCGATTTTCACGTCCTGGTATGTTTCTTTCCGCTTCAGTACAATACACGGAGGGTCATTCTTCTCCATGTTTTCGCGAGAGCTGAAAGCGGCAGCAGCTCGATGTTCTGCCGGCGATGATGAGTCGCCTGAGTCTCTCTCCTCGTACTTTTTGAGTAAGTTGATATGGAAAGTACTTTTGCGCGTGCCCAAGTCAATGACGAAGTCACTGTCGCTTCTCTTCTCAGTGATGGCGAAGGGTCCTTTCCACGTCAAGATGAGCTTGTTGTTTTCTGAAGGTAGCAAAAGGAGCACTTTGTCTCCCACGGAAAGGTGCCGTGTCTTCGCCTTGCGATCATAGTATTGTTTCTGCGTAGCCTTCGATCTTCGAAGCACCTCATGGGCGAGTTGGCACGTCTCGTGCAGCCGTTCTTGGAGCTCGGCAACGTAGCCGTAGGTCGTCTTTGTCTCTTGATCCAATTGTCTTCTTGACCAAAGCTCCTTTAGTATAGCCATTGGTCCTCTGACGTAGCGACCGTACAGGAGATCAAAAGGGGAGAAACCCAAACTCGTCTGTGGGACTTCTCGGTACGCGAACAAAAGTGGGGCCAAGTACCGATCCCAATTTTTGGGGCTTTCTTGGCCCATTCGTCGGATCATTTGTTTCAACGTTCCGTTAAAGCGTTCCACTAGGCCATTTGCCATTGGGTGGTAAGGCGTCGTTGGTAGTTGTTTAAAGGAAAGCAGGCGGCTTAACTCCTTCATCAGTTGCGAGGTGAATTGGGTACCTCGGTCAGTAACTATTTCCCGTGGGATTCCAACGCGGGAAAACATCTCAAGCAACGCCTCGGCGATCCTCTCAGTATCAATACTTGGCAGAGCAACCGCGTCTGGGTAACGCGTTGCAAAGTCAACCATTGTTAAAACATATCGATTGCCATTGGCCGATCTAGGCGATAGCGGACCGACGATATCGATTGCGACGCGCTGGAATGGCGTATTGATGATTGGCATGTTCCCAAGAGGCACGCGCCGTACCAGGTGCTTTGGAATGGTCCTCTGGCAAATGTCGCACGACTTCACGTACCGCGTGACATCAGCTTGCATGCCAGGCCAGTAAAACTCTTCCGAAACCCTGTCCGCAGTCCGCTTGGTCCCTTGGTGTCCGGAAAGGATGCCTTCGTGTGCGATCTTCAAAACGGATGCTCGAAGGTCCTTCGGCACAACCAGTTGCTCCACTTCTCTTATACCGCCTGAAGAGAAGGTCGTTGATGAGGACGAAGGTGGCAGTGGTAGATCGCGTCGTTCTGGTCTTGCCCACGTCCGCGAAGCAACCGCTGAGACTTTGATCGTCCTTCTGCAGCATCGCCAATGCTTCGGGATCAATGTCTAATGGGCTGGCGACGGCTACTGGCAACTTTGGCGATTTTCGTGAAGTAGATCGCGACACAGCAGCCACGTCACTGTCACGAACGTAGTCATCCTTTTCCCTCTCATACGAGTCGTAATTTATTCCTTCTTTTGCATCCGGCGGGGCCGACTTCTTGGTGTCATCTTTGTTTTCAGGTAGCACAAGAGAGGGGTAAACACCGTGAATATTGCCCAGTACCACATCATAGAGTGGTTGCTCCATGCATATGGCAAGTACAGTGCCCTTGAAAAAGGGGCAGTCAATCTCCACTCTTGCTTCTGGAAGATAATGGGCGGAACTGTCTAATAAATAGACAGTTCGCGTTTCTCCAGTGAACTTATTGGTTGGAACGAGTGCGCGCTTTACCACGACAGTGTCACAACCGGTATCTCTCAGTACGGTTACGGTTTGCCCTTCTAGACACCCTTGCGCTGTAGGCATTCCTTCTGGTCGACGTTTCGGTCCAACCACGCTATGCGCACCCGAACCAATCTTTTCACGACTCGTACCTTCCGTGTCTGTAACACCGCTGTGTTGTTCGCAGTGGTTGTTTTCTTTCGGTGCTTGGTCAGGCCGTGAAAGAGAACACGAAGCCTCGTTGTGGTCCTTCGTATCTTTGGGAAAGCTTTTCGGATTCTTCCCGTTCCAACCGCTCGCTGTCTTGCTTCCCGTAGACCTAGACCAGCAGTCTGATGGCTTGTGTCCTCGCTTGTTGCATATGAAGCAGTGGGGCTTTCTCTGAGAGCCTGAGGGCTCTTTGGCTGGTGTCCTACTCTTCGGATACGCAGTTCCATCTTTACCTCTCGCCAGGTGGGCCAGGCCTTGAGCTTCGAGGTACTGATCGGCTGTTTCGGCCAAACTGTCCAAGTCTTTACAACCTCGCTCTTTCAGAAATATAGCGAGCTTCTGGTCACATTGAAGCAAGAATTGCTCCGAGACAACCCGGTTTCGCAAGGCGTCATATGTTTTTTCGGTTTTCGCCATCTCTTGCCAGTGGTCGATATACCCCAGTAATCTGCCGGCAAATTGACGTCCTGTTTCGCCATTTTCCGGTTTGGCCTCTCGGAACTTGACTCGGTAGCCCTCCTCTGTGTACCGGAACCTCTGAAGCAATGTCGACTTAAGCTTCACAAAGTCAGTCGCATCTTCAGCGGACATGCGTCCGACTACCGACAGAGCTTCCCCCGTTAGGCACAAGCTCAAGGAGAGGCCCCACTTATCTCTAGGCCATCCCTGGCTAGTGGCCACTCGCTCGAACCTTTGAATGTACGCATCGAGCTCGTCACGGGCTTCATTGAACGCCGGAATGAGCTTGTGCGGGCTTCGAAACCCTTGAGTGCTTGCGTCACGATCAGTTGGTTCGGCGAGGACTGCTTGACCAGCTTGTTGTAATTCATGCACGCGCAGCTGAAGCTCAAGCAACTGGCGTTCTCCAGCTTGCCGCTGTAACTCTCGTTCATGATCTTCTTTAGCTGCCTCACGCTTTAGCGCGTACTCCTCGCTTTCTCTATCGCGTTCCTTCTCTATCCACTGCTGGAGTGCCTTGCCTGTGAGTCCCAACTCTTTACCTACACCTATCAGTCTTTCGGCATCCATCTTTCAACCACCGCGCGTGAACAAAGTGAGGCTCTCAAAAGATGTTAAGAGAGCTTAGTCCTGTCTCGCGGACGCCAGAAATGTAAAGAGTGAGGTGCGGACCGTCACTTTGATTCATGTACGGTGCAATGAAAGAAGGGGCCGTGCACGATAAGGCTGGTATACAAGCAACATATATTATCAAGCAGTAGCAACCTTTGAAGACAATACACGCATAAGAGATATCCCCAAATACACTTCAAACGAAAATGTCAATACGCGTGGAATGTCCTAGAGTGATGCGCTCACATTCGTTGACATCCTGCTCACGTCCCGGGTAAACGTCTGCAGCACAGCAGGCCGACGGTCGACCGTCTCAGCAGATAGACGAGACGTAGCGGCGCGGCTAGGTGAGCAGCAGGGTGAGTGGTGGTGGACCACGCGTTCAGGCAGGCAGACCGGAACCAGCAAGCGCAGGAAAGAAGCAGGCAGGAACCGGCCAGGTACCGGGCAGGACACGGACACCTTGGTCACCAGCGCCCGCAGGAGCGCGACCCGTCAGGAGGCTGCCCAGCGGTTGTCCCGGGTAGCCCTCGCGAACGTGGCCTCTCGAACGCTGTGCCTCCGTGGCCACTACTGCCAGCTCTCTGCTTCTTCTTACTTTTTTTTTTCTTCGCCGCCACCACCACGCGCTCCATTTTTGTCCGCAACGTGTCGCGTTCCTCGCTGCTGTCCTCGTCTTCTTCACTATTTCACCACAATTATGAACGCTCTTTGTAAGCGTCCAGGTTTCTGCTCCGAAGTACCAGTAACATGCAGCTTTTACATAGTGTCCTTTTGAGGGATAGTGGTACACTACTATTCAAGTTTAGATTATGCCTCCCGAACGTCCTACGCCCCTTTCTCATTCTTCTAGTTACTTCAATCTCATGGTTCGGTTATGCGGTCACTACCTTTCCTAAGCAGGCTTATTTCTTTACCACTTCAAATGCCTCGCCACCTATTACAAAGCGCTGTTCGCTTCCGAGACTGTTGCACATTACTTTAATTTTCAGCATAATAAATTTCAGACCTACCATCCTGCTTTCCATGTCCAGTTCAGTAATCATTCGATGCTATTCGTCCCCGGTGTTCATAGGTTCGAAACAGCGCGTAAAGTACGAGGACACAGAAAGAAACAGATAGGACCAGGCGCTGAACTACAAACAATGCTTTTTATTTGCGCAAACACGAATAAATAGGCCTTTCATATGAGAGGAGGGGGAGTGATATTGAAATACGCATGCGCCCTAACCTATACAACGCATGAAATTAACGGTGCAGATAGCTAATCTCTTTGTCTGTTAACGCTATCTAAGGTGAACTGATACATGCTGACCCGACGTTATGCATTTCGTAGGCTTCATAGTTTTCTCGGGCTCGCGAATCTCGGTAACTGCGAACGATGCGCGACTGCTGGAAATCGGGGCTACACCCGCACCTGGCGCAATGAATTGCCAAGTTGCTGCCAGTCATCGATCCAAGATTGCTGGCGTGTTCTCGTAGGTGGTCATTCACACACCGGCCCGTCTTACCGATGTACAATCCTCCACAGGACGTCGGGATCTCGAACACCAGTCCTGTTTTGCAGGGAACAAGCCGCGACGCATGTTTTTTCTGGCACACGGGTTTCTCAGAGCTTGCCGCATTCACTCGCTTGCAGAGAGAGCTTAGTTTTATAGGCGCCGAGTAAACCACTGTTACGTATCTTACCGGGTGAAAAAAGCGGCTCGCGCAGCCGCTTTTTTTACCCGGTGGGATAGGCCATGCAGGTAGGAGATGACGGAAACATTGGCCTTGTCAACTTGCGGTGGGGCTTCTTTTCTTTGCGACCGAGATTCGCGTAGCACCTAGATTCGTGTAGCTTCAAGACTGTGGGCAACGCGCTGCGCAGGCCGTGCCGCGATGTGTAAGAAGCTTCGCGATTGTTTTAGAACGTTCCGTTGGATTGCGCGCCGCACGCCAATGTTCCTGCTTTGTCGATAGATAACGCCGCCACCACCGATATCGCTGGAAAGTTCGACAGCGCCTGTATAAAAGCTGACGCGCTTGACCGCTTGTCAGTTGATCGACGATCGACGCTCTGTTCGCCGCTATCAGTGCATACCGTGTGTATTCCTGTAAATTAACTTCCCTTTTCCCGGCCACAAGTTCGGTCAAATAAACAGTTTCATCTTGAAAACGCCGAATGCTGTCTTCGTCGACGTTACGACCACGTGACATCTGATGGAGCTACTCGTTCATGTACCGGACGCCCCCGTCAAGTCCTGAACCCAGCCCACGTCGCGAAGTACACACCGACACCGTCAGCGACAGTCGAGCCAGCGGCAGACTGAAATGACTACAATACGAACCCCTACCGGACAAGCCTTGAGCCACGGCGACGAAGAACACAAGCACAATGACGGCCACAGTGTCCCCTGCAGCAATAGTGATGCAGACGCCCAGAAAGTCGCCGACATTCCGTGGTTCACCATGTGAAAACCCCAAGACCTGGCTGGGGACGTTTGAAAGGGTCTCGACACTTAACAACTGGAACTCCGACGACAACCTGCGCCACGCGTACTTTTACTTGGAAGACGCAGCAAGGCCCTGGTACGAGAATCGAGAGTCCGCACTCCGTACTTGGGACCTCTTTTGCGACAATTTTTGGCGACGTTCATGAGCGTCGTCCGAAAAGAAAGGTCCGCGGCCTTGTTGGAGACACGGGCGCAACACCCTAACGAAAACGTGGCCATCTTCGCGGAAGAAATGAACGGACTGTTACGCCACGTTGACCCCGACATGCTCGAGGAGAAGAAAGTCCGCTTCCTCATGCGAGGGGTCAAGCATGAACTCTTCACTGGGCTGATGCGTAAACCATCCAAGGTCGTCCAGGAATTCCTGACGGAAGCAACAACGATTGAGAAGACGGTGGAAATGCGTACGAGACAGTACAACCACCGCATTCCTACGATGACCCACGGAGAGGTTCACGCGCTGCAATCTGATGACCCGCGTGACACCATCAGAGCTATCGTGCGGGAGGAGCTGCGTAAATGTTGCCCTCCTCCCAGCCTCAAGTGGACCCGATCGCCGACGTCGTGCGCCAGGAAATCCAGAAATTTCTGGGAGCACCTGTACCAGCGCAGCCTGAGCCACAAGCAATGAGATACGCTGCTGCAGCCCGACGCAACGCCCCCGCTCCTCGTCCACGTCAAGACGCAGCGCCGGCGCAGAAGTTCCGCCGCTATCACCACCTACGCCCTACAGTCCTCCTGTCGCCCAGCGCTATGCCCCGCGCAACGCGCCAAGGAAGACCGACGTTTGACGCGCCCCTGACAACCGCCAGCTCTGCTACCACTGCGGGGAGGCCGGCCACACGTACCGCCGATGGCAGTACCGTCAGATGGGGCTACGTGGATTCGCCGTCAACGCGCCGCGCCCGCAGCCAGGCGAACGGCCTCGCAACATCGATGATTACCTCACCGGAACTCAGTGGCAAGAACGACGACCTTCGCGCTTGCCGTCGCCCGGCCGCTACATGTCTCCGCACCACCGGCAGCACACGGGCCCTAACCGGGGCTGGTCGCCTAGCCCGTATCCAGAAAATTGAGGGCAGCAACCGATGGAGGTGCGGTTGAGGTACGACGAACTACCGAAGATCCTCCGCCGCCGACGACAACGCCGCGACGATGCCCTAGGAACACGACGCAAACCGGAATGGAGCCTTGACGACGAAACTTCGCTGCCCGAAGAAAACCTCTTGACGCAACGCCGAAACAGCGGGACAAATCCAAGAAACCGTGATCCGACGCCAAGACCTAACCGCAACGCAAAACGACGAACTAGCCACCTCGACGTCTTATCGACGGCCACAGCGTCACAGCTCTCGTCGACACCGGATCCGACTATTCTGTCATCAATGGATCATTTGCCACGAATATGAAGATCTTCTTATGGTAGAATTAGCGCAAATGCCACGACGAGAGAAGAAGGGAGACTCCGTCTCCCTTCTTCTCTTGTCGTGGTATTTGCGCTAATTCTACCATAAGAATGAACCAACTCGCCCAACAAGTCACTTTACTGAAGATGAAGAAAGTCAAGACTGCTTGGGAAGGACCTGAACTTGGCACCGCTGGAGTTCATTTGATAAAGCCGGCTGCAGTCTGCACAGCAAGAGTCACGATCGGTGACCAAATTTATCCTGCGAGCTTCCTTATCCTGCAGCACTGTTCCAGGGACTTGATACTTCGGATGGACTTCCTAAGTGAACACGGTGCCGTAATAGACCAGAGATCTGAGTCCATAACGCTATCCTCAGAACAAGCTCTGCCACCCCCCACGACGCCAAGAAACCACGCCTTAAGTGTGCTCCACGAGCAGTTCACCATACCACCTCTCTCCAGCGTCATTATTTCCGTCTGCACCAAAAGAGCCACCGATTTAAAAGCCGTCATCGAGGGTAACCAGCACCTGTTGGTCAATCAAGACGTTTGCGTCGCAAGAGAAATAGCCGAGTTTCGTGGAGGAAAAACAAAGGTGATGCTCAAGAATTTCTGCTACGAATACAAATACGTGAACAAGGGCATGACAGTCGCCTTCTGTGAAGAAATTGTGGAAGCCAGCAACGCCTTCACCCTCACAGCTTTAGCCGAATCTTCCGCGAAAACGCCGGGGCCGGAACATGCCTTTGACGTCAACCCAAGTTTTCCCTAGCGCAAGCAAGAACAGATAAAATCCCTGCTCCAACGATACCACGACTACTTCTCATCGTCATCAGGAATTCAACAAAGTCCGGTGGCAAAACACCAAATAATAACGGAGAAAAGTCGAGGACCCTCCGTGAGAGCCCCTACAGACTTTCGACTCGAGAGCGCGACGCGATAAAGAAACAAGTCGACGAGATGCTACGCGACAACATCCAGCCGCCCAAGAGTCCGTGGGCGTCACCCTTGGTGTTAGTGAAGAAGAAGGACGGGACACTGCGCTTCTGCGTTGATTATCGGCGCCTGAACAAAATCACGAAGAAGAACGTGTACCCCCTCCCACGTATAGACGACACCCTGGATCGACTTCACAACGCGACGTACTTTTCGTCGATGGACCTGAAGACCGGCTATGGCAGATTGAAGTAGACGAAAGAGACCGAGAAAAGACCGCTTTTATGAAACCCGACGGCCTCTTTGATTTCAAGGTCATGCCTTTCGGTCTTTGCTCGGCACCTGCGACATTCTAGCGCGTCATGGACACCGTACTGGCCGGATTGAAGTGGCAGACGGGCCTTTTATGTTTGGACGACGTCGTCGTGTTTTCTTCGACATTCCACGAGCATCTCCGGCGGCTTGAGGCAGTGCTTCAAGCAATCAAGACCTCTGGATTGACACTGAAGCCAGAAAAGTGCCGATTCGCGTACGACGAGCTCTTGTTTCTGGGTCATGTGATCAGCAAGTCTGGAGTGCGCCCAGACCCACGGAAAACAGCTGCCATCGCCGATTTCGCGCCACCCACCGACAAGAAGGCCGTGCTCCGATTTCTCGGCTTATGCGCCTATTACAGACGCTGCGCGAAAAACTTTTCACGGATCGCCGAACCACTGACACTTCTCACGAAAACTAACGTGGAATTCAGGTGGAAACGGCACAAGTGCAAGCATTTCAAGAACTTAAACGACAGCTGCAGATGCCACCCAGACTAGCGCATTTCAACGATTGCGCGATACGCAAGCAGCGTAGGGCTTGGTGCCGTCCTTTTGCAAAAGACTGACGGCAAATAAAGGGTTATTAGTTATGCTAGCTGGTCACTATCCAAGGCAGAAGCCAACTGACGCCTACGGACTATTGGACGTGACGCTCACGGACTCTTGGACTCTTGCATATTTTCGCAACAGAGGCAGCGCACGGAAGAGCCATCTGAAATTTTCCTGCTTGATTTCCCAGGCCTTTCAAGAACAAATCACCTCCGAAGAAGACAAGCGCATCGTGACGGCAACGCAAGTGGGTGCAGCCGCACCTTCCGCTTATCGCCTGTTCCTGCTGGACTTTGCTGGATCACGTGGACCTTGTCGTCATTACCGAGCCTGGGATAAAAGAGGGCTGGCATCAGCAACACGCCATTTGGCAACAGAGGCAGCGCACGGAACAGCCATCTGAAATTTTCCTGCTTGAATTTCCAGGTTGGAGACTTTACCTTATTGCTAAACGTTTTTTTCTATTGTTTGCTTAGCCCTTGTTGCCAAAGAACTGCATATTTGCTTTTCTGCTGAAACTGTGACTAACATTGGCTATGTCAACTGAAGTTTCTAACATGGCGCGTAGGTTGCGCAAAGAAATAAGGGAGCTCAAAAGTAGTCTTCAGTTCACAACTATATAAGCAATACGAAACACTAAAACAGGACTGTGCTGATTGAGAACGCAGAACGTGGCGCTCAAGGCATCGCAACACATGCTTACGCAGGAAATAGAAACACTGAAGAAGCAGTTGCATGAAACACCTCTCAAGGTGACTTCGCAAGACCAATATTATAGAAACAAAAACGTCGAAATCAAGGGAATACCACACGAGAAAACTGAAAAGCTAGTGGCCGTACTGGGCAATGTTGGCGATGCACTAGGGGAACAGATTAAGGAGCAAGACATTGAGGTCTGTCATCGCGTCACCACACGAAAAGCGGCCACAGAACAGAGCATTGTTGTAGTTTTCAACCAACGTGCAAAACGCGAGCAGGTGCTTGAAAAAGCACGCAAGGCGAGAACAAATTCCAATGACCTGGGTTTTGACAAGCGTCAAGCAATATACATCAATGAGCATCTCTGCCCGCCGCTAAATAGACTTCTAGGCTTAGCCCTTGCTAAGAAGACGGAACTGAACTGGCGCTTCATCTGGGTGGAGGGCGGTAAAATCATTGCACGAAAAACAGAAACGTCGATCGCAATTCGTATCGGCTCCGAGGCAGATATTGAAAAAATGCGGGACTAGGGACGTGTGTGTTTGATCGGAGCTTTAGTTTTCTTTCAATCATAAGAATGATTTCACCATGTGACGTCTTGAGGCCACATTCATGCGATTATCTTTCCTTTTTTCACTGTAACGCACAGACTGCTAGGCACAAACACGACGAGTTGTTTGCGCTACTCGGTGAATTCCCGTTTCAATTTGATAACGTGATGATAACGGAAGCGTGGTATAGAACAGAAGAGGAAGTATTCCTCATGCCTGGTTTTCAAACGTTCTTTTTGAATCGATCTGATAGGAGTGGCGGGGATGTATTACAGCTCATATCTGAGCGTATAGCATGCAACCTGCTTTCAGACTACTCTTCAATGACAGCACATTATGAAGTGTTAAGCTTAGAATCCCACAAGTGTGTTTTTACTGTTGTATATCGTCCACCCAGTGGTGACGTTGCAAGTTTTTAGCATATCTGGAAACATTGCTTTCGTTCGTCTCCACAAATCACTTGAATCTTGTTTTCGGTGGTGATTTTAATATTGACCTTTTAATAAATACCCCGAAGTCAAGCAAACTGCAGATTCTTCTCGACTCATTCGGCTGCAGAAACGTGATTTTATCGCCTACACGAATTAGCGCTAACGCCGAAAGCTTGCTTGACCTGTTTGTCACAAATGGCTCTGGTGTTCTACAATCCGATGTAATTGCAGGAAAAATAGGAGATCACCCCCCGTATACTTATTTTGTAAAGTGAATCATACATCCTGGAAATCGCGTCATTCTGAGGCATTTTTGTTCAAGCTATTGATCAAAAAGCTCTGGATAAATTTCGCACCGAAATCGGAAAAATAAATTTCAGCTCAGTATGATTGCACAGCTTACATTATTGACGAAGCTTACAATACATTCATGCATGTATTTGTAAGTGTTTATGAAAATTGTTTTCCATATAAAAAATAAAAAGATCGAAAAAAATTCGGAAACCTTGGCTGATAGGAGTGGAGGAATGCCTCAGAATGATCCGTGAGAAGAACTTATTTTACGCGAAGCTTGTAGACTCGGGAACCCGCGGACCTCTCGTCTTTCAAAAAATACCGAAACTTTTTAAATAAGTTTTTGAGAAATGCTTGAAATAGACATTTTGAAAAGGTCTTCATTAGAGCCGGAACCAGGAGTGATGTCGTATGGCGCGAAGTAAATAAGGTTCTTCTGCCTGATTCTCACAGGCAGCAGGAGCTAGAGCTGACAATTGGTAATAACGCCGTAGGTGGTGAAGAATTAGCTAACACATTTAACAAGCACTTTACGTCTCTAAATTCTAGTACGCATGATATAAACGCCACTTCTTTTCTGGGTAACCCTAACAGACAAACTGCGTTTTTTGAACCTGTAACAGCAAATGAAGTATACAAGACGTTTATGTCGTTAAAAAATAGTACATCGCGCGATATAAATGGACTTCAAATTCAACCGATTAAGTGCTTGACCTTGTGGTAGATGTGCTTACTCACATTTTTAACATTTGTTTATCTAATGGCGTCTTTCCTGAGAAAATGCAGCATGCCAAAGTGATCGTTTTATTTAAGTCCGGCAACACAAATGAATTAACAAATTATAGTCCAGTTTCTGTACTTCGGATAATTTCTAAAGGCCTCGAAAAGGTCATATGTAAAAGAATAACGTCATTTTGTGATAAACATATTATCTTATCAGATACGCATTATAGATTCCGCAGTGGAATGTCAACGGAACTTGCTCTGTTATTGCAAAAAGAATTGATCTTAAACAACTTTGAGAACAAAATATTAACTCTAGGCATTTTCATTGACTTTTCTAAAGCTTTCGATTCTATTACCTATGAAACCCTATTCTCAAAGTTGGAGCATTACGGCTTTCGCGGCATTACACTCAAACTTATAAAATCATATGTTCAACACAGAAAAGAGTCCGTTGCTATTGGATCAAAACTCTCATCATCAAGACCCTTAACACAAGGTGTTCCCCAAGGTAGCGTACTTGGACCTATTTTATTCAATCTTTAAATTAATGACATAAGAAATATACCGAAACTTGCTCAGTTTGTAGTCTACGCGGATGACACGTCTTTTTTTTTCAGTGTCCTGACATCGTACATCTCGTAAACGTAGCAAACACATCCTTAAGCATACCACAAAAGAGGAGTGACTTAAATTCATTACCAATTGGTACCGAAAAAACTAAGGCTGTATTGTTCACACCACCGCAAAAACATCTAAACTGCAGCAGTGCTCTTTACCTAGGTGTAGACAAGATAGAGACTTACTTGTCAACGTAAAAAAACCCGCATTTCCCCGAAGGGGAGTATGAGGAAGTGCGAAGCACGGGCTGATGCTATGAGGCGTCGCGCACGACTAAACTGCAGAGCCGAGGGAAGGAGACGGCAGCGAGAGAGCACGCGCCAGCCGACCCACGGAGGTCTGGCCGTTTTTAAGTGCAAAGCACTTTCACTGATGATGATGATCTGTCTTCCGAACTCGTTCCAAAGAACCCGCAACGCGTTCAACTTGTTGGCGGCGTTGCGCACGCCCGAGATGGGGCTCAGGTTGTTGTCGAACCACAGTCGATCGCACACCGCGCAGCTATATCCGAAGCTGCGGTCCAGGAAGTCTCGCTTGAAGCGCGCGTCCGGCCAATCGAATTCGAGGGCCCGTGCTCGCTCGCGCATCGCGCGTCCCCGCGCCAGATCGGCTTCGGGGTGCTCGGCTCGCTTCGCACGCTTTCGTTCGGCGTCTCGCCGCCGGCCTGCATCACCACAGGCAATGCGCGGGGCGCGCGCAGCCACGGAGCGGAGGGCGGAGCGCGCGCAGTCACGTGGGGCGTGACGTCGCTGCGCCGTTGCTACAGACGCTCCTCTCCTCTGCTCGCGCCGTTGCTATGGGACGGCGGACACAGGGTCGCTTATAAAGTGCATTCGCACTTAAAACATTAGGCGTTATCTTTAACAATCATTTAAACTGGGCCGCACATGTTGAACGTATTGCGTCTAAACTAGCCAGAGCATGTGGTGTTATTTGCCGATTAGGATGCATGCTTCCTACCAAAATAAAATTCATGTTGTATAACAGTGTGTTCCTATCGCATGTAAGTTACTGTAATTTAGTGTGGGGCACGACATCAAAAACAAACATTCATAGTTGACAAACTTTACAGAAGAAAACTATTCGGCATATTGTCACTGCTCCATTTAATGCACATACCCAACGAAATATTCCGCACTCTCAATGTACTGCCTATTGAACACTTTTACGAATAAAACCTTGTTTTGAAAATCAAAAAGAATTTCCGGGGCAACAATGCGATATTTTTAAAATTGTGTAACTTAATTGGGTCACAGGAACCATTATATGAATTCAGAAAACGAAATCACTTGGTTTTGCCATTTTCAAGAACAAATTACGGCTCATGTCGATTGCAGTACCAAGTGCCTTGGGCATTAAATGTGTTGTATTTCTCAAAAACTGAGTTGAGCGCTCTTAAAAAAAAGGCGTTAAAATCAGACCTATTAAATAAGGGTACAATTATATGAATAATATTTGCCAATTTCACATTTACCTTTTGTCCTTTTTTTTCTTTAGTTTTCTTCCTTTCGTACTCCTTACATTATCTGTGTATTTATGTATATATATTTTATGCCTGTCTTCTTCAGCCAAACAGTGTCAATTTCGATAATAAATCCTTAATAATTATTTTTATGTATGTGCGCGTTAATCATTCCTGCATCGACTAAACTTATATGTGCGCACATTACTGTATACATTTTTTTTCTTTTTTTCTATGCTGAATATGCACGTACGTATGAAAACTGTTGTATGTGAATAGATGTAGATATTTTGTGTAGTAGATGTATGTAGATATTTGTATTATGTATGTAGATATTTTGTCTTGATGTATAAATGGAAAAATGTTCAGATATTGTATATACATGGATATGTGGACATAGAAGCGTGTGAATATGTATTTTTTTCTTCTGTTTGTATACATGCTGTATGTTTTGTAGCCAAACGAAGGGGGCAGGAAGCTCGTCAAGCTGCTGTTTTGCAGCTTTTTGTTCCTTGCCCTTGCGTTTTCTTTTTTTTCCTGTAAAAAAGGAAATGCGAAACAAACTTGAAACTTCAAACTTGAAATGCCTTGCCATCATGAGGGCTACGTCAAAGTTTCACCCCTACCTCTACGGCAGGCCCTTCAAAGTTGTCAGTGACCATCACGCGTTATGTAGGCTAGATAACTTGAAGGACCCTTCAGGTCGTCTCGCACGATGGAGTCGCAGGCTTCAAGAATTCGACATGACCGTCGTGTACAAGTCCGGACGAAAACACTCTGACGCCGAGTGCCAGTCTCGTACCCCCGTCGACGCGCCGCCGCAAGACAACGACGATGACTGCTTCCTAGGAACTATAAGTGCCGACGACTTCGGCGGAAGGCAACGAGCCGACGCGCAACTGGGGGGGCCTTATGGAGTACCTCGAGTGCAAGACCGCCGTTGTTCCGAAGGTATTCAAGCGAGGAATACCATCGTTTTTCTACGGAACGGCATTCTCCTGAAGAACTTCTTGCACTCTCGCCACTTGTAGTGCCCTCACATTGCCACCAGAAGTCCTCCAGGCCCTACACGACGACCCGACGGCTGGACACCTCGGTGTTTCCCGCACGCTCGTCAGAATACAGGAAAAATACTACTGGCCATGCCTTCCTGCCGACGTCGCCCACTACGTTAAGATTTGCCGAGATTGCGAGCGACGAAAAACACATCCAACTAGGCCAGCCGGACTTCTGCAGCCAATCGAACCACCTCAGCGGCCATTCAAGCAAATCGTGATGGACCTACTGGAGCCGTTCCCGACGTCGACTTCCGGCAACAAGTAGATCGTCGTAGCAACTGACTACCTCACCCGCTACGCCGAGACAAATGCCTTGCCCAAAGGCAGTGCAGCCGAGGTAGCCAGTTCTTTGTGGAGAACATCGTCTTGCGTCATGGCGCCCTACAGGTCCTCTTCTCAGACAGAGGTATCACCTTTACTGCGGACCTAACTGAGGCGATCTTCAAACACAGGGAGACGAGCCACCGCCGCACCACCGCCTAGAGCACTGCACGGGCTCGGGCCTACCCGAAAACCCGGGAAGGACCGAGTAAAGTAGTCTCCACGGCGGCCCTGGGCCGGGCTCCGGTTTGAAGCTGCGGGCTTAGGGCCGGACCCGGGTTTGAGGTGGCGGGCTCGGGTCGGGCCGGGCTTGGTCATTCCTCAGTTCTTAAAGAGACACTTAAGTGATACAACCATGTAGCCACCGCTGCGGTAAAAAAAACCACAGCGGTGGCTACATGGTTGAGCGTCCGCTTCCAATGCGGGAGGTACCGGGTTCGATTCCCAGTGCCGACCGGGAACCCACCGGTTTTTCCAAAGGGGTAGAGGAGTACACCTACCTGGCGCTCGGGTATTAATGGGTACTCATGTCGAAACGTGGCCCCATAAGGTTCTGTAAAGGCCCCTGGGCGTACCTTAACCCACCGCAGCCTTGGTGAAATAGTTGAGCATCCGCCTCGGCTGTAGGAGGCAGGGAATTCCTGCCGCCGGGTACCTACCGGTAAAATAGACAAGCGCACTTCCGGCCTGGTGCTCGGCAGGACGAAGTTCAAAGTCGCTTGGGAGGGCACCCACCCTGTGGGAAATTGGCGGCATGGGACCGCCAGACCTAAAAATAAGGTCACCCTCTCTTTTTTTGGAAGACAGGCCAGTTGCAGTGGTAGGGACAGAGAGCCAAACGAGCGCTCCAGGGAGGAACGTTGGCGCAGAAGTGTTGGCGTCACCGCGAATGCTCTTCTGCCGCTCTTGGTTATGCGTAGTGAAGGTCTTGGAGAGCTCACGACACTCCTCAGCAAGTCTGGCTGTGGCAAAAATAGGCGCACATTCAGAGCGATCCGGGTTGTAGGAAAGGATTGTGTCGGTTGTGTGCGACGGGTACCTGCCGTACAATAAGAAAAAGGGTGAGAAACCAGTAGTGCTCTGAGGGGCGGTATTGCAGGCGTACGTGACGAAGGGCAGAATGGCATCCCCATTTGTGTGGTCGGCGGCGACGTACATTGAGAGCATGTCGCCGAGCGTGCGGTTAAAGCGTTCGGTGAGGCCATACGTCTGCGGGTGGTAAGCAGTAGTTTTGCGGTGAAGAACGTTGCACTCTTTGAGAATGGCTTCGACGACTTCCGACAAGAAGACACGGCATCGATCACTGAGCAGCTCCTGCGGTGGACCATGACGCAGCATGAATCGGTGGAGCAAGAAGGAGGCCATATCGTTCGCTGTAGCCGCAGGGAGAGCGGCAGTTTCAGCGTATCGCGTGAGGTAGTCTACAGCGACGATGGCCCAGCGGTTACCAGCGGACGTCAGAGCAAGTGGCGCGTACAAATCGACGCCAACGCGCCCAAACGGTCGGTCAGGGCAAGGTAGAGGTTGCACACCTGCCGGCGACAGGTGCGTTGAAGTTTTGCGGCGCTGACAATCGATGCAGGAGCGAACGAACTTCTGCACGTAGCGGTACATTCCTCGCCAAAAGTACCGTTGACGAATGCGGTGGTAGGTTTTCGATACCCCAGAGTGTGCACACTGCGGATCACAGTGGAACGACTCGCATATGTGAGAACGCAGAGTGCGGGGTATTACTAGTAGCCACTGGCGACGGTCGCCGTCGTAATTGCGTCGGTGGAGGAGGTCGTCGCGAACGGCGAAATGGTGGGCTTGACGACGCAGTGCGCGAGAGGATGGTGTGGCCGAAGGATCAGTCAGCAAGCCTATCAGTGAGGCAATCCATTGATCCTTGCGCTGTTCGGTAGTGTTGGCGTGAATGTCGAGGGAAGAAACAGCAAAGTGACAACACTCAGCTGTGGGCATTGTCGTCAGGCAATGGAGAGCGGGACAGGGCGTCGGCGTCAGCATGCTGGCGTCCGTTGCGGTACAGCACGCGGATGTCGTAGTCTTGCAGGCGAAGTGCCCACCGGGCGAGACGGCCTGAGGGATCCTTCAAGGACGACAACCAGCACAGTGCATGATGGTCGGTGACGACATCAAATGGGCGACCATACAAATAAGGTCGGAACTTCGTAAGGGCCCAGATGATTGCCAAGCATTCTTTCTCCGTAACGGTATAGTTGGCCTCAGCTGTAGTAAGCGTACGACTTGCACATGGCGCGACGTATTCCGGCAAGCCAGGTTTGCGCTGCGCAAGGACAGCGCGAGGGCAACACCGCTGGCGTCCGTGTGTACCTCTGTATGGGCCATAGGATCATAGTGGCGTAGTATCGGAGGATACGTCAACAAACTACGGAGCTTTGCGAAAGCGTCATCGTACTCTGACGACCATAAATTGAAGGTCCCGGTGCTGCCAAGGAGCTTCGTCAGCGGCGATATGATAGTCGCGAAGTTGCGGATGAAGCGCCGGAAGTAGGAGCATAGTCCAACTAAACTGCGCAGTTCTTTGACCGACGTAGGTTTGGGGAACTCTGACACGGCCCGAAGCTTGGCTGGATCGGGGAGAACTCCATCCTTGGACACTACGTAGCCCAGTATTGTCAGCTGCTGTGCTGCAAATCGTCACTTCTTTAGATTCAGTTGTAGCCCGGCGTCGCGCAAACGCGTCAACACATGCCGTAGGCGTTGAAGATGCGTGGAGAAGTCCGGGGCAAAAACGACTACGTCGTCGAGGTAACACAGGCACGTGTGCCATTTCAAGTTGCGCAGGACGGTATCCATCATGCGTTCAAAGGTCTCGGGCGCATTACACAGCCCAAACGGCATGACGTTGAATTCGTACAAGCCTTCCGGTGTGACAAAGGCTGTCGTCGGTCGAGCGTCATCAGCCATGGGGACTTGCCAGTACCCTGAGCGCAAATCGAGCGATGAAAAGAATTCTGCTCCTTGCAGGCTACCAATGGCGTCTATTCGAGGTAGAGAATAAACATCCTTCAGCTCAGCGCTAGCTGCGTTCTCTTCGAAACGAGCCGAAGAGGGCGATCCTCTAGAAGGTGCTCGTGAGGTCGACCCATTACCAAGTTTGAAAGCTTCGCTACAAACTGTATTTGTCGTATTTTGGGGACATTGGGTCAACAAAACTTCTTGAAACTTGGTATGTTAAATCTATGGCCCTCTCAGAGGTCAATGTACTTAATTTTTACCGATTATAAACTACGTGAATCTCAGTAGACGCCGTCAAAATCTTTGACGTCACGGTGTTTGTTGCACTATTTGCAAGGTGGAGTCAGAACTCGCATTTTTTTGCGCGTTTTCTCGCTTACAAAGACTGTTGTCGCAGCGAGCGTGGTGATTATGGAATTTTAAGAGTAATTTACTGATAATAGGTTGTTGTTTTCTTTAGTGTCCCTTTAAGTGTGTTCTTCATACGTTGCGCGTACATATACGTTTGACATTTTATCTCGATAAAAGGATTGATTTTTTTTATGTGGAGAAAGTTATTCGGAGAAGTTTTGTGAGGGACAAGTACAGATCTTCTTTTGCTTTTTTGCATATGGGGCTACTTGATTTATGTGAAACTGGTGAGCTAAAAGTAAATAGACTGTAGTTATTATCTCGCTCTTATTTACTTTATTTGCATTCGTTGTTATTTTATACCCCAAATGTTATTCTGTAATCGCTGTAATAAATGTGACATAATTAATGTATACCTATAACTTACCATCGCTGGTGCGATCACGAAGCTCCAAGGCGGGGAAACGTTCGTGAAAGTTTAAGCTCTCCACTAAAACGAAAAGACTGAACGTAGTCTCGTTGCATAAAATCCAGACGAAGAAAAAAACAGCGCTTAGGATAGGACAAGAAGAACATGGATACTCAGCGCCGTGTCTGTGTCTTCTCGTCTCGTCCTAAGCGCTGTTTTATTATTCGTCTGCTATGCACCAACCAGCCCAATCAAGCACACTGCCCTATAAAGGCATTCTTTTTCCATAGCGTGTACCAGATGTCAGCTAACATTTTCACGTGAAAGACCTTTTTAATATTTCACATATGGGTCATTTCCGAGGGTATTTGGCGGCAACATTCCACAAACATGTCGATACCTATCTCCAAAATGACTAAAATTTGGACGCCAATTCTGTTATATAGAGTTTTGTTTCACGGGTATGTATCAACACATGGTGGCTGCTGGTGGCGCCTCACTATAAAATTCTTTAGACCTGTCATGCCTGTGTAGCTCAAGAACGTACATATAAAGAAAATTAAAAAAAAAACGGGATGAGGACAGTAATGTGCGGGCCGCAGGCTGCTAGCGAGTGGTCTGTGGGCTGCATGCTTGAGACTCCTGAACTATGTAGTTCGAGAGCTACATGATACCGCCACAACAGCGTTAGAATGTCCGGGAACAGCATAACGAAATATCTGGCTTCAAATAAGAATCAAGAATTCCATGCCGGGTGATGTGCCCTTACCGCGAATCATATGTATCCATTGAGTAAGCGTCTAGAAACTTATTGGCACTTTTATTACCAAACTGGAATTAACCCCGAAAATAGATCGCAATCACTTCGTGCACCTATTGCCAGTCCTATAGCAGTGTATTCTTGCCAGCCTAGGCAAGCCTCTACCGGCACAACATGGTTAGGAAGGCATCAGCCATTATAATGTGAAAAAAAGAGCCTTGTGCAAGATGTGCATAACAAACACTGCTGAAAACTGCAAGGAGAAGCTCTCGGATGCATTTATAGATATATATTGAAAAGGTGGCACAACGTTCGGGAACGAGAGAAATGAAGTGATCAGTTGGACAGCTATTTTCATTCTGCAGAGGTTCACAAAGACATCCTAGATTTGCTCCAGTGGTGGAAGTTGAGAACTTTGACTGCCAACGTTTTCACATTTGGCAAGGCAGATGTGCGACCCTGCTGCTAGCGCAAGCAGTGCAAGAAATTTTAGCGCGGCAGGAGATGTGATGCAACTGCGCATAGTGTGCTTATAGCGGAATCTCTTTATAATTTGTTTTCTTTTTTGTAGAATAACATGCTCACAAATGAACTAAAAGCTATGCCGCAAAAACTTATAGACTGTATATAGTAGCAGTGGTATGGTATATGAAAAGAATGTTGTGACAATTAGCTTGTTTTTCTATTCGGCTTCTTATACGTATTTCCAAAGTGCACGTGGGCAACGCGGTTCGTTTTATTTATCAAGGTTAGAGAACTTACAACAAGTGCAATTAATTTGTTTTTTTTTTTCCTCTATTTCTCTCGACGTGGTAAGGTGCTACTATGATGAAGATAGGTGCTACATATCCAGAAGGGTGCATTTTGTCGTTACGGCACGCGTTAAGGGGACACCAAAGAGAAAAACCATTTTTGTCCTATTAGCAAATTACTCCTTCACAATTGCATAATCACCATACCTTCCGCGATAAGACGCATGGGAAGCGAGAAAACGCTTGAAATTCCCGTATCAAACGCCGGAACATCATAGATTTTCATGGCGTCTCTAGGTCCTACGCAGTTCTTAATCAGTAAAAATGAAGACAATTGTCTTTCGAGGGGACCATACACTTAACATACGAAGCTTCAGGAAATTTCGACAAGCCAAAGTCGCCAAATACAAAAAATACGCTTTGAAATCCGTGTTGTCACGTGTAGAGATTTTGGGCAAAATTTAAAAATGAAACTTGAACCGTGATTTTATCCGTTATTAATGTATTTGTGTTCCTAGAATTACCGACTTTAGATTTCTGATAATACAATTGGCCACTATAATCCGACTCATCGTTTCACTTTCTTATCCACTTAAATTTGAACACGGAGCGCAATAAACAAAGTGAGGAGAGCGTTCTGTTCTCTGTACCCTCTGTTTTTATTGCGCTCCTCAATGAAATCGGACTCATGTTGTAAATCACTTTTCTTCCTACATTATCTGCTAGAAAACGTTCATGATGACCCCGACTGTATTCGCAGATAAATACGTACAGCATACCACTCCCGAACATACACTCACCGTGCCCAGTATGCCCGCTCAAGTCTTTCCAAGGTGAGCCAGTGCCTATTCACAAGAAAGTAGCGTAGGTTAAAGTATAGTTGCTAGCGAAGCATGCGCCAAGCATGCGTAGATATTTGCCACTTAATACACGTTGCGATCGATTCTATGTTCGGGCAACACCACCTAGATTATTGGCTCGGGCCCCTGTCGGGCCTGATCTGTGGTCGGGCCGGTCAGGCAAAATTTTTTCTCGGGTTCCGGCCGGGCCCGGGTCTCGATTTGAGCCGCCGGGCCGGGCTCGAGCGGGTAAATCTGAACGAGTGCTCTACCACCGCCTTCCACCCGCAGACAAATGGCCTCACCGAGAGTCTAAATAAGGCCATCGCCGACATGCTGCCCATGTACGTCGACGTTGAGCACAAGACGCGGGACGCTGTCCTTCGGTACGTGACCTTCGCTTACAACACGGCCGTCCAAGAAACGACGCAGATAACGCCGTACAAGTTGGTCTACGGAAGGAGCCCGGCGACGACGCTCGACGCCATGCTACCCAACGTCACCGACGAAGAAAACCTCGACGCCACCGCTTACTTACAGCGTGCCGAAGAAGCGCGACAGCTCGCCCACCTGCGCATCAAGACCCAGCAGCACACCGACAGCCGTCGCTACATTCTTCGACGACGCTTCGTGGAGTACCAGCTCGGCGACCGTGTCTGGGTCTGGACGCTAATACGACGACGCAAAGAGAGCAAGAATCTTCTTCGACGATATTTCCTACCGTACAGGGTACTTCGACGTCTCGGCGCAAACGACTACGAGGTTGTCCCTGACGGCATAATGAACTCTCAGATGCGCCGAGCTTGAACCGAGGTCGTGCATGTGGTGCGCCTTAAACCGTACGATGCTCGTTAACGCACCTCAGGACTCTAATGTTTGCTTGCTTTATTAGTTTTCTTTTGTATTGCATGCATTCATGTTCTGTTTTTAAGCATCGGGACGATGCTTTTTCAGAGGGGGGCATTGCCGCGCGTCTTCCCAGGTAGCACAAAACGGATAATTGACGTTTTATAAACGTTTATCCGAGACGATAAAAACGTTTAGAAAACGTCACGGAAAAGAAGCTAAAGGTCTAGAAAACGTTTTATATCTCGTCTAATGTCCGGCTAGAATCCGTTTTTAAGACCATCTAGAAAACGTTTTTAAGACGATCTAAAAAACGTTTTTAAGACGATCTAGAAAACGTTTTAAAAACGTTTTAAAAACGTCGCAAAAAATCCCATTTTTAAAACAGATAAAAATATCCCATTGCATCGTCTTTGAAAAGACGTTTTCTAAACGTTTTTAAGACGATCTAGAAAACGTTTTAAAAACGTCGCAAAAAATCCCATTTTTAAAATAAAAATATCCCATTGCATCGTCTTTGAAAAGACGTTTTCTAAACGTCTTTAAGACGTCATGCAGGATCTCTTTTCTTTTAGCTGTTTTGTTTTTGCGCATGCAATTATAATAGTGCACGTTTTTAGGAAGCCCTCTCTGTTATAGTAATTACAGTTACTTTATTCGGTAATTACCATTACAGAGTGAGAGCTCAGTCGATTCACAGACAAATGTGGCCATGTAATAATTTATTATGTAAAACAGCAACGACTCCTGTACAGCATAGAAACGTAAAAACCACGAAATGAGATATAGCATGCGAATATATAACATTATTCAGAAGCGGCAACAGAACGCAAAATATCGCGGTAATTAAAGTGCAGCTATATAGTATCCAACCTTCAAGAACACTTTTTGTTGCACGATTCATCATTCGCAGAATTGTTGTCAAACAACTAACAGTGCAATATGACAAAATTTAGGATCTGGCACAGCCATTCTGCAATATGTAAGCGTCGTCTCATTAGCTTTACTTAATCAAACGCAAAGATGAAGTGAAGAGAAATTGTCGAAAAGGGAATGTCGCTGAAGCCAACGACTAGACAAGGGGACTAGTTCCCGTCAGGCAGGGGCGTAGCGAGAAATTTTTTTCGGGGGGGGGGGGGGTTCCACCATACTTTATGTATGTTCGTGCGTGCGTTTGTATGTGTGCGTGTATATAAATGCGAGCAAAATTGAAAATTTTCGAAGTAGGGGGGGGGTTGAACCCCCCCCCCCTTGGCTACGCCCCTGCCGTCAGGGCCCTGACGAAGCGAAGCATTCATGATGAAACGTTTCCTCAACGCTTCATCTTCCGCTGAACTTTTTTCTTGTAGGAAGGAGAGAGAGAGAAGGAACAGAGGACAGGCAGGGAGGTTAACTAGCGTCCAGTTTGCTACCCTACTCATGGGAGGAGAATGAGGGAGTAAAAATAGAGAGAAAGAGACACATTTCACAACACACACACAGAAGAGCGTATCACAGGTGGTCACTCAATTTTGTTGCCTTGAAGTACTGCAGGAGGGCTCGTATGGTTTTCTGGGCTGATGTGCTATGAAGACAGAATCCCAAGATATTTCCTTCGGGAAAAGGCCGACCGTCAAGTCTCCTGAAGGCACACTGGAACACTGGAGAGTCCGGCGATGTGTTTGAAATAGCATTCAGCGGCACAAATGATGATCGAAAGTCTCTACACAGTTGCAGTTATCGCACATTGATGAATCTGCCCTACCAATCCGAAAGGTGAATGAGTTAGAAGACCCTACACCGAGCCACAGCAACACAACAAAAAGACGTGGACAGTAGAAGTGGACAGGACAGCGCTTACTCCTGTCCACTTCTACTGTCCACGTTTTTTTTTTTACTGTGTGCTTCAACCTAATTTTCCAAACATGAACGTAAACCAACAGGCCCAACTCGCCATCTTGCTCTAACACAGCATTCAAAGCAGGCAAGGAGGCATGAATCAGGCACCTGGTGTGTGTCTCCCTTCGTTTCAAAACAATCGTTCAGAGCGCTACTTAAGACCACAGTTAGTGGAAATCGACTCCAATGTGTTGAAATCACTAATACCAAAACAAAACTGCAAAATAATATTTGGCCCACCCAGCCAAGAATGCGTAATGAAAGAAGAACGTAAATTGCTAGCAAAATCACTGTTGCTGAAGTGTATTGCTCACAAAATGAAACTTTTAGAAACGTTCTTACAACATGCCTCTGTTGGAACATTTCTCACTGAAAAAATGTAGGCAAAAAACTCTGGCATCATTACAGAATAAGACTAGACGTTGGGAACAAAAGGCGCCGTTTTAGACGTTAGCTAAAAATATTTGTGGATGCAGCATACGTGTTTCAAACGGCTCCCACTAAAGAAGTAACGGTTTCAGGCTTCGAAATGCAGCGTACAAAACTTATCCCAGAAATCATGGTCTGACATCCCTAGAGAGCACACAGCTAAGCTTAAATGTGCCATGGCTAGCAGAAAATATGAACACTGTAAATTATAGCGACATATAAAAAAAGTACAACTAAACCAATTGCAGCGCGAAAACAAAATGTATGAACAGAAAACTAATCGAAACGACCACAAAAATTACAATGAATGAGCCACTTACTAAAATAAATAAATAAAAATGAGGAATATGAAAATGCCAGCCTGATAAAAAAACATCTTTCTTTTATGATGCCCAGTATTAGAAAATGGCAGGCTAAAAGAACAAATTAATATAATGATAAGACACATCAGCTAAAAAAATTGGGACTCTTCCCCATTTTTTACTCAAAAAGCACACAGCTGTAAACTCAGGATTGTCAGAGGCAGATCAGGGTATTGCACTTAGTACATATCACAATGTGTGGCAAGTCAGTCTGAACACATGGCTTCATGACAGGTACTTGATGGAAATCACTAGGCACATCCGGAAGTCTGCAAAGTGAATAAATAAATTGAAGAATTGAACAAACGAAAACGTAGCTTTAAGGGGAACTCCGGGGATTTTTTGATATTCACCGATTTGAATTAAACTCTAAACATGGGTTCTCTACGGTACCCTGATGATATGTGCCAAATTATACAACCGTAAGTCGTTCAGTTTTTTAGAAAACGAATTTTGAAATTGGCAGCCAATTCCGGAATCACGCCTGTTAACGCAGGCCACCCTGTGCGTGTGACGTAACGCTCAAAAAGGTTAACTGCTTTACAAACTGTGACCTTTTGTTTTTGAAAGTTTCCAAGGGAAAGAGAAAAATGTCAATCTCTTGACATCCATTTTTTTCATACTAAAACCTGTCAGTCAGCCCATCAAAAAGAAGAAATTAATAATTCAGTTGGTGTAGCCTTTAATTTTAAATATCTAGGGCAAATACCATCTGCAATAAATAGGAGAAAAGATCATTTCAGTGTTTTTATTATACCTATAGGACGGTGTGAAAAGATGAAAACTCGATAACACCGTATGGCGACAGAGAGCGAGCCTGCTATATTTAACCAGGCACAAGAGACGCGCAAGAGAACCTCTTGGTTCTGCTAAGAGCTGCAGGCTTTACCGAGAAAGGAGGAGGTTAACAGAGTAGGGGAAACAAATCACAAGTCCGAAAGCGCATCGAGATAGTCAAGGCAGCATTGAGAAAACATGCCAACTCCTCGCCGTGAAACGCATCTTTGACTCTCATGCCCTCAGAAATTCGCAACTAACAGAAAAGCGTGCCCAGCCTCTCGTTACATGCAGCTAGTACTGTGGAAGGAACCATGAACCAGTACGCTGTCGCCGCAAACATTCTCTCATCCACAAACTTCAGTGACACAATAAAACAGATGACACATGCCGTAACTTCCAACAATGCAGTTTTAAAATTGGGTGCGCGAAGTTCTGCGTTCGTTCATCGCCATTGCGCATGCATTATGCGCTACGTACACAACAAACGCTATCTGCGTATCCCATTGTCAAACTGGCTACTCCGCATGCGTCGTACGCCATCCTCTTGCGTACTCACGTTAAGTGGCGGAAATAGCGTATGCGCCCAACTAACGCCTCCTCTAGAAAGATGCCTGCCGCGTGAGCCAAAAACCTCTTGCCCTACCCTTTCCCTCCTTCACCGTTTCTAATGGATGGATGCTATGAGCGTCCCCTTTAAAACGGGGCGGTGACATGTCTGCCACCAGGCTCGAAGGCGAAAAAAAAGAAAGAAGAAAAAAAACTTCCTTGTTTCATGTTGTCCTAATGCCTTATCTACATTGATTAAATCTATGTTATTAGGAGAAAAGATCATTTCAGTGTTTTTATTATACCTATAGGACGGTGTGAAAAGATGAAAACTCGATAACACCGTATGGTGTTATCGAGGGCAGTAGCTGGCGATCCTGGCGGTGGCCGCTTTCAACACACAATTGCGCATGCGCACATTACACCCCTCGACGTCACACAACGTCAGCCCCATTGAAAACAATAGGGGAGAACGTGGCGCCATCTCTCGATAAGCGACAACAACTCAAGGCAGGACGGCTACAATGGGATAGCCAGCGACGCCGCAGGCATGTTTCTAGAGGAGGCGTTGGCCCAACTAACGCCTCCTCTAGAAAGCCCAACGAACGCTATCTTTGCGTACCCTATTCTAAAACAACTTCTTACGCGGCACACGTAGCTTAAGCTAATGTGTATCTTGAAACTCATCAAGCGGCCAAGAAAAGACTGTAATTTTACTGAAATTAGGTTAACAAATATAAATATGGTTTTCGCCGATGTTCGTTCGAGCATGAACGGAAACCACGACGTGCATTTACGTTTAGAACGCTTTATCATGTATGCTGAATAAATTTCGCAGTAACGTACTGCTGAAACATGTCGCACATGCAGCCCGTGATGCAATGGAACACGCTTTTTCATTTGCCATAGTTCTGAAATACTGAGCGCAAATGCAGTAAAAATGAACTTACCTTAAAAAATGACAGAAGCCCGTGGTTTACAGTATCCGCCAATCCACAGAAAAATAATCGCACATCAAAGTAACCACGCCCGTCCCTCGAGCATAGAAGAAAGCAAGTTGCGAGAGCGTCCCGCGCGCAAGCTGATGAGTGAATTTTTCCGCAGAGAATCTTACGGGACTCTAACCGTCAGTCAGCGTAACAGTCGCTCCACAGAGACATACTTCCATTCGGGTCCACAAGTTTAACACGCAGCGAAGTAGTTTCTTCACAGCTGCGTTTATAGCCTCCACGAACCACGACACAAGCACGAAATATAGCAAAAGAGTGCATGACCGGTGAGTGCATGACCGGTGACTTCGTGCGGAAGTTAGACGGTTATCGCTGCGAGTAAATTACAGTAAATTACGTAAAGTTTACTGGTTAACGAGCTTTGAAGTCTGCATTATTGCTGATGCAATGTAGACACCATACGCCTTTATTCTTTTGCGCGCTGCTTTCTTTATCGCAATGAGAGATGGCGTGCGCAGGCTCCAGTTCAAATATCAATTCGCGGTGGTTCATGCATTCCCATGCATGCATGGGCCAAGTGGCGCGCGGTCCGCTGCTGGGCGACAAAACGTCTTATAAAGTGCGTCTTCTAGACGTCACAAACAAGACGTTTTTAAAACGTCGAAATTGGTTTAGGATCGAACAAACGTCTTGAAATATACGTTCCAGAACAAAATGGTTTTAAAAAATACGTTTTCTAGACGTTATCAAAAAACGGATATAATACGGATTTTCTGTGACGTTTTTAAAACGTCGAAATTGGTTTAGAATCGAACAAACGTCTTCAAATATACGTTCCAGACCAAAATGGTCTTAAAAAATGCGTTTTCTAGACGTTATCAAAAACGGATATAATACGGATTTTCTATGACGTTTTTAAAACGTCGAAATCGGTTTAGAATCCGTTTTATCCGTTTCATCCCTAAAAAAAAACGTTTTCTAGACCATGTGTGCTACCTGGGTTATTTTTGATGAGTTGAAGCTTGACCCACAAAGACTGTGGGCAACGCACTGCGCAGGCCGCACCGCGATGTGTAAGAAGCTTCGCGATTGTTTAGAATATTCCGTTAATATTGCGCGCCGCACGCTAATGTTCCAGCTTTGTCAAGAGATAACGCCGCCACCAGCGATATCGCTGGAAAGTGCGATAGCGCCTGTTTGAATGCGAGGCGCTCGACCGTGTGTCAGTTGATCGACGGTCGACGCTCTGTTCGCCGCTATCAGAGGATACCGTGTGCAGGGGCGTAGCCAAGGGGGGGGTTGGGGGGGTTCAAACCCCCCCCGAAAATTTTCAGTTTTGCTTGCGTATATAGGCACGCACACATACAAACGCACGCACGAACATACATAAAGTATGGTTGAACCCCCCCCGAAAAAAATTTCTGGCTACGCCCCTGACCGTGTGTATTGCTGTAAATTAACTTTCCGTTTCCCGGCCACAAGTTCGGCCAAATAAACAGTTTCATCTTGAAAACTCCGACTGCTGTCTTCGTCGACGTCACGACCACGTGGCAGTATTCACACTATCGATCAGGTGATAGAGAAATGCGCGGCCAACCCCTGATAACAAGTGTGCCGCTTCCCAATTATATTTCAATCGTCGATTGAACGCATTCGTGTGCTTGGGTTCAGTTCACATTGATCAAGCAAGAGCTCGTGCCGCAGCGGTCGAGGCACTCGCTTTCGGATCAGGTGGAACTGGGTTCAAACGGCAGCCACGGAGAAAAAAATATTTGAACAAAAAAAAGCTGTATTTGAACATGTCAGTGCGGGTAAAAGGTTGCAATGTTAAGGGCATTGCCGCTCCGCGTAGATAAAGGCCTGGAGAACTTAAGACAACTGTATAGAGTATCGAGGCGGGGAGAATTGATTAGAATGTAAAGGAATTTCAGGCATTCAACATGGCGACGCTTCGCAACTGTAGTAAGACCTAGCCGGTAAATAAATTTACAGTAGATAAGTTTTGAGAAAGATAATCAGCTTCTTTTAGGGACAGAATGATAAAGGCAGTGCTTATACAGTTATCATTTTCTTTTTCTAATACAAGAGGCCTTAAAAACCGGAAGCCATTTCTTCATCCTTACACCTGCCGAGAACGAGTTTGCTGTGAAAATTTGATGTGCATTGACATCTTCTACGCAGCTAGGCCAGCTAAATGACGCGCTCCCGCTGTTCCTCTGAGTAGTGCGCGGAGCTCCCTAAACCCCTTCTTAAAGCAGCGACCAGCTTGGTCTATGTAGCATTTGCCACATGAGAAGGCGCTGGAGGTCCTGTGTCACACTTGAGAAATAGTGAAGCGTGTCGAGGCACACGTGAGTCGCGTGCCTTGGTGTTGACTGCCCTGTTCTGGCAGGCCACGACACCGCAATACTTCGGACCTCGCTTGCGCTTCCGCGGGGTCGCTTCTGCCAACAGGGAAATGCAGCTTTGCACAGCAAGCTTCTCGGTTCAGCGTGCCAAGCTGTCGGCACGGCGCCCCAGTTCCCCGCACCGACTGAGCAACTAGCACTGCCAACAAACAGGCTGAGTCGCCTGCGCCTGCCGCCAGTTGCGCCAGAGCTGCTCTCCAAGCCGCGGCGCGGCGCTGTCGTCGCGCCATAAACATGAGCGTGGGTTTCCTATACCCTTCTACGTGCTGCGCTCTGAACGCGAAGTCAAGGTCGATCTATGTAGGTCGCGATGCTTCGGGCGAAAAGCGGTTCAGAATCTATTGCCAAAGACAACAGCAAGGAGAATTATGGGTGCTGCGATTGAAGCGCGACTATGTTTGGAGGGAACAATCACTAATACCGAAAAACCAAGTTTTATTCAAGGGTGAAGCAATCTTGATGTTTTACAAATTACATTTATTTCGTGAACAATATTATGTAGGTGCAATGTGCCAAGAATGTAGGATAGTGTTTAATTATTACGGAAAAACTTTTTCATAGCGCCCCTGAAGAGAGGCGCACGTCATTGTTATTCAGTGCAGCCCTTGCGGTGCATCGAAAGGCGCGCTCGTAAACTCGTCTGCAACGACACGCCCCCTCACGTGTTCTGGTGTTTCACACTTGCATGCGTAATGTGAATTATTGTGGTGAGAATTTGATTTTGGTGTTCGCGAAGTTGCGAGGTGCCACTGAATAAAACTGATATATCATTATTTTGGCGTGACCAGGAGTCATTTCTTCTCATTAGAACTGAAGCACACATGCAATGCGCTCTTTATGTCTCCTGCGCATGTGCGAAGAACATCAGCAACGTTGCAAACAGGAGAAGTACGCTGCTGCCTACTTTATTCACCCTATGGAAGGTGACACCAACACAGAATAAAAGCTCCAAGACTAAGGTATCCTAGTAAAGCTAAGGCGAATTGAGGTGCAGTACACTTAAACACCGCTGTTTAGTCACGGGTCGATATTAGTTTAGCTAGCATTGGCTTCAAGCGCACTCGCCAAGGGGACAGACTTTTGGGCTAGTTGGTGTGTTACGTTCATTGAAGCCACAGCGCTGATAAGACAGGGACCACAGAAAGAGAACAGGACGTGCACGTCCTGTCCTCTTTCTGTGGTCCCTGTCTTATCAGCGCTATGGCTTCAATGAAATCGCCAAGGGGTTGCCGGCTCGCCGTAGCGCGAGTCCTTAGCGATAAGGGGCCTAAGATAAATATTTTGAAGTCAAATTCCGCACTAGAGACAACAAAATGGCGTCACTTTTTACCGGATATTGCATCACATCCGCTTTATTTTTTGTTCCGCCGGAAGTGTTCCCTCCTCACACAGATGGCGCTAAGCCCCATGAGCAGCTGATGAGCCGCCATTTTCTGAACGTACGGGCTTCTATGGAAGCTTCGCTACCATTTACATTTACCTTGGCGAAGTTATTACGCGAAGAGCATCTCTCCCTGGAGTGGCCGTATTCTCTTACACCAGCGTTTTGTAGTTACACGAGATCGAATACAAAACAGCTAGCTGCCAGCCTCACTTCGTGTAACACTACAATTTGTTGATATCGTATCCACTGCTTCGCCCTTGCGGTGAAGCTGTGACTTTTTAGATGCGTAGCAGCCCTTTGACTAGCCTGTGTAACGCTGTCCGTCCGCACAAACGCGAGGCAACGCGCTTGCCTCGGCACAGGTGTTGGAGTGGTGCCAAGTAGGTCACGGCGCAGCTGGGCGTTACGTCACGCACCCCTCGCACGCTTCCTTCGCAGGTGCGAGCGTACGTCACTCTCTCCCTCACCCACCGGAGCGCCGCAGATGCCGACTCGAACGCCCGCTCGCCTCCCGTGTCTGCGTTGCAAACAAACGTTTACACCAGTAAACGCTACACCGAGTTTCGCCTAAAACGAATCTTCCAGCGCTCACCGCAGCACCCGCGTTAGCGCCATTCAACCCGTGACGCCACCCGTGCGCAACGCTGCTGCTTCGCATCCCATCAGCGCTCCCTTCGGGGAGATGGTCCAATTTTTTAGGGGCGAAGCTCCTTAAGGCAGCACCCGTTCGTCCCTCGTAGTCGTAGTAGTGCGTAACCAGTCGTAACGCTAGTACCAGATCTTGACCTCCAAGGTGGTGCCGGTGGGAGATTTTTCATGTGCGTTGTTGAACAATAAAAAATTCGCAGCGTGCGCGTTAACTAAAAGCCGAATTCTTCTGTCTGTCATTCCTCATTAGCAGCCATTGGCATGTTCCAGTAGGAAACGTTAGTAGAAGTAGAAGTGTAAGTGTTAGCTAAAAGCCGACTTCTTCTGTCTCTCATTCCCATTAGCAGCCATTGTTTACCTCCAAGGTAGTGCCTGGTGAGATTTCTCCTGTTCGTGATTAAACAATAAAAATTTTGTTCAAAACGCCGTTGATTGATGAAATAAACCAACGAAAGACGCCAGACGTTTTCTAAAAGCAAAACGAAAGAACGCCGTATGTTTCTAAAGCGAAACGAAAAGACGCCAGCCGCTTAACGAAAGACGCCAGATGTTTTATAAAGCAATGGTTTTCTAAACAATGAAAATTCACAGCGCACATGTAAAATTAAAGTGAGCTGCAAGTCGTCATAACTCATCGAACCTTTAGTATAAACGCGCCCTATCTCACGTCGGTGATGATGTACTGGGCAGAATTCACGGAAGATTCACGGTTTACCGATGAACCTCCGCAGCTTCGCCCACTCATCATCATTCACTCCGTGGATATGCTGTGATTTTTTTTCGTACGACCACGATTTAACTGGTTAAAGCTCTGAAATGGTGGAATCGCTTGGCATAGTTTCTCATTTTCAGGCACCAGCTGTTGCTTTCTCCCGGTGCCAACAAATGTAATTCTCAAGAGCTTTAGGAAGAGAACGGGTGATGAGGTATATACCTCGAAGCAGTCTAGTGGTATTTCGTGGTATTTAGCGCATGAAATCCAGGCTTGCGTATAGTGTGCTACACCAGCAGGCGGTAGCACGCATCGGGGAACTTTAAGCACCCAGGCTTTCAGTATTAGCTCCTGGCAAATGCTGCTTTAAACAATCCGCTTTCAGACAGTCAAAAACTGACTATCACTCAAGCGAACGTAACGGTGACAAAACAATCTACCGCGCATCACTGGCATGCGCTCTCTGGTATGCGCCTAGCAGGCGACGCGCGAGCGTCTCGATTAAATAGCCGCGAACGACACATGCCTTTGAAATGGGCTGGGTGCATAGAACGACAAGCGCATCATGATTCCAGTTTACAAGTTTTCATTATACTTTAAAAGCGCGAATACAGCCGGAAACTGAACCATATAGCAACTTCGAATGCAGCCACGGCATTCGTTTCCGCGAGCAACGACACGACGGCGGGCCTACTACGCTGGTGGCACCTAGCGGCTAAAAGCCGCACTAATGCCGACGGCCGGTTCCCATTGCGCTCCGCTCCTTCGCCCAGGCACAGAAAAATAAAGGATGCGCTGGACAAACCCACGACCTCTCGGTCCGTGACGATGGCTGGCGGGCGTTTAGCCGATTGAGCTATCACCAAGCACATAACGCGGCCTACATGAACGCGCCTTTTGTATTTCACACTTTCCTTTCTCAGTCCTCTTCGATGAATGCTATGAGCGTCACCTTTAAAACGGGGTTGTGACATGTGTGTCACCAGGGTCGAAAAAAAAAAGCTTTGTTGCCTCCGCCATTAGTTCGTGCAACGCGCCATTGCCACGACCATCCCTTTCGGCGCATTTCCAATAGGAGAAGTGTAATGTCATCATTGCTTTAACACACCGCGAGGTGGCGCCTTTAGCATAAGCCTCGCTCTTAGCATGCATCCAATCGAAAAATAGCTCTCGACGCTCGCCTGGCTGTCGCACTGCGTTCCCCGCTCGCCGTGTGAGAATTAACGGCCAGGCTAAAGGGGACACACGACGCTGGTCGCGTTTCTCTTCGCGTTTCACGACGCTTTGAAGGCTTGCATATCGAGTATCAGTCTTTAGTATGTGCTTGCTGATGCCATCTTCGCGCGGGATGAACCTCTATGCGGTGTCCAGGTATGTCTTGACAACTTCAGCTATCGCAAGGGTTAAATCATGATCATGGGCGTTAGTGGACGGTACGGAGATGTGCCACTAGGCGGCAGCGTGAGTGCGTCCACATGTTTGTTTGAGCTTGTTTGTTTAGTTAAGCCACTAGATTGCAGCTTAATAGAGCTTACAACTTTGTACTGTTGGTACAAAGTGGTGTGACAGTCGCTTCGGGTGTTTTTTTTTTAATATTTGTTTTTTGGCCACCACGTGGCTGAAAGGTGCACAGGTGCTTTGAAGTGTAACATACTTGCGGAGTTTTGTGATATCATTTGGCTTTAATCTAATCTGCCGCGTGAATGCTCTATAGCCATGGTCAAAAAGACCGTAAAATGTTCAGGATGCGGAATGGGGCGGAAAATAGAGGTTTGTGAGGATGAGACGACAGAGAGAGCTGACGCCAAGTGTAAGCAATGCGAGTTAGAGGCGAAGATGGAAATAATGATGGCCGCCCAGAATGAGCTCAAGGTGAGAATCTCCGAGCTGGAGAAAGCGGTAGCGACAGAGCGGGAAAAAACGATGGCTATGGCGGAAAGGCTTAAGTCAGCCGAGGAGGGATTGGCAAAGGTAGCCATGCCAGCAAATGTAGCCACGGGGAACAGGGAAGCAGGCGACAGCGGGAAAAATGGGGCATCGACCACCACAGTGGTAGGCGCGAAGGGGGAAACAGGTTTGGAAAAGACAGGTGCAAGGGACACAGGACCCACCTTCCGCGAAGTAGTCTTGGGAACGGGAGGGGACAAAACAACAGCAGTAGCACGCGCTAGTAACAGGTGCAGTGGCCAGGTGCGGGAGAGTCCACCAGAAAAGTCGGATCACGTGATAATCGCCGGGGACTCGAATTTAGCTACATGCGCAGAAGCAGTCAAGGAAAGGGTGAGAGGCGACAAACGAGTTTTAATAGGAAAGTTCCCGGGCCATAGGCTGGGATCAGTGATGAGACAAGCTAACACAAAACTCGCAGCTAAGTCTAATGGACGTAACCTCGTGATAATCGCGGGAGGTCTAAACGACGTCTTGAGTAACGAATCAGCCGAACTAGCGACCACATTGGCGAAAGGGGTCGATGACATGCGCGCCATTTCCCCTCAGGTGCAGATAGTGGTATGCACAATACCGGAGGTACCGGTGCGTGACGGCAACCTGCAAAGAGCGGTTGTCGACGCAAACAAAGAGATATGGCAGATGAGTAGAGAGAAAGGCATCGAGGTAGTGGAAATAAACAGAGAGGTGCACAGGTGGGGTGGTTTTCGAAGAGACGGAATACACTTCGATAGGAGGCTTGGCCATGAGGTGGGTTGGCGTCTTGCAGGACGCGCAGTAGCTTTTTTGGGGGGCACGGGGGCCCTTCGGTGCCCATGGTAGCTTGTAATGAGGAAAACAACCAGGGGGACTCTTTGACAGGTAGTATAGCGAAAAAACAGAGAAAAGGTAAAAGAAGGGAGAATGCGCGTGTTGCAATTAGTTACATTAACATGCAGGGTGGCAGAAAAAAGGCAAAATGGTTAGAGATTGAGGGACAGTTAAACAAGGAACAGATAGGTGTTTATGCGGTTACAGAAACACACCTTAGAGACTTGGAAGAGCCACCACATATTGAAAATTATGTTTGGGAAGGATGTAACAGGATCACATCAGAAAGGAGAGGTGGGGGGGTTGGAATGCTAATTCATAGCAGAACAAAATGGGAGAGAGTGAAACAAACGTGTTCAGAGCACATGTGGGTTTCGGGCACAGTAGGTGGAAAGAAAACGTGGCTAGGTGTAGCTTACTTGTGGACAGGCAATAACTGCAGAGAAAAGAATCTGGAGATAGTGAAATGCATAAGCACCGATATTAAAGAATTTGGTCATGATGCCGAGATAATCCTTCTAGGGGACATGAACGCTCACATTCATGACCTTGACGGATATTCAGACACCAATGGCAAGTTATTGCTAGATCTCTGCGAGCAACATAGTCTTGAGATAGTTAACGTGGGGCCTAAGTGTGAGGGGCAGATCACGTGGGAAGTCGGAAACAGGCAATCGAGCATTGATTACTGTCTCATGACAGAAGGAATATATGACAAACTTAGAGAGATGAGAATAGACGAAGAAGGCATTAACAGCTTGGGTAGTGATCATAAACGCATAATATTACAAATGGGATATAAAACTGAAAATAAGAACATAGAATCAAAGTTTGGCAGCTCGTATCTAAATGACAAACAAATAACAAATATAGCCGCAAGAGTCGAGGAAAAAGTAGACGAACTACCAGGCAAAGACTGGAAGTATAGTGAGCTGCTACATGTAATCACGAAAGAAATGGAAATAGAGAAGAAAACTATTTGTTGGAAAGGAAAGAAAAAGCCAAAAAGTTGGTGGAACAAAGAAATCCGGGAAGCGATCGAGATGCGACGTCAGGCATCACGGGAGCACCGACAGGCAAAAAAGGAGAAGCGGCCACAGGACGAAGTCAACCAAATATGGGAAATATATTTAGAGCAAAAATCCATTGTGCAGAAATTAGTCGAGGCAAAAATTAAAGGTGAAAGTGAACGCTGGATGACAGAGATTCGCGAAAAGAAGAAGGCCGCGCCTAGGATATTTTGGAGCCACCTAAAAGCGCTGGGTAGGAAGTCTGTCACAATGCAACAACATATGGTAGATGAAGGAGGAAATAAATTGGAAGGATATGAAGCGCTAGGTTACATCCGAAAGATAACAGCCGATTCGTTTAAAAAGGTCCCCCAGGGGATTCCCCCGGTGAGTAAAAGTACGCAAAGGATTGCAACCGACGAAGATGTAGTACTAGAGAATTTCAATTGGAAGAAGGCCGAAGGAAAAATTCCTAAGCGCACTACTCCGGGCTTAGATGGGGTTCCCGTCAGCCTCATTAACGAACTCGGACATAACACTAAAGAAGCACTGCTGAAAGCCGTAGAAAAGTGCTTACAGGAGAGGGAAATACCAGACAGTTGGAGAAAAAGTAGAATGAACTTAATCTATAAAGGCAAGGGAGAAAAGGATAACATTCGCTCGTATAGACCGCTAACAATTACATCGGTGCTATACAGGTTGGCGATGCAGGCAGTAAAATTAAAAATAGAAGCGTGGGTAGAACAAAATGATATTTTGGGAGAACTTCAGAATGGATTTCGAATCGACAGGCGGTTAGACGATAATCTGTTTGTTCTTACCCAGTGTATAGAAATATCGAAAATAGAAAACAGGCCCTTATACGTAGCTTATCTAGATATCACCGGGGCGTATGACAACGTTAATCAGGAAATTTTGTGGGATATATTGAAGGAAGTGGGCATAGGTGACGACTGTGTACAGCTTTTGAGGGAAATATACCGAGGAAATACAGTTTGTATGGAATGGGAAGGAATAAGTAGCAAGGACAGCGTTGAAATTAGCAAGGGGCTGAGACAGGGATGCCCTTTGTCCCCGCTGTTATTCATGCTGTACATGGCGAGGATGGAAAAAGCGCTAGAAGGTAGCAACATTGGATTTAATTTGTCACACAAACAGGTCGGAGCGATGGTTGAGCAGAAGCTTCCAGGTCTATTTTATGCTGATGATATTGTCTTATTTGCGGACAGTCAAGATGATATACAGCGACTGGCAGATATATGCGGAAGGGAGTGTGAGGCTCTAGGACTAGGATTTAGTGCAACAAAATGTGGATTGATGGTATTCAATGATCACGGAGACCATACGGTATTAATACAGGGCCAAAAAATACCGAGGGTAAGCGAGTACAAGTACCTCGGAGTATGGGTAAATGAGGGGGATAGATATATGGAGGTACAAGAGAAAGCGTCGGTAGCAAAGGGAAAGAGGAATGCTGCAATTATGAAGCACAGAGCTTTATGGGGATACAATAGGTACGAGGTGCTTCGAGGGCTGTGGAAGGGTGTGATGGTTCCGGGGCTTACATTTGGGAACTCAGTGGTGTGCATGAAGTCAGAGGTGCAATCAGGAATGGATGTAAATCAAAGGACGGTGGGCCGCCTCGCGTTGGGCGCTCACGGGAAGACGACAAATGAGGCGGTAAAGGGTGATATGGGATGGACAGGCTTTGAAGTGAGGGAAGCGCAGAGCAAAATGAGATTCGAAGAGAGGCTGAGGAAAATGAAGGAGAGTAGATGGGCAGAGAAGGTTTTCAGGTATTTGTATAGAAAAAGCGTTGACACGCAGTGGAGAAAAAGAACTAGGAGGCTCACCAGTAAATATACGGCAGGCAGTGCGGGCGATATGGCAACAAGGAGCATTAAGCGGAATGTCAGAGAGGCGGAGAGGACTTATTGGATGACAGCGATGGAAAAGAAGCCGGCTCTGAGTAACTACCGAAAAGGAAAAAAACGAAATAAGGAGGGAAAGGTTTTATGATAATTCAAGGGGAAGCGCTTTACTGTTTGAAGCAAGGTCGGGCTGCCTTAGAACGCGTAGTTATAAAGCGAGATTTAGTAACGAAGAAGAACAATGTACATGCTGCGGGGGAACTAAGGAAACGATAGAACATGTACTGATTGAATGTGGCGATATTCACCCAGGTATACGTGTGGGCACGAGTCTACATGAAGCCTTGGGTTTTAGGGACAACAATGGAAAGCTGAACACGTCCGCGATAGAAATAAGTAAGAGACGGTTAGAGTATTGGTGGCAGAAAAGTAGAGATAAAGAACAAAAATAAATAATGGGGGAAAAATAAGGTCATTCTGCCTTAAGAGGCAGAGAGATGGACCGTGAATTTATATTTTTTGGTATAATAACATAGATTTAATCAATGTAGATAAGGTATTAGGCCAACATGAAACAAGGAAGCTTTTTTTTTTTTTTTTTTCCGAGCCTGGTGGCAGACATGTCACCGCCCCGTTTTAAAGGGGACGCTCATAGCATCCATCCATCCATCAACCGGCGCTATATCTGCCAAACAACAATAGATATTGTACGGGCTCTCGTATGCCAATGGATTATACACAATCAACTACTTCTGTGACGAAACGCTTCACTTTCGTGTCATACCGATTCCTATGACGGAGGGCTCAGCCACTTTTTCCTATTCTGCTTAAGCGCTAAATATGCATCAGTGTGCAGAATTCCAGATGAAGGTTTATTTGGTGAAACTTGTGGCGCAGAAAAAAAGACACAGAGAAAGAATGTGGCGACAGGACCATGCGCATCGTCACTTTCTTTGTCCGTGTCTTTTTTTTGTGCGCCACAACCTTTGCCATGTATCACCACCAACAAGCCCATTCTTACGTCTTTTCAAGAAGAATTACTGCTCAGTATTTTAACTAGCCCAGTAAAATGCTTTAGGCGTTGAATATAACTTACGTAAAAAGTTCGCATGTACTAGCTAACTGATGCTATTTTTCAGAAAGCAATAATTTATAGCAAGGCACCACTCCCGTTGTGAGCGTTGTTATCCAAATTCGTTGCAAGGAAATTGAATAGGCTCCTTATTGATGCGGAACATTTTGTGATCAATATTGATACGAGCAACTATGACCTTGTTAAACATTTTGTATCTCAGGCAATGCAGGCTGGTGCGAACTATGTTTTACGTTCAGAACGTGCCAATTTTCTATAGGCGCAAGTTGTGCAGTGCTTTGCAGTCAAATTAAACATGCACTGTTCGAATTAGCGGTTCATTTATTATGGTGGACTGTCATCATAAAGAAACTCACCACTGTGATGCAGTCTTCTCGTATTTATTCTGTATAGCCCGCAAAACTTGTATTACGCGGCAATGGATGTTAAAAAATGAACAAAGAACGTTGTATATACGTTCAGATAAAGAAATTGTTCCGAAATTCCCCGAACATTTTAACACGAAAGTGTTTTATGCCGGGGTCCACCAAGACTTTCATGACCTATTTCCGTCACCGAGAACCGTTCGCAAAAAGAACACCATCCAATCGCAAAAAATAAACTATAAGAAAAAGTTCCGTCGCCTGGAGTCGCACCCATGACCTCTCGGGTCCGCGACGATGGCCGGCAGGCGCTTAGCCCAATGAGCTACTGCCAAACACACACGGAGGCTGCATGCACGCGCCTTTTATCTTTAACACTTTCCTCTCACAGTGCACTTGGATGAACGGATGGATGCAGCGTCCCCTTTATAGCTGGGCAGTGACATGTGTGCCACAAGGCTAAAGAAAAGTGGCCGCGTATCTGCATGCTTCGCTGCAAATGCCGTCAAAAGACGATAGCCTTGTTCCGGCCGTACTACACGAGTCCTCCTCCTCTATGTTGAACCGCCGCATCTGGCTCAGCGTCGCATTTTCAGAGCAGCCGAAGAAACACTAGCATTTTCAGTGCAGCCTAAGAAGCATTAGGGTCTTTACAATTACTTATCTATGTATTTTCTAGTAAAGGAACAAACCACCTAATACGCATTGACGTTGCGCGTCAGATATGCGCAATATTTGGTTTTTGTTCGACAATGCTCACAAGTATGAAGGGCCGTACCAGTTCAAGATGGCTGGGCGTTCAGAGAGTGGTTAAACTTTGGCTGGGTGGCTGAATCGGGTGACAGACAGACAAACAGAAAGACAGACAGACCAAAATTTCTGTGTTTAGGTTCCCCAAGAAAGACTATCGCCTTTAAAAGAGAACGCGCCGTTGCTACGCCCATCCCGTTCGACGCGTTTCCAACAGAAGATTAATTTCGTCAAAGCTTTAACACACCGCGAGGTGGCGGCTTTAGCCCAAGCCTTGCTCACAGCAGCCACCCCTATCGAAAAATAGCTCTCCGACGCTCGCCTGGCTGCTGCACCGCGTTCCCCGCTCGCCCTGTAAGAATTAATGGCCAGCTAGAGGAAAGAACCGATGCGCGTAGCGTTTCTCTTCGTGTTTCACGACGATTTGAAGGAGTGCATATTGTCATGGGGTCATCCCATCCACGAAGACAGCAGTCGACAGGTTCCAGATGAAACTCTTTATTTGGCCGAACATGTGGCCGGGAAATGAAAACCAAACAACAGCAACATCACGCTGTACACTGATAGCGGCGAACAGGGCGTCGGCCATCGCTAAACTGCTCATGGCTGGGGCGCGCGGCGTCTTTTGTATATAAAGCATCGAGCTTTCCAGTCTTATCACTGGTGGTCGCGCAAGCACTGGAATAATCTAGACCACGGTGTAAGAAAAATAATTTAGGTGTGGACACTCTCCGCCCGCCGCGAAGGAGAGCGCGTCCAGATAATGTTCGCCTTTAATACATGCGCCGGCCGCAGTTTCGTGGGGGGCGCTGCGACATGGGGGCTTAACAAACCTATTGCGACGAGGCGAACGCGCGTTTTTCTTCATTTTTTTTTCACCTCATTGCATTTTTTTAAACGTGCACGCTAGCAACTAGAGCAAGGAACGCATACCGCGTTTCTCGCGACCATGCTCGCGACCGAAAAATGCGACGTGCGGGGAACGCGTCCCTAACAGCGTTGCGTACGTAAAAGCGCGGCTTCTTGCTTAGAGCGCGTGAGCAGTCTTTCTGCTCGCTGACTTCCCACGTGCGCAACGCCGTTACGGACGCTACGCACGCAGCTCGTCTTCTATAGTACATGCGCCGGCCGCGGTTGCGTGGGAGGCGCTGCGACATGGGGGCCGAGAGGAGGAAAGAGGCGAACATTATGTGGACGCGCCGTCGGGCGGAGTGTCCACACCTAAATTATTTTTCTTACACCGTGATCTAGACTAACGGCGTCCTGCGCGCAATCTTGACAAAATGATCTACTACAATCATGAAGCTCCTCGAACACTGCGGCGCGGTTAGCGTCGAGCGTTGTTACCCTCTTTGCTTGTCAAATGCGAATAGATAAAAAAAACAAGAAGCGGGCGTGGCAATGCCCCCCTCTGAAGAATCATCGTCCCTATGCTTGTGACAGAACATAGAAGGAAAGAGAGCCGCCATGGCTGCGGTCAAGCTCTGACGTGCGTGCCTTTGGCTCCGCGGACTATCCATGTTATGACCGCCTCTTCGGGACCCTGGACACTGGATCACACATCTCACCATCTGTGAGTGGACCAGGCACCTATCCGACAACTTGTTTGAACGTTACAGTCCTCTTTCACGAGAGTGCTGACCTCTGCTCGTTCAGCTCGACCGCCTCCGCGCTAGGCCAACCGCCGGCCTAGCATGAGCGGAGGCGCCCAGCGCGACGCTGCTGGCGTCGCAGCGGGCGTCGCTGCTGAAGACGGCGGCGTGCGCTCGTGGCGCGCTGTGCATGCTGACCTTCGTTCTACCGACCACATCTCATCGGTTGACACCAGCGCGGCGGCTCCGAAGAAACCACCTACATGGGAGCCTCGACACCCACCACTGCTCGATACAGACTACAAGGTGATTCTACGGACACGCGGTGGTCTCGACTGTACCAAGCTGCACCGCTGCGTCTTACGACAACTCATTCTCAAAGCGGTTGGACTGCCCATCAACAGCCCCGATCAGATCAGGGTCAACCCTACCAATCACACAGTGCTCGTGAGTACATCAAGCATGGACCGAGCTGATTTATACCACAACATCTGGAACTTAAAGTTCGACGGTGTCTTCTACAAAGTCGCCACCCATGTTGCCGACCCTATAAACTCTTGCCGTGGAAGGTTTCAACTCCCTCTGGATTACACTGAAAAGGAAATCCTTCCCACCCTCCAAAGATGCAATCCAACCATGACCATCGGGGCCGCGCGATGACTAGGCACCACCGAAACCATCTTGGTCGTACTCCGGGCCTCTCGCGTCCCTTTTTACATCAACTATGAACGTTGCACGCTTCGTTGCCTCCCTTTCCGACTAAAAGTGGAAGCCTGCACCCGTTGCCGCAAAATCGGACATCAACAAGATGTCTGCCCCTCTACTCTCGATTCCATTTACCACAAATGTGGACTCAAGGACTCTCCAATGGACCATGAATGCGAACCCATCTGTGTCGTGTGTGGTGGAGCTCACCTCACTGGTTCACCGCTGTGCAAACAGCGATACGAGACCAAGACTCCTAAATCCCAGATACCTTCCAAGCCCACGCATGCTTCTTCATCCAGGACACCTATCCATCATCGATCGGAAGACCGTGGCCAGCAGCATAGTCGCAGCAGGAGCAAGAAAAGGGAACCAAACTCGACTCCCAAACAACTTGACTTCCCAACCCGATCAACGAACCCCCATCCCACCGGCCCTCTGCAAAACTCACTCACGGTAAGCTGGGCACAGGCAGCTTCCTCTAACTGCTCCTCATTTCAAAACAGTAGCCTAGAGAAACTGCTAGCTGAAAACGCCACTCTAAAGGCGGAAATTCAAAAGCTAAAACTTGAGCTTCAATCCCGCATGTGCCTTAGCACACCTTCATAGTATTCCGCACCCCGAACTTCCATTCCTGCTGACTCACCTCCTACCGTTGAACCCTCGGCACCTCCTCCTCCTCCTCCCATGGACACTACACCCCCAATGTCTCGAGACATCTCCCTGCCGCCCTCAAATAAGCGCAAAACCCCTGCCACACCGCGCCAGAAAGAATCTTTCGGCGACTCAGTTTTAGCTCTTAATGACAGGATAAACGCTCTTGAAAATAAAACCCAGAATAGATTCGCTGTCATTGAGACCAAGATTTCGCACATAGAGAGCCGATTCACGGCTCTGGTGAACGGCCAAACTGCCATAAACGAAAAACTTGACAGATTTCTAGATTTCGTACAAGCGCACATGCAGCAGACGACTGCATGGATTGCCGCCGTCACGGCGAACAATTCAAACATAGCCATACGCAGCCCCTACCCAACACCCCCTCCCGACCATGGCTGCAAAGCCTCATCGCTCTAACTTTGTGGTCTGGCAATGGAACTGCAGGGGGTTCCGAAAAAAGAAAGCGAATGTTCAATACTACTTGGCCTCTTGCGCCAATCCCCCTGCAGTCATTGCACTACAAGAGACCCACGGAAACATAAGTTTTCCGGGGTGCAGTGTACACCAAAATAAATCTGTAAATTCACCTGACACTGCAATATTAACGCAAAAACACTTGACGGTAACTCATGATAATTTCGACGGCATCGACATAGAACACGACTTTTTGGATGTCCTTCCTTTTAAAACTCAGGCATCACCTTTATACGTATTAAACGTCTATAGCCAGCCCCAGGCAAAACACCATCGCTTCAACACTCTCTTTGCTCGAGCCATTGCGGCAACACAACATCACCCTCTCCTAATAGTTGGTGACTTCAATGCACCAAATCAAGTATGGGCCACTCTATTTCTACACCAAAGGGCAGTGCCTTATGGGTGCACATACAGGACCACCACATTACCCTTCACAACGATATAGATATGCCCAATAGACTAGGTAATAGTGTAGCTAAAGATACATCTCCTGACCTTACACTCACACATCGCCTTCAGTGTATCACATGGACTAACCTCAACATTAACTTCGGTAGGGAGCACTACAATATTCAAACTACCGTACACTTTCGACACAAACCCCTAGCTCCCAAGCCCCTGAGCCTTATTAACTGGAACAAGTTCCGCGAGGCCCGTCAATACTCGGCGCCTAGTGGGATAGAGGACTTCTCGGAATGGGTACAACAACTACACACCGATACAAAAATGCATACCACCTGATACCCCTTTCACAACGATTGACGCCCGACTTCTTCACATGTGGGAGGCTAAGCAATCTCTCCTCAAACGCTGGAAGAGGCGACACAATCGCCGACTGAGACTGAGAATTGCTAGACTAGACTTACAAATTCAGGAATATGCCACACAACTCGCCTGCCAACAATGGGGCCAAAATTGCGAAAGCATGCATGGTCACCTAGACAGCAGGAGAACATGGCAGCTCCTGCGGCATTTATTGGACCCTACCATATCGCGCACCACAAGTAATCATCACATTAACAAACTGCTTCACTCGCACAAGACCGACCTAAGCACCCCTTTTAACGATCTCCATGACAAACACCTACCCCCCGCCTATCGATGCAAGGCACCTGAATATATCGGAACACCAAATGATGATCTAGACAATCCCATAACAGAGACTGAGGTTAGACACGCGCTTGCGAACCTTCGGACCTCATCCGCACCAGGCCCTGACCTCGTCAATAACAAACTTCTCCGTAACCTAGATGACAAGTCAGTTACAGCCATCGCTAAATTTTTTAACCACTGCCTTGACACCTGTACCCTACCGGCCGCGTGGAAGGATGCCAGAGTTATTTTCATAACTAAACCTGGTAAACCCATAAACACATCCAACCTACGCCCGATTTCCCTCACTTCATGCATCGGCAAGGTACTTGAACACGTCATTCTCAACCGCCTTAACAAATTCATCGAAGAACAGAAATTATACCCTCACGAAATGATAGGCTTTCGGAAATCCCTCTCCAGCCAAGGTGTCATGCTTCGCCTGAAGCATGACATCATTATGCCAAACTCTAGCCTAGACACTCAAGCAATTCTCAGTCTGGACCTCCATGGAGCTTTCAACAAAGCAAGTCGAAGCAATTCATGAACTGAAGCGACGCCTGCAGACGCATCCGATACTTGCGCATTTCGACGAATACGCCGATACGGTGATTCACACAGATGCAAGCAGCGTAGGACACGGCGCCGTCCTTGTGCAGCAGACGGACGGACTGGAAAGGGTTATCAGTTATGCTAGCCGGTCGCTGTCTAAGGCTGAGGCAAATTATTCCACAACAGAAAAGGATTGCCTCGCCATCATCTGGGCTACGTCAAAGTTTCGCCCCTATCTCCACGGCAGGCCCTTCAAAGTTGTGAGCGACCATCACGCATTGTGTTGGCTAGCTAGCTTGAAAGACGCTTCAGGTCGCATCGCACGGTGGAGCCTAAGACTTCAAGAATTCAACATTAGTGTCGAGTAGCAGTCCGGAAGGAAACACTCCGACGCTGACTGCTTGCCTCGTGCCCCCGTCGACCCACCACCGCCCGACGACCAGGATGGTGACAGCTTCTTGGGAGCCATAAGTGCCGACGACTTCGCCGAACGACAGCGAGCCGACCAGGAACTGAAGGGTCTAGTGGAATACCTGGAGGGCAGGACCATCGTTGGCCCAAAAGTGTTCAGGCGAGGATTGGCATCATTTTCCTTAAAAAAACAACGTCCTCGTAAAGAAGAACTTCTCTCCGGCCCCGTGGCAATATACACGTGTTGTGCCACCCAGATACGCGATTTCCTTGTCGGAAAGTTAGATGAACGCTTGGCTGACGCAGTTTTTCTTTTAAGCCCGAGATCTTGTGAGCCTCGATAATGAGACGCGACATTTCGTTGTTGCTATTTGCTAACTGCGGGATATAGCCACAATATTGCAATGAATTGCAAGCCATCCCCCGTTTTGTTTTTTACATTGTTGGCGTGCTCACGAAGCCTGTCGTTTATACAACGACCTGTTTCTCCTAACTGCATGTTAAAGGAATTTTATATACGAGGCCTTCACTGCATTTCACATATTTTGTTTTATGGTTCCTAGTGCAGGTTTTGTTATCTTTGCAATTTGGGTTTGTCATCTTGCACAACTTGTCAAGTTTCTGTGGAGCGGAAAACACTGCTTTAACATCTGCTCCTTGGGCGATCTTTTTATAGTTGTGGGAAACCTGGTGGACATACGGAATCACCGCAAACATCTTCCTTTCTTGTCCATCCTCTCGGGAAGTGGGAAGGTCGCACGTGCTAGACGCCCTGAGATTCCACAGGAGCGTTTCCGCTAACGAAACGATTAAGAGCTTCGGATACCCTGCTTCTAAAAGCCGTGTCATCTGCTGGTTCAAGCAGTGGTTTAACAATAAAAAGATCTCCCAATGAGCAGATGTTAAAGCAGTGTTTTCCGCTCCACAGAAACTTGCCAAGTTGTGCAAGATGATAAACCCAAATCGTAAAGATAACAAAACCTGCACTAAGAACCATAAAACGAAATATGTGAAATGCAGTGAAGGCCTCGCATATAAAGTTCCTTTAACATGCAGTCGTTCTTACGAAGGACAAACGGGTCGTTGTATAAACGACAGGCTTCGTGAGCACGCCAACAATGTAAAAAACAAAACGGGGGGATGGCTTGCAATTGATTGCAATAATTGTGGCTGTATCCCGCAGTTTCACAAGTGCAACAAAATCGCAAATAGCAACAACGAAATGTCGCGTCTCATCATCGAGGCTCACAAGATCTCGGGCTTAAAAGAAAAATGCGTCAGCCAAGCGTCCGTCTCACTTTCCGACAAGGAAATCGCGTATCTGTGTGGCACAACACGTGTATATTGAGTGGACCGTGTTGTTGTTATGCACCTGCTGTCATGCGCATTGGCTTTTGCCAGGTATATAAGGTCACGTAGTTCTGCTAATAAAATTTGTTGACAGTGTGCGCTCCATGTGTGTCTTTTTGTGTTCCCTCTCTACGTCTTTCACGCGCAACAGTTTACGAGAATGACAAACCAACAAGCCCAAGTCGACACCCTTCTTAATGATACTTGTCTCCCGCACGACGGAAAAGGAGCTACCTTTTACCAGGTCTAAGAACATTCCCGTGCGACCTTTTAATCGTCGGCCCCGTGCTCAGCGTCCACAAAATGGGCTGCAGATACGCAAGTATTCGTTGAGATAAGCTGAACTAAAAACTTACAGGGTCGATTACGCATTCGCCAAAGATGACTGGTAGGCGAAAGCCATCTTCTTCTTCTTGTCAGTCAGCGTAATGATTCTCCTCCGCCCCCTCCAAAAGCGTTCTGCGAAAGACTTTCCACACCCTCCGGGATCGGCCCACCGATCACGGAGGCAATGCAAAGCGACCGTGTCGTGTGAATACGTTATCATGTGATATGACGTTATGTGACGTCATGATGACGTCAAAGATTTCTGCGCTCTGTGGCGTCATCACGTTGTGATTTTTTGCGCTACTCGTCCCCTTCGCCGCAGGACGAGAGACGCCGCGGACGGCGTGGGACGCCAATGGTCAAATTGCGTGTTCAGTGAGGCATAGAAGGCTTTCGCCTTAAAAGAAACATAGAATCACTGGGACGGCACATCACAAAGTTGCCGTAGGTGCACCAAAGTCGTAGTTTTAATGAAATTGGTTTTGAACTGCTCTGATAGCGTCCGCGCAAGAATAGTCGTTTGTGTACTCACCAATTCTCATGTACTGCGGCCTAAAGTTCACAGCACGGTGCCAAAGCGCGCTCGTAGCAAAGCGAAACCATGAGTACGGAGATACATGCAGAAGCATGCGTCATTTTAAAAAGACAGGGCGTGCAAACACGGACACAAGAAAGAAGTCAGGACACCACCAACGCCGACTAATAACTGAAGAGACGCACAACGGAGGAAAAGAAAGAAGGCACGAAAACTTATCTGCGCAGGCCCATGCAGTAGGCGAACCTATCAATCCGGCACTCGTGGCGGTCTACGTGGGAGATAACTGTTAAGGCATTTGATTTCATCTTTATGCATGCTAATCGATGGTTGGCTCATGCATGCGCTACCACTATTCTCGATATGCCATGCTTCAATCATCAGGCTCGTTTCTTCATTTCTATGCCGGTACAACACTGCGCATTCATCGAATTTTGGCGTGCACTTACAATCTCGACAATGTAAAGATAGATTAGAAGGTGAGCCTCCTGTTAGCAATCTCTTATGTTCCAATAATCTCTGGTTAATGCAGCGGCCCGTCTGTCCTACGTAGAAGCGGCCGCAGCTGAAAGGGACCTTATACACCATACTTGTACGGCAATCAGTGAATTTGTTGGTGTGCTTAACTAAACAAATATCGGTCCGCTTCTGGTCTTTTACTCGCTCATTCTTCCACAGCACAGCGGCACAAATCTTACTTAGCTTATTGGCAGCCGTGAAAACAACATTAACGCCGTATCTACTTCCTACTTTCTTTAGCCTGTGAGACAGGCAATGAATGTACGGTATACCTACGACACGTTTCTTCCTATCGCTTTGTGCAACTATGCTCGGACTTAACACAATGGACTTCTTTAAACGTTCAGCGACAGTGGCCATTGCATCACGAGGATACCCTACAATTAGAACGCGCGTAACCTGTGCGTTAAAGCTATCACTCATTTTGTGCTCACACGACTTAGCGAGGGCTGACTTAAGGCAAGACATGGCGATGCCGTTTTTTACAACCTTCGAGTGCTTCGACGTAAAATTAAACAGCGGTTTCGAAAATCTAGGAGAATACTGCCAACACATGTGGTTCTTCTCAAACGTTAAGGAAATGTCTACAAATTGTATTCCATTATTCTGAGGCACCTCTTTAGTAAAGCTGGTAATGAATGTTTTAACGAACAAGGGCACGAGACGGTTTTCACGATAAATGTGGTGTTTCTGCCGGGCCTTTTCTAGAAATTCTTTCCATGCATTTAAACTCGACGCTGGTAGGTTTGAAGGAAGGCGTTTATGTTCAGAAATCAGGGATATGTATTGGTTCTAAGGTTGCTTCGTTTCATAGTGATTTATACCTTAGCAAGATTGGCAAACTTTTGGAAGGGGCCTTAGGTAGGTCGGTTATTAAGGTTTTTCGTTATGTGGACGATTCTTCGATTTTTTGTAGTGGTGAGGACTTTGAAACCGTGGTGACCTCATTGAGCGGAAAATTTGAATTAAATGGAGGAGGGCTGAGCGTTAATAAAGAGGTGCCTCAGGAAGGTATGATGCAAGCTACGAGCGTACCTCAGGAAGGTATGCTCGTAGCTTGCATCGGGACCGACGAGAAGGGAAGTACAGGCGAGACGGCGCGGAGCAGCACAGCAGCAGAGTTATCACATAGCTAGAGCAAAGTGTACATTTAAGTTTGAAATTGACAAAGGTAAGAAGCCGAAGAGCAGAGCTCCGTCAGGGTTCCAGTCGAGTCTGCCCTACCCAGTCTCTACCTGCGCGTTTTTAAAGGGGTCCAGACGCTTGTGTGAAGTCCGGTTCCCTCAGACATGACCAAATATGGACATCACATTGTGCTCACGCCACCGACCACGCCACCGATCCCGCCACCGACATTCCAACACTTAAGAACCAGGCGCGGATGAGCCGTCAGCTCACCGCGTTCTCGAGCACAGCAAAATGCCAAGGGCGCGCAAGTGCTTCCCCTTCCGCAGCAGCGTCTCGGGTTTCCCGGGCGTCTGGGCGTCTTGGCGTCTGGGCATCCACTTCTGCGCTTCCAGCCTTGGAAAGTCTACAGGCCCGGGAGTATCCGAACGCCGTCCATGTTCTCGCATTTGGGCCCAAGGGGATTCACGCAATCAAAGCTTAACAGAGGTCTCCAACGCAGTGACCGCGTAGCGGGCGCTCCGTTTTCTGGAGGGACAGAGACTGCAAACTATGTTGTGCTTTCTGTTCGTCGAAAATTATTTTTAGATGCGAAGCACCTTATGGCGGGGGCTTTGTCCGACCCTCCTTCCCGTGGCGAGCACCACGCACTGCGCATGCGCGTCCTCTGCTCCTCTCTCTTCTCTACGAATCATCTACTCTACGGAGCGGCGCGCTTCGCCTCCCCCTCTCTCTCCTCTCCTACGCTCCCCCCTCTTTCTCCTTTAGGAATCCTCTACTCTACGCTGCGGCCCTCACGACAGGCGGTGCGACAGCTGCACACTCCGCTAGAGCGCCACGGTACTTCCACGGTATAAGATGACGGAGCGCGCGCGCCCCAATCTCTCCTGCGCAATGCCGCGATCAGCGCCAGCGTCAACGCTACCAGTGTCAGAGTTAGCGCCAGCAAACGCGCAACCGCCAGCGCCAGTGTCAACGTGAACACTTGCACTGGCTCCCCGCTGCTTCGCATATACACATGGTTCCCTTTAGCGGGAGGTGGTGTAATTTTTTGACAGTGAAGAACATATTTCGTTTCGAAAGTACTTAGAGAAATGTCCTGGAGCTCCTCCGCGAGGTGTTATTGTAGAGCGCTGACAGCAAAACCTATGGGGAACGCGCCGGCGGTATCCCACCTAGCACGCAATCAAGGCCTGGCCGATAGAGGGCGACTCTGTAACTCCTCGTCCCCAATAAATTCTACGTGCACTCTAAGGGCACGAAAAAGGTAACAACGAAAAGATAACTACACGATTGGCTAGCGTATACTGGCCTGCTTTGTTTATCAAACTCACTAAAGGCCCAGAACCCATAAAGAAAACGTGAGATAAGGATAAGGTTGGTTTCTGAATACGGGCCATCCTACTTACCTTTCGAACATGCAAGAGTCATAAGTAGACGAAATGTGATAAAATATATAAGTACATATTCTCCAACAGCTGCAGCAGATAAGCTAGACGTAATATGTTTCAGAGACCGAGTCTTCAGCCGTGTGCCGTTTCAAAGCCTATGGCCAAAATGCGGGGCACGCGTTGATATTGCTTTCTGTAGGTGCTTTGCACGCGAATGTACTACGAAAGTGCTCCGTTTGTGTGATGGCGTTGCATACGTGCGACCGACGTATGGTTGTCGTCTTGGAGGCAGTCCGAGAACAGCTTATATAACAGTAGCTCATATAAAAGATGGCGTCGTCCGAAAATTCCTCCAGGCCCTGAAGCCTGATGCCATGGGCGTGCGCTTGGAGCTTGCTCTTCTGGAACGCCTTAAAGACGACCTCGAAGGCGAGTTGCTCCCAGAAGTCTACCTGCAGGCAGATGTGGCCAATCACTGTTAGCAAATTACAGAGTTAAGCATTCTCTCAATCGGGCGAAGTTTATAAGCAAAAGCATGAGAAATATTTAGTACTATTGTGGTGTTGTGGACAAGTACAGTTTGTAGTGGCACATATTTATGCGAGGAAATGAAAGCTAATGATAAAGGAGACAAAAAAAACTGCTCACTCCAGCGTTATTGAGACAACTCCTTTTCCTAGAAATAGGCACCCGGTGCACAACCACGAAAGAAGGAAGGCCAAAGCTCTCCTTGCAGGAGATAGAACATGATAGACGGCTTTTGTAGATGCTAGATGTGTAAGAAGAAAAGAAGCCTTTACGGCGGTAGTAGTACATTGAGATGGACTCACTCGGGTGCTATTAAAATCGTGACTAAAGATGCGACAATCGCAATAGAATTGGCTTTAAGGAATAATAAGTGGACGCGAATTTACAATGACTCTAAAATAGCACTTCACCAAAGGCTTTGTAACCAAAAGTGCTGCCCAACTGATTGGTGCGATAGACAGCCAAGAGATCAAAATCCGCTGGTTTCCTGCACAAATGGGGCTGTCGAACCATCTCGGAAGAATTCAAACGAGGTGGCTAACGCAGCTACACGAGGACTTACTATCCGTGCACTGCGCGACCAGGATCCCGATAATATGCAGGAGGAGAACAACGACCGATTAGTTACATATATTGAAGTGACGAAGGATTACTATATTGCCACGGGCGTTTCTTATTATCACTTTTGGTTTATTCGTTTCTCGCCCACAAAGACTGTCAACAACGCTCAGCGCAAACCGCGCCTCATTGTTCGAGAGGCTTCGCGATCATTGTAGATCGTTTTGTTAAGATTGCGCGCAAGACGCGCACACTCGAGCTTATTCTAGAATTTGCACGACAGCCAGCGATAATGCTGGAATATTCGACGGCACATGTTTAAATGCCGACGCGCTTCACCGCTTGTCAGTTGATCGACGGACGACGCCCTGTTCGCCGCTATCATTGTACAGCGTGTATTGCTGTAGTTCTAGTTCTCATTTTCCCGGCCACAAGTTCGGCCAAATAAACAGTTTCATTCTGCAAACGCCGACTGCTTTCTTCGTCGACGTCACGATCACGTGACATCTGGTGGAGGTGCTGCTCGTTCATGTTCCGGACGCCCCCGACAAGCCTTGAACCCAGCCCACGTCGCGAAGAAGACACCGACACCATCAGCGGCAGTCGAGCCAGCCGCAGACTGGAAGGACTACCCCCACAATACGGACCCCTACCGGACAAGACCAGGATCACAACGAAGAAGACAACAGCCACAATGACAACCGCTGTGGCGCCTACAACGGTCGTCATGCATCAACCGAGGGAGCCGCCGACATTCCGCGGATCACCATGCGAGGATCCAGAAAGCTGGCTGGAGGCATACGACCGAGTCTCCACGTTCAACAACTGGGACTGCGACGAGAAGCTACGCCATGTCTACTTCGCCCTTCAAGATGGCGCAAGGACCTGGTTCGAGAATCGAGAGTCCACGCTAACATCATGGGACCTCTTCCGCACCGGATTTCTCAACACCTTCACGAGCGTCATCCGGAAAGAAAGGGCTGAAACCCTTCTCGAGACCCGTGTACAGCTCCCCAATGAAAACGTCGGGCTGTACACCGAAGAAATGACTCGACTATTCCGCCATGCCGATCCAGCCATGTCCGAAGAAAAGAAAGTTCGCTTCCTGATGCGGGGAGTGAAGGAAGAACTCTTCGCCGGACTTGTGCGCAACCCGCCGAAGACGGTCTCGGAATTCCTTTCAGAGGCCACCACAATCGAAAAGGCACTAGAAATCCGCACTAGGCAGTACAACCGCCGCATTCCTACGACGACCTACGGGGAGGTTCAGGCGCTGCAGTCTGATGACCTGCGTGACACCATCAGAGCGATTGTGCGGGAAGAGCTGCGCAAACTGTTACCTTCGCCGCAGCATCAAGTGCATTCAATCGCCGACGTTGTCCGCGAGGAAGTCCGGCAATCGCTTGGAATTCCCGAAGCACCGCAGGCTCAGCCGGAAGCAATGAGCTATGCTGCTGCAGCCCGACGCAACGCCCCACCCCCTCGCCCACGTCAAGACGCCGCGTCGCCGCAGCAGTTCCGCCGCCAGGCACCGCCGCCACCACCACCGACGCCATACCGCCCGCCGACAGGACAACGCTGCGCCCCCCGAAAGACCGACGTTTGGCGCGCCCCTGACAACCGCCCGCTCTGCTACCACTGCGGGGAGGCCGGCCACACGTACCGCCGCTGCCAGTACCGACAGATGGGGCTACGCGGATTCGCCGTCAACGCGCCGCGCCCGCAGCCAGGCGAACGGCCTCGCGACATCGACGACTATCTCACCGGAGCACAGCGGCAAGAACGACGACCTTCCCGCTCGCCGTCGCCCGGCCGTTACATGTCACCGCACCGCCGGCAGTACACTGGCCCAAACCGGGGCCGGTCGCCTATCCCGTATCCGGAAAACTAAGGGCAGCAACCGATGGAGGTGCGGTTGCTGAACGACGAAATGCTGAAGATCCTCCGCCGTCGACGACCACGCCGCGACGAAGTTCCGAGCCCCCGCCGCACGCCGAACGACGCCCTGAAGACGAAACTTTGCGACCGGAAGCAGACCTGACGACGCAACGCGGAAGCAGCGGTGCAAACCGACGTAGCCGTGACCCGACGCCGCGACCTAACCGCAACGCAAGACGGCGGACTAGCGACCTCGACGTTCTGATCGACGGCCACAACGTCACTGCTCTCGTCGATACTGGAGCCGACTATTCCGTCATCAGTGGGCCGTTCGCAGCACAGTTGAAGAAAGTTAGGACTGCTTGGGAAGGCCCCGAGATCCGGACCGCTGGAGGCCATCTGATAACGCCGATTGGTGTCTGCACGGCGCGAGTCACCAACAATAACCGGACTTATCCTGCGAGCTTTGTAATCCTACAAAACTGCTCCAGGGATGTGATACTCGGAATGGACTTCTTAAGTGACCACGGCGCCGTCATCGACCTGAGGTCTGAGTCGATAACACTGACCTCAGACAAAGCGCTCCCGCCCCACGCGATGCCAGGTAACCATGCATTGAATGTGATAGAAGAGCAGGTGACCATTCCGCCGCGCTCCAGCGTCATTATTTCCGTCGGCACCGAAAAACCTGCGAACCTTGAAGGCGTCATCGAGGGTGATCAGCACCTACTCCTGAACCGTCAAATTTGCGTCGCACGAGGTATAGCCGAGCTGCGTGACGGTAAAGCAAAGGTGGTGCTGACAAACTTCAGCCACGAATATAGGCACCTCAACTTTGGTACGACGGTTGCCTACATCTACGAATGTCTAGCCGCCAGCGATGCTTTCGCCCTCTTCGATGCTGCCGAACCTGCTTCGACGAATAGAGTTCCCGAACCGGATTTTGACGTCAATCCGAGCCTTCCGAAGGCCAAGCAAGACCAGCTGAAAACCCTTCTCCTGCAATACAAGGACTGTTTCTCGTCGTCATCGCGGGTCCGACAAACACCCCTTGCGAAGCACCGCATTATAACAGAAGAACATTCTCGACCACTCCGTCAGAGCCCCTACAGAGTTTCTACTCGAGAGCGCGACGCGATAAAGAAACAAGTCGACGAGATGCTACGCGACAACATCATCCAGCCGTCCAAGAGTCCGTGGGCGTCACCCGTGGTGTTAGTGAAGAAGAAGGACGGGACACTGCGCTTCTGCGTTGATTATCGGCGCCTGAACAAAATCACGAAGAAGGACGTGTACCCCCTCCCACGAATAGACGACACCCTGGATCGACTTCACAACGCGACGTACTTTTCGTCGATGGACCTCAAGACCGGCTACTGGCAAATCGAAGTCGACGAGAGAGACCGAGAAAAGACTGCCTTTATAACACCCGATGGCCTCTTTGAGTTCAAGGTCATGCCTTTCGGTCTTTGCTCGGCACCTGCGACGTTCCAGCGTGTCATGGACACCGTACTGGCCGGATTGAAGTGGCAGACGTGCCTTGTGTATTTGGACGACGTCGTCGTGTTTTCCTCAACCTTCGACGAGCATCTCCGGCGGCTTGAGGCAGTACTCCAAGCAATCAAGGCCTCTGGACTGACCCTGAAGCCAGAAAAGTGCCGATTTGCGTACGACGAGCTCTTGTTTCTGGGTCATGTGATCAGCAAGTCTGGAGTGCGCCCAGACCCGCGGAAAACAGCTGCCATCGCCGACTTCGCGCCACCCACTGACAAGAAGGCCGTGCGCCGATTTCTCGGCTTATGCGCCTATTATAGACGCTTCGTCAAAAACTTTTCACGGATCGCCGAACCACTGACGCTTCTCACGAAGAATAACGTGGAATTCAGGTGGGAAACGGCGCAAGTGCAAGCCTTTCAAGAACTTAAACGACGCCTGCAGACGCCACCCATACTTGCGCATTTCGACGATTGCGCCGATACGGAAATACACACCGACGCAAGCAGCGTAGGACTCGGTGCCGTCCTTGTGCAAAAGACTGACGGGCTTGAAAGGGTTATCAGTTATGCTAGCCGGTCACTATCCAAGGCAGAAGCAAACTATTCCACAACAGAAAAGGAATGCCTTGCCATCCTCTGGGCTACGTCAAAGTTTCGCCCCTACCTCTATGGCAGGCCCTTCAAAGTTGTCAGTGACCATCACGCCTTATGCTGGCTAGCTAACTTGAAGGACCCTTCAGGTCGTCTCGCACGATGGAGTCTGAGGCTTCAAGAATTCGATATTACCGTCGTGTACAAGTCCGGACGAAAACACTCTGACGCCGACTGCTTGTCTCGTGCCCCCGTCGATGCGCCGCCGCAAGACGACGACGATGACTGCTTCCTCGGTACCATAAGTGCCGACGACTTCGCCGAAAGGCAACGGGCCGACGCGGAACTGGGGGGCCTTATTGAGTACCTCGAGTGCAAGACCGCCGTTGTTCCGAAGGTATTCAAGCGAGGACTGCCGTCGTTTTTCTTACGGAACGGCGTTCTCCTGAAGAAGAACTTCTCGCCACTTCGAACTGACTACCTTCTCGTCGTGCCCTCATCATTGCGACCAGAAGTCTTCCAGGCCCTACACGACGACCCGACGGCTGGACACCTCGGTGTTTCCCGCACGCTCGCCAGAATACAGGAAAAATACTACTGGCCACGCCTTGCTGCCGACGTAGCCCACTACGTTAAGACTTGCCGAGATTGCCAGCGACGGAAGACACCGCCGACTAGGCCAGCGGGACTTCTGCAGCCAATCGAACCACCTCACCGGCCGTTCCAGCAAATTGGGATGGATCTACTGGGGCCGTTCCCCACGTCGACTTCAGGCAACAAGTGGATCGTCGTAGCAACTGACTACCTCACCCGCTACGCCGAGACAAAGGCCTTGCCCAAAGGCAGTGCCGCCGAGGTAGCCAAGTTCTTCGTGGAGAACATCGTCTTGCGTCATGGCGCCCCAGAGGTCCTCATCACAGACAGAGGTACCGCCTTTACTGCGGACTTAACTCAGGCGATCTTCAAATACAGCGAGACGAGCCACCGCCGCACCACCGCCTACCACCCGCAGACCAATGGCCTCACCGAACGTCTAAATAAGACCATCGCCGACATGCTGGCCATGTACGTCGACGTTGAGCACAAGACGTGGGACGCCGTCCTTCCGTACGTGACCTTCGCTTACAACACGGCCGTCCAAGAAACGACGCAGATGACGCCGTACAAGTTGGTCTACGGAAGGAGCCCGGCGACGACGCTGGACGCCATGCTACCCAACGTCACCGACGAAGAAAATGTTGACGCCGCCGCTTACTTACAACGTGCCGAAGAAGCTCGACAGCTGGCCCGCCTGCGCATCAAGACCCAGCAGCGCACCGACAGTCGTCGCTACAATCTTCGACAACGCTTCGTCGAGTACCAGCCCGGCGACCGTGTCTGGGTATGGACGCCAATACGCCGACGGGGACTTAGTGAGAAGCTTCTTCGACGATACTTCGGACCGTACAGGGTACTTCGCCGCCTCGGCGCACTCGACTACGAGGTTGTCCCTGACGGCATTACGAACTCTCAGCGGCGCCGTGCACGACCTGAAGTCGTCCATGTCGTGCGCCTCAAACCATATTACACGCGTTAGCGAATCTGAGGACTGTCATTTTGCTTTATTATTGTACTTTCTTGCTTGTGCTTATTGTTTATTGTACTTTGTTGCTTTATTCTTGTTATTTATTGTTGCACGCATTGGCCTGTTCTGTTTTAAGCATCGGGACGATGCTTTTTCAGAGGGGGGCATTGCCACGGGCGTTTCTTATTATCACTTTTGGTTTATTCGTTTCTCGCCCACAAAGACTGTCAACAACGCTCAGCGCAAACCGCGCCTCATTGTTCGAGAGGCTTCGCGATCATTATAGATCGTTTTGTTAAGATTGCGCGCAAGACGCGCACACTCGAGCTTATTCTAGAATTTGCACGACAGCCAGCGATAATGCTGGAATATTCGACGGCACATGTTTAAATGCCGACGCGCTTCACCGCTTGTCAGTTGATCGACGGACGACGCCCTGTTCGCCGCTATCATTGTACAGCGTGTATTGCTGTAGTTCTAGTTCTCATTTTCCCGGCCACAAGTTCGGCCAAATAAACAGTTTCATTCTGCAAACGCCGACTGCTTTCTTCGTCGACGTCACGATCACGTGACAATATGTACAGAAGAGAATTCCCAGTGCCACACGCTAAGCTCAATAGATCTCAAGCGGTGATTCTGAGATTGTTATAGACAGGCACTTACCCGAATCCAAAGTTTATTAGCAAGATATATCCAGAAAGAGATTACAAATCAATTGCGAGAAGTGCAATGGCATCATTACTCTGGATCATGTGCTTTGGCAGTGCCCTCTGGCTTCTGGCTTTCACAGACTGTGACAAGGAAAGAGACTGGTGGCAAACTCTTTCACAGTGGAGCTCTTTCAGATCAAGTACACGCCGTACAGAAGGCCCACCATACGGCGGTAAGGTTAAACCTTACTGCCTCGACGTAGGAGCCGCCTGTGTCAACTTAAGAATAACTCTTCAGGACCCGAATAAATTTCATCATAACATACCGTATTTGAGAGTACACTGTACGGCAAAATTATGCGAAAGAGGTAAGGACCCCATAGGCGCGCGCGATGACCGGATAGACCGTTGAGGAGCAACTACCAAGGGATGCGTGTCCTGCAAAAACCAGTAAGTCTGCGTAGGAATAAACTGTGCGTGAGATGCCGGCCGTGTACAAGCCGTTGCCATGGGAAGTAACCGTCCTTCTCGCTCTTGGGTCGGTCTTCGGTGTTAGTGGTGGCGTGCGGGCGGTTGTGTCGCGCTCGGAGAGTTCGACGATCTAGGAGCTAAGCCGCGGTGCCTTACACGTATGCAGGAATGAACGTGTGTAGCTGCATGCTTTTACGTTTCGCCGCACACATGAAGTCTGGAGCTGGTCTCGACACGTCGCGACGCCGCGCTGTATAAGTCAAGGCATTGCGTCGCCACCTGCTTGGAATGGTGGCCTAAAAGAAGTAGCCTTATCGTATCCATGATTTCAATCTGACTGGGCAGATATCGGCGCTGGATGCTTTCACAAGAGATCATTCTTTATTCTCTCGTACCTGTCGCGTGCGCAAAACGCATCCCGCTTGCCGGCAACGGTGTCGATCGTGTTGAATATAGCGCAAACGAAATGCACCGCGAAGGTCGGCTTGGGCGTCAGCTCTCCTGTGCTTTGAGACCGCCTGGAAATTGTTCGCCACTGCCGTCGGCCGCCTAAGCTCGCAAAACGTTTTGTTGGGCTAGTTGGTTCATGACTTCTGAAGGAAAAAATTGTAGCGCAGAGCAACACACGGACAGACAGAGAAGACGGGACTGGGGCTATTCCATTCCTCACGCAGGCTTTTGTCGTGCTCTGCGGGATTTCATCAAGCGAAAATGGTGCAGTCATGTTCCGGAATGTCACGGGGGTAAGCTGTGTAGAGGTGTGCGCCGCCGTGCCGGGCCGTCGCCGCCGCCTGTTTTTGGTCACGCCACCCGCGCCGCTACCGAAGTCCCAAGAGAGATCACGCCTTTTCTTTTAATTCGAATGAGGAATCTGAAAATAAAATATAGCGCTTCGCCGGAGGAGCTGTTCTCGATGTGCCCCTGTAATAAACAGTCCATTTCAGCGGCCGCCGTATAGAGGGAGCTCGGAGAGAAGCGGTCTCCTGTTTCCGGTTCTTGTTCTGCAGCGCCACATGATATCACGAAGCTTTCAAACACTCTCGACACAAATGATAGGGACGGAATGCGCTTCAGTGCAATCAACGCAGCCCTCAGAGATCCGATTTTCAGTGCACATGTCTTTTGATCGTGTTAGCCATCGATTTAAGTTTGATGCGGCCGCTCGTCTAACGCAGCTGTAAGGTCGGTACGCATTCCCTGCATCGTTCTCAAACATCTGGGGCACATTCATATGCAAATAGAGACTTGAAAAGTTCCTGTTTCTGTGCATTTCGTCCACTCTCTTCTTACACTAGGAATGTGCTGACGGGTGCGGTGCGGCGACCTGGTCAAGAGCAGGGTGTCGGAACGAAATGTTTTTCGTTTTGGTTTTAGTTTCGTTCCACCGCAAAAAGTTCCGTTTCGTTTCTGTTCCGGAACGAAAAAAAAAATGTTCCCTAATGGTTCGTAACGGTTTTTTTGTATGCAAACATTTGAAGTTAAGGTAATCATATAATGAACATTGCATTTCTGATGTAGTTACTTGTGATGTAGCGGAAGTAACTGTACCACGAATTCCTACCAACTAGCACAAACCAGTATTAAAAAGTCATAGTATTTATTTTCTCAAAAGACATACGATTTTTTTTGCGGGCTCAAGGCTTTGTGTCAAGGGATTGAGCACGATCTCAGAAGCAGCACGTGATTGAGTGTACTACGTTGTCATTGGCAGCGTTACCCAACCGTAAACAACTGCTTATATAACACATATGCAGCTCTTCAACATATATATGTGTGCGTATAAAATATATACAGATCTTTAGCGTCATTTTGTAACGTGTCGCTCAGTAAAAAAAAGTTACGCCACAGTTACCAACCCACCGCATGCTTCGCATAACATCGACTCCCACGGTACGTGGGATCTGCCGGATTTTTCTGAAGTAGAGAAGTTCCCACTATGCCATTTTTCTTCATTCTTCGGAGTCTCGTGGTACACGCTACACATCTGTAAGGCATTATGTGCACTTTGTGCTATGACTGATGATGATAAAGAATTATGGTTGAGCACTTTGCAGTGGGTCCGAAGAAGTGTTGCGGAATGGGCGCCTCCATTCCATTTGAATTCCATTGTGGAGAATTAGAACTTGCCCAAATTCCATTCTTTTCAATTCCTCGGAGTGAAAAAACTTAGCTCGTTCGCACTCTGGGAGTGGCCGGACAGTTCAATACATTCCTGTAATTCCTCAACGTAGGAAAGGCATCATGATAGTTTTATCGAGCTAATATGAACGTCCCATAAACCTGATGTAATCAGATGCATTAAGAACTGCAAAAGTACGCAAAACACGTTACCAAGGTCGAGGGAGAGTAGCTTGGTGACATATCTCGTGCAGTAGAACCACCCTACTAATTCCCATAGGGGCAGCTCTCTGCTACCTGTAGTGCATGGTCAGCATGTTTGAACGAATGGCGGTGTTTTAATATTGTTTATGCTTAAATGTGTTAATGCTAAAATGACAACATAGCGTAGTTTTATGCTGACAAAAGATGTATTCAAGAAGACTAAGCAGTTATGCCAAGCGTCTGGAGCGGTCGTCAGTATGGAGAAAGCTAAGATTTGGTTAATGGGGAATCAGACCCTTTAGATCTGCTGGTATTAGTTGGAACGGTGCACCGCTCGGGCACCTTGTGCCTTTGCATCGAATACGGAACACTGGGTCGCATTGCTCGTCGGCACTCACGCTTGTCAAGCGCGCCTCGCAAGTATGGATGGGTGAGGAAAGCTTTTTGTGTTCGCCTATGCGCAGGTGTGTAATGTCTTCCTTGTCGCAAAGGTTACTTACGTGCGTCAGGTACCAAGGGGTACAATCAGTCACTGAGGCTGGAGCTTCTCTGACCTACATTACATCAGCGCTCTGATATTCAATTGGGGAATCGCTTCTTTCTATTCCCCATTCCCTTATCCCCAGTGCAGGGTAGCAAACCGGACGTTCTTCTGGTTAACCTCCCTGCCTTTCCTCTTCTCTTTCTCTCTCTCTCCCTCTCTCAGGTACCAAGCAGCTCGTGAAATAGAGATCAGACTGTGCATAGTGTATGCGCCATTTTCGTGTGGGGGTATCAATGGAAACCAACGCGCACGGGTAATTCGTTTCTCCCTTTGGTATGTGCTGGGATAATGCATTTGTTTGTACACTAACTTACGCCTTGGTTTCTAGTAGGCATGCTGCTTATAAATGTACCGTGCTTGTAAACAGCCAAGCCATTTTAAAAATACTGCTTTATTGTTAATTTCGGGGCTCTGACTTACTAATGTTTGAAGTTTGAAAAACAGCACGTACAGGAAAACGTGCTCTATTTTCGGAAAAAGACGTAATTCCATTCCCATTGCATACCGGGCAAAAGGCGCTTAATTTCATTCCCATTCCATTCCCCCAAGCGTTGTCCCCATTCCATTCCGGGGTCGCGAAAATGTGGAATGATTCCGGAGTCATTCGAATTCTGGTGGGGCAACTCCGCAACACTGTAGGGAAGCACAAAACAACAAACTCTTTGCGCTATTAGCATTGTGTGATGACTGGTTGTTATTTTACTCTTCGGCCACGCTATATTACATATGTTAACACGATTCCTTGCCCGACATGACGCCTGTATCGAATATTTTTGCGATGGATTTACAAGCACCAGCGTGGCACTGTGGTCGAAGACCCGACTGCCACGCAGAGGGCGCCGGCGGAAATCCCATCCTATCCTAGCAATTTCTTTCTCATTTAATTTTTTTTCCACATCACGCGATAGCGGTCACGGACACCGGCGGCGGCGGCGGTCAACTATGGCGCCAAAATCAGCTGTTGTGATCTCATAACAGCTTTCGCTGTAAATAATTTCAGCGGCGACAATGCCCTCTCTATGCTAGTCTGCGTGATAGGCGCGCAGAAGTCCACTTGCGTTAATATAAACATCTCTGGTTACCACTGTTTTCGTTTTTCGCACAATTTCAGCACATCTTTGTTTTGGAATTCCTGCCTGAGGCACGCGCTAGTACTGTACCCTGAGATATGCTCACATTGCATGACCTCAATGGCTTCGGGTTGCGAAGTTTTCTCGTGAACTGAAAAATGATTGAAACAATTTCGGTTTCACTCCGGAACGGAATAATAGATAAAGTTTCGGTACCATTTTCGTTCCGGTCGAAAATATCGTTTTTTTCGTTTTTCGTTTTCGGTTTTCGTTCCGTTCCGACACCCTGGCAAGAGTGAAGTGACATCGCGGCTCACCGCTTTTCGAATCACTGAATGCGCTCTGCCGAAATGGACTGTGGACATCTTTGGATGAACGCTTCGAGAATAGCTCCCCAGAAGTTGTAGTATCTTTTAGGGGCGAAGCTCCTTAAGGCGGCACCCGTTCGTCCCTCGTAGTCGTCGTGGTCGTAGTAGTGAGTAACAAGTCTTACGCTTTGACCTCCAAGGTGGTGCCGGTGGGAGATTTCTCCTGTGCGTTGTTGAACAATAAAAAATTCGCAGCGTGCGCGTTAACTAAAAGCCGAATTCTTCTGTCTCTCATTCCCCATTAGCAGCCATTGGCATGTTCCAGTAGGAAACGTTAGTAGAAGTAGAAGTGTAAGTGTTAGCTAAAAGCCGACTTCTTCTGTCTCTCATTGCCATTAGCAGCCATTGTTTACCTCCAAGGTAGTGCCTGGTGAGATTTCTCCTGTGCGTGATTAAACAATAAAAATTTTGTTCAAAACGCCGTTGATTGATGAAATAAACCAACGAAAGACGCCAGATGTTTTGTAAAAGCAGAACGAAAGAACGCCAGATGTTTTTCTTAAAGTGTAGTAGTAGTAGTTATATGTAGCCACCTCGCCCGATCGTCAACGGGCGAGGTGGACCGGCAACGGCGCGAGGACCCTGCCGTACGAGAGTTAAATCACACTAAAAGACATACTTTGCAGGCGATACACTCTAGTGAGCTTTCAACTTTTCGTCTTAATGTACATGATAAAGAAATTATTTCTACGAAAAACGCAAGGCACACCTTGAGCAATATGTTTGGTTTTGGGACGCTAAATGGAACCATGAGGCGATGCGAAGCCGGAGCACTTGCACGATCGCGTTCCGTTGGCTTTCGTTGGGCATGCTACCGACCTCGCGTCGTGGAACGCGCGTCCTGTCTTCCCTCTAGCCTTGCCTTTAATTCGCACAGGGCGAGCGGGGAATGCGGTCGCTCTTGGCGCTCTTTCGCTCGGGAGCGGACTTCTTCCTTGCATTTCACCGATCACAAGTGATAATGAAGGGACCACGTAAACCAACAGTACAATAAAAGTTTGATGTTTAATATATACACGATGTTTCACACTCTTTATATTATGTATTGGGCGCATTTCACGGAAGAGTTTCACGGTTTACAGATGATTCCCTCCGTAGCTTCGCCCCACTCATCATCATTCACCCCGTGGATATGCTGTGATTTTTTTTCTTCTCCAGAAATATCCCGAGTATTGCCTGACCTTAACGCTGCCGCATCCTCCAGCCTTAAAGGGCGACGACCCAACTCGCTGGATAGCTTATTAGATGCGAAGTATCTTATGGCGGAGTTCAATCCGGTGGTGGTGGTGTGCGGCGTGACCACCCTGCGCATGCGCATACCCTCTCCACCCAACCTCTCTCCACCCCTATCCACTTCCCCTTTCCCATTTCCCTTCTCCACTTTCCCTCTCCTCCTCCCCCTCTCCACATTCCCTCTCCCTTTCCACTCTTCCTCTGAAACGCGGGCTAGACATGCCGAAATTCTCTCCTGCGCAACGCCGCGATGAGCACCAGCGCATGCGCGTCCCCTCCCCCTCTCTCTCCTCTCCTGCACTGCCCCCCTCTCGCACGCCTGCGGCTGCGTTCCCCGCTCGCCCTGTGAGAATTAACGGCCAGGCTAAGGGAAGACAAGACGCGCGTAGCGTTCCTCTTCGCGTTCCACGACGCGAGGTCGGTAGCATGGCCGAAGAACGCCAAAGGAACGTGATCGTGCAAGTGCTCCGGCTTCGCATCGCCTCATGGTCCCGTTTAGCGGGAAATGGTGTAATTTAGATGCGAAGTATCTTAAGGCGGAGCTCAATCCGGTGGTGGTGGTGGTGGTGGTGGTGTGCGGCGTGACCACCCTTACTGCGCATGCGCATACCCTCCCCACACACTCCTCTCCACTCCCCCTCACCACTCCCCTCTCCCATTTCCCTCTCACCTTCCCTCTCTCCACTCACCCTCTCTCATTTCCCTCTCCCATTTTCCTCTCCCATTTTCCTCTCCACTTCCCCTCTCCCCTCCCCCTTTCCACTCTGTCTCTGAAACGCGGGCTAGACATGCCGAAATTCTCTCCTGCGCAACGCCGCGATGAGCTCGAGCGCATGCGCGTACCCTCCCCTTCTCTCTCCTCTCCTACGCTGTCCCCCTCTCGCCCGCCTGTCGACCGCGTTCCCCGCTCGCCCTGTGAGAATTAACGGTCAGGCTAGATGGAAGATACGATGCGCGTAGCGTCCCTCTTCGCGTTCCACGACGCGAGGTCGGTAGCATGCCCAACGAACGCCAACGGAACGCGATCGTGCAAGTGCTCCGGCTTCGCATCGGCACATGGTCCCCTTTAGCGGGAGATGGTGTAATTTTTTCTTGTAGTCTTGGACCTTGTACACTGTGCATAAATAAAAAATATTCATTCATTTAAAATAAATTCATTCATATAAATAAAATCATTTCATTCTTACACGACTAAATCGATAAATAAATACAGAAGAGAATGGCAAACTTAGAATATAGCTCAGCTAGTTGGTAGGTATTCATGTTAAGAAGACATGACGTGGAAACACGGACATAAGAGAAAAGTCGAGAGAGCTGAACAACTATCTCTCACCTAGACCACTGCTCGCACTTGAATGATAGGTATGGCCTCTTACGTGGGAATGCGCAGATAAATGTCCAAGCGAAGCACGAGGGAAACAGGACACGGTAAAGAACACACAGGACGGGCGCTTACTGAGGACTACAGTTTAATGGAAAGAAAATCCGCATCTTATAGTTGGCAATGACAACACCGCTCTGACACCACGTGAACGTCCTCCAAAAACAAAAAAGCAAAAACAAAACAAAAACAGAATAAAACAGTCTAACCACTTGCGTAAAACCAGAAAACATGGGTTATCTACAGAACTACGAACCGAAGTTTATCTCACATGTTTTTTGAAGGTAAGCGTCCTCCACTTCTATTAGACGTATCGAAGGGTGGCTGACACACGTGTCTTCTTCCTGTTTTATCGAGGAAGCCTCAACCATTTACCTTGCCTTCTAGTGCTTGTGAGCGAACAAGACCTGCGTCGCCTCAAAAAGCAGCGAACATCCATTACAACCTTTGCAATGCATCGCCAAGTATGTGTACGGCGTGCTTTTAAAGGAGCTCAGGTGCTCTCTGAGACGTACATTCAGGCAGCGCCCCGTCTGTCCAATGTACGAAGCACCACATGAGAAGGGCACGCGGTATACCACCCCCGACTGACACTCAACGAACTTCTTCCAATGATTCACGCCACAGCCGTTTTTTGCTCTTGTTTCTTTTTCCATCACTTTTTTGCCAATGGCTGCACGCACCCAACCCTGTTTTTTGCTGAAAACAGCACACGTACACCACATTTGCCGCGAACTTTTTAGGGGCGAAGCTTCTTAGGGTGTGGGTCGTTCCCTCCTCTGTAGTAGTATGCATGTAGCCAGCTCTAGTTTAAGGAATTGCTCACTAGATGGCGTTTCACGTATTTCTTAGAGCTCTAGTTTAATGAATTGCTCACTAGATGGCGTTTCATGTATTTCTTAGGCAGTGTATTTCTTAGGCAGTGTAAGCAATGCGAGTTAGAGGCGAAAATGGAAATAATGATGGCTGTCCAGAATAAGCTCATGGTAAGAATCGCCGAGCTGGAGATTGCGTTGGCGACAGAGCGGGAAAAAACGATGGCTATGGGGGAAAGGCTTAAGTCAGCCGAGGAGGGGTTAGCAAAGGTAGTCAGGGTGAACAAAGAAGCAAGCGACAGCGGGAACAGCGGGGCATCGACCCCCACAGTGGTAGACTCGAAGGGGGAAACAGGTTTGGAAAAGACAGGTGCAAGGGTCACAGGACCCAGCTTCCGCGAAGTAGTTTTGGGAAGGGGAGGGGACAAAGCAGCAGTGGCACGCGCTAGTAACCGAGGCAGTGGCCAGGTGCGGGACGGTCCAGCAGAAGAGTCGGAGCACGTGATAATCGCCGGGGACTCGAATTTAGTTAGATGCGAAGAAGCAGTCAAGGAAAGGGTGAGAGGCGACAAACGAGTTTTAATAGGGAAGTTCCCGGGACATAGGCTGGGATCAGTGATGAGACAAGCTAGCGCAAAACTCGCAACTAAGGCTAATGGACGTAACCTCGTGATAATCGCGGGAGGTCTAAACGACGTCTTGAATGAAGAATCAGCCGAACTAGCGACCACATTGGCGAAAGGGGTCGAGGACATGCGCGCCATTTCCTCTCAGATGCAGATAGTGGTATGCACAATACCGGAAGTACCAGTGAGAAATATCAACTTGCAAAGAGCGGTTGTCGACGCAAACAAAGAGATATGGCAAATTAGTCGAGAGAAGGGCTTCGAGGTAGTGGATATAAACAGGGAGGTGCACAGGTGGGGCGGTTTCCAAAGAGACAGAATTCACTTCGATAAGAGGCTTGGTCATGAGGTGGCCTGGCGACTGGCAGGACGCGCAGTAGCTTTTTTGGGGGGCACGCGGGCCATTCGGTGCCCACGGTAGCTTGTAATGAGGCAAACAACCAGGGGGACTCTTTGACAGGCAGTATAGCGAAAAACCAGAGAAAAGGTAAAAGAAGGGAGAAGGCGCGTGTTGCAATTAGTTACATAAACATGCAGGGTGGCAGAAAAAAGGCAAAATGGTTAGAGATTGAGGAGCAGTTAAGCAAGGAACAGATAGGTGTTTATGCGGTTACAGAAACACACCTTAGAGACTTGGAAGAGCCACCACATATTGACAATTATATTTGCGAAGGATGTAACAGGATCACCTCAGAAAGGAGAGGTGGGGGTGTTGCAATGCTAATTTATAGCAGAACAAAATTGGATAGAGTGAAACAAACGTGTTCAGAGCACATGTGGGTTTCGGGCACAGTAGGTGGAAAGAAAACGTGGCTAGGTGTAGCTTACTTGTGGACAGGCAATAACTGCAGAGAAAAGAATCTGGAGATAGTGAAATGCATAAGCACCGATATTAAAGAATTTGGTCATGATGCGGAAATAATCCTTCTAGGGGACATGAACGCTCACATTCATTACCTTGACGGATATTCAGACACCAATGGCAAGTTATTGCTAGATCTCTGCGAGCAACGTAGTCTTGAGATAGTTAACGTGGGGCCTAAGTGTGAGGGGCAGATCACGTGGGAAGTCGGAAACCGGCAATCGAGGATTGATTATTGTCTCATGACAGAAGGAATATATGACAAACTTAGAGAGATGAGAATAGACGAGGAAGGCATTAACAGCTTGGGTAGTGATCATAAACGCATAACATTACAAATGGGATATAAAACTGAAAATAAGAACATAGAATCAAAGTTTGGCAGCTTGTATCTAAATGACAAACAAATAACAAATATAGCCGCAAGAGTCGAGGAAAAAGTAGACGAACTACCAGGCAAAGACAGGAAGTATAGTGAGCTGCTACATGTAATCACGAAAGAAATGGAAAAAGAGAAGAAAACTATTTGTTGGAAACGAAAGAGAAAGCCAAAAAGTTGGTGGAACAAAGAAATGCGAGAGGCGATCGAGAAGCGACGTGAGGCATCACGGGAGCACAGACAAGCAAAAAAGGAGAAGCGACCACAGGGCGAAGTCAACCAAATACGGGAAATATATTTAGAGCAAAAATCCATTGTGCAGAAATTAGTCGAGGCAAAAATTAAAGGTGAAAGTGAACGCTGGATGACAGAGATTCGCGAAAAGAAGAAGGCCGCGACTAGGATATTTTGGAGCCACCTAAAAGCGCTGGGTAGGAAGTCTTTCACAATACAACAATATATGGTAGATGAAGGAGGAAATCAATTGGAAGGGTATGAAGCGCTAGCTTACATCCGAAAGATAACAGCCGATTCGTTTAAAAAGGTCGCCCCGGAGATTCCCCCAGTGAGTAAAAGTACGCAAAGGAGTGCAACCGACGAAGATGTAGTACTAGAGAATTTCAATTGGAAGAAGGCCGAAGGAAAAATTCCTAAGCGCACTACTCCGGGCTTAGATGGGGTTCCCGTCAGCCTCATTAACGAACTCGGACATAAAACTAAAGAAGCACGGCTGAAAGCCGTAGAAAAGTGCTTACAGGAGAGGGAAATACCAGACAGCTGGCGAAAAAGTAGAATGAACTTAATCTATAAAGGCAAGGGAGAAAAGGATAACATTCGCTCGTATAGACCGCTAACCATTACATCGGTGCTATACAGGTTGGCGATGCACGCAGTAAAATTAAAAATAGAAGCGTGGGTAGAACAAAATGATATTTTGGGAGAACTTCAGAATGGATTTCGAATTGACAGGCGGTTAGACGATAATCTGTTTGTTCTTACCCAGTGTATAGAAATATCGAAAATAGAAAACAGGCCCTTATACGCAGCTTATCTAGATATTACCGGGGCGTATGACAACGTTAATCAGGAAATTTTGTGGGATATACTGAAAGAAGTGGGCATAGGTGACGACTGTATACAGCTTTTGAGGGAAATATACCGAGAAAATACAGTTTGTATACAATGGGAAGGAATAAGTAGCAAGGACAGCGTTGAAATTAGCAAGGGGCTGAGACAGGGATGTCCTTTGTCCCCGCTGTTATTAATGCTGTACATGGTGAGGATGGAAATAGCGCTAGAAGGTAGCAAAATTGGATGTAATTTGTCGCACAAACAGGTCGGCACGATGGTTGAGCAGAAGCTTCCAGGTCTATTTTATGCTGATGATATTGTCTTCTTTGCGGACAGTCAAGATGATATACAGCGACTGGCAGATATATGCGGAAGGGAATGTGAGGCTCTAGGACTAGGATTTAGTGCAACAACATGTGGATTGATGGTATTCAATGATCACGAAGACCATGTGGTCTTTATACAGGGCCAAAAAATACCGAGGGTAAGCGAGTACAAGTACCTCGGAGTATGGGTAAATGAGGGGGATAGTTATATGGAGGTACAAGAGAAAGCATCGGTAGCAAAGGGAAAGAGGAATGCTTCAATTATGAAGCACAGAGCTTTATGGGGATACAATAGGTACGAGGTGCTTCGAGGGCTGTGGAAGGGTGTGATGGTCCCGGGGCTTACATTTGGGAACTCAGTAGTGTGCATGAAGTCAGAGGTACAATCAGGAATGGATGTAAATCAAAGGACGGTGGGCCGCCTCGCGTTGGGCGCTCACGGGAAGACGACAAATGAGGCTGTAAAGGGCGATATGGGATGGACAGGCTTTGAAGTGAGGGAAGCTCAGAGCAAAATGAGATTCGAAGAGAGGCTGAGGAAAATGAAGAACAGTAGATGGGCAGAGAAGGTTTTCAGGTATTTGTATAGAAAAAGCGTTGACACGCAGTGGAGAAAAAGAACTAGGAGGCTCACCAGTAAATATACGGCTAGCAGTGCGGGCGATATGGCAACAAGGAGCATTAAGCGGAAGGTCAGAGAGGCGGAGAGGACTTATTGGATGGCAGCGATGGAAAAGAAGCCGGCTCTGAGTAACTACCGAAAGGGAAAAAGCGAAATAAGGAGGGAAAGGTTTTATGATAATTCAAGGGGAAGCGCTTTACTGTTTGAAGCAAGGTCGGGCTGCCTTAGAACGCGTAGTTATAAAGCGAGATTCAGTAACGAAGAAGAACAATGTACATGCTGCGGTGGAACTAAGGAAACGATGGAACATGTACTGATTGAATGTGGCGATATTCACCCAGGTATACGTGTGGGCACGAGTCTACATGAAGCCTTGGGTTTTAGGGACAACAATGGAAAGCTGCACACGTCCGCGATAGAAATAAGTAAGAGACGGTTAGAGAAAAGTAGAGATAAAGAACAAAAATAAATAATGGTGGAAAAATAAGGTCATTCTGCCTTAAGAGGCAGAGAGATGGACCGTGAATTTATATTTTTTTGGTATAATAACATAGATTTAATCAATGTAGATAATGTATTAGGCCAACATGAAACCAGGAAGCTTTTTTTTTTCCCTTCGAGCCTGGTGGCAGACATGTCACCGCCCCGTTTTAAAGGGGACGCTCATAGCATCCATCCATCCATCCAGGACTAGGATCTCTATGACTAGGATTTAGTGTACCAAAATGTGGATTGATGGTATTCAATGACCCTTGTGATCAGGCGGTGTCAATACAGGGCCAAGAAATACCGAGGGTGAGCGAATACAAGTACCTCGGAGTATGGATAAATGAGGGTGACAGGTACATGGAGGTACAGGAAAAAGCCTCAGCAGCAAAAGGAAAGAGGAATGCTGCAATAATGAAGCACAGAACATTGTGAGGATACAATAGGTACGAGGTGCTTCGAGGTCTGTGGAAAGGTGTAATGGTTCCGGGGCTTACTTTTGGGAACTCAGTGGTGTGCATGAGGGCAGAGGTGCAATCGGGAATGGATATAAATCAAAGGACTGTGGGACGCCTCGCGTTGGGTGCTCACGGGAAGACGACAAATGAGGTTGTAAAGGGCGATTAGGGATGGGCAGGTTTTGAGGCGAGGGAGGCTCAGAGCAAAATAAGGTTCGAAGAAAGGCTAAGCAATATGAAGGAGAGTAGATGGGCAGCGAAGGTGTTCCGTTATTTGTATAGGAAGAGCGTGGACACACAGTGGAGAAAAAAGAACTAGGAGGCTCACTAGTAAATATACGGCTGGTAGTGTAAGCAGTATGTCAACAAAAAGCGTTAAGCGAAAAGTCAGAGAGGCGGAGAGGATTTACTGGATGGCAGCTATGGAGAAAAAACCGGCCTTGAGTAACTACCGAAAGGGCAAAAATGAAATAAGGAGGGAGGCATTTTACGACAATTCAATGGGAAGCGCTTTACTGTTTGAAGCGAGATCGGGTTGCCTTAGAACGGGTAGTTATAAAGCGAGATTCAGTAAAGAAGAACAATGCACGTGCCGCGGGGAAGATCGGGAAACGGCGGAGCATGTTCTGATTGAATGTGGTGACATCCACCCAGGTGCACGTTTGGGCACGAGCCTACATGACGCCTTGGGTTTTAGAGACAATGGAAAGCTGAACACACCCGCGATCGAAATAAGTAAGAGAGGGTTAGAGTATTGGTGGCAGAAAACTAGAGAGAAAGGACAAAAATAAATATTGGGAAAAAAAATAAGGACATTCTGCCGTAAAGGGCACAGAACGGAGCTGAAAACTTAAGTTTTTTTTTCTGGAGTAAAATAGTTTTAATTGAAGTAAAGACACTAGGCCAACGCTAAGAAAAAAAAGAGTAAAGGTTGTTATTTATTTTTTTCGAGCCTTGTGGCACACTTGTCACCGCCCCGTTATAAAGGGGACGCTCATAGCATCCATCCATCCATCCAGAGTTGCTGTTTAAAGATGACAGCTGGCGCTTGTATAATGTGAATGGCGCATGTCATTGGATGCCTGAATGTGTGGTTGAAGGAAAGGAAGAAGGCACTATTTTTTGCAGCCCTTGCGGGAGCACGGCTCAGCGCCTTATAGGGGTGGGGGTAAGGGGGGATAAAAGAAAAGTAGAAAGGAATAAGAAAGGAAGTGATAGGATGTCGACAGGCGCGACGAATATAGAAGAGGACAGGAAAGATTGGGTAGCCGGTCGCAAGAGTTCAGGGACGGGACCACGATTCAGCCAGGGGCACGATACACGTCGGTGACGAGGCGGCGAAGGCCCCGTCGATGAGAGGGGCACGGCATGGCGGTCGAGGCAGGCGTCACGGGGCGTCGATCAGCGAGAGGCACGAGGAGAGACCCAGGGCGTCGCGGACGATGCGACCGTTCTTCATGAAATCCTGGGAGAGACTCCCTGGATGCCTGCGATCGTAAAAGGCGCTCGCTCTTGGCGCGCTTTCTGTTTCGCTCGGAGTCGCCGGATGGAGGCAGACGAGGCGCTCGCTCTTGGCGCACTTTCTCTTACGCTCGGGAGCGGACACTTTCCCTGCATTTCACCGATCACAAAGCGGTGATAATGAAGGGACCACGTAAACCAGGAGTACAATAAAAGTTTCATGTTTAATATATACACGGTGTTTCAAACTCTTTATATGATGTACTGGGCGAATTTTACGGAAGAGTTTCACGGTTAACCGATGATTCCCTCCGGAGCTTCGCCCCACTCATCATCATTCACCCCGTGGATATGCTGTGATTTTTAAAGACGATAGTCTTTCTTGGGATACTTAAACGGAAAAATTTTGGTCTGTCTTTCTGTTTGTCGGCACGTCCCTCGATTCAGCCACTCGGCCAAAGTTGAACCACTTGCCCAAGGGCCAGCCATCTTGAACGGCTGACTAGATTCATACTTGTGTACATTGTCGATTAAAAAGCAAACATTACGCACTTCTGAGGAGACACATCACTAGGTAAGTATTAGGCGGTGTGTTCTTTAATAGAAAATGCATACATACGTAATTCTAAAGACCCTAGTTTCTTAAGCTGCGCTGAAAATGCGACTGCGCTGAAACTTGCCTTCCTCCGTGCCCTCTGCACGAGCTCATTGTTGTGTTTCAGTTTCGGTTCTGTAATGCACTGTACGAATGCCATGGTGTGCTGCTCTGGCATTCCTGTTTTACCCAGACGACGTGTAAATAAAAGAGTGTGTGGAGAATACTCATTGAGTGCGGACGTTTCTTCTGCTTCAGCGCTTGGCGCCAAACCGCGTGTTCGGGCTGGCTGGCGTCCCCGCCGGTCGCGTTGGTCACCGCCGGTCTTCGCCTACTGCTGCGCCGGGACTACCAGCCCGCAACACAGCAGTCATGTTTCCCGACGTATTGCCAGATGACGTCCATATATCGCATGCAGCGCCTCTTCTATCGTCTTCAGACGACATTTGCGGCGAAGCACGCAGATACGCGGCCAATATTTAACCGGTGTGACACTCCGGTTCAAATATGGAATAAACACAAACTTGTCGGTCACCTTCTGTCGCTCAATGACATGCGCACCACCAGACAGCTCCAATTTTATCTTGCGCAAAATTCTCCTTGACGCCGAAACTAGAACTTCATTCGGAAACCCGGCTTCACGCAGCCAGTTCACCTGCCTAACGAAACTGCGCTCTACTTGGTGAAAGCATGATTTAGTGACAGCCGCGTAAAGACAATTAGAGGATATACCACTTTTTACCAAACGCGAATGAGCCGACGAAAACTGCAACAGCGATTTTATGGTTCTGGGCGAGTAAATCCAACAAACATGGTCTGGAGCGAAGGTTAAATCCAAATCCAAAAACTGAAGAAAATTGTTCTGAGGGACCTCACGTATGAACTTCAAACCAAGACCCCGCTCCTTAAAAACCTTCAGTACATCTAAGTGAAGTTCCGGGCAGACCACAAGAGAGAGAGAGAGAGAAATACCTTTATTTATCCCATCTTAACCCATTAAGGCCCAAGCAAAAACTATTTGTTGAATTTAATTGAAGTTTCGCGCACTTATCAAACTACAGTAGACAACAACATCTGGCAATTTTCATAGAGTTAGATCTTTTCCTTTAGAAGTTATGATACTGTACTTTAGAAAGTACGCTGGGCTCTTGCGATAGCAATGCAAGCTGGCTCGGCACAAGAATAGGAAGCATGCTTAGCCCTTGCCATACTAATACCAAAGTTGTTTTGGCACAAGCAACTTGTCGCAGCAGCGACGCATCATGCAAAGCGTTGCACCATACTTTTCGCAGCATCATTCCCATTTATCACAGACAGTGCACTTCCACCGTTTTTCAATCTTCTTTTGAAATGCCCATATGGATGACGGGGACTGGCAGGCACATTGGACACGGAAGACCTCTTGATAGTTTTATTGTGTACAAGGCACAGATGGTGTCTTGCAAGTAGGCAGGTGAATGAACGCAGTCGACGCATAGACGGTCTGCTAACCTCCAGTAGGTTGGCAGATCCTCTATGCATTCAGTGCAGCAATGTTGATGATCTGTGTAAATAGAGATTTCCATCACTTTTTCCCACAAATGAAAATTCTGTATTTATACGCAGCTTGAACGTGGAGGTGAATCTCTCCCATGCCAATATTTCTCTAGCTGCTGACGTTGTTTCGTGATGGCACTACGTTTTTCTTTTGAGCTGATGATCAACTGCTTACAGAGCGTAGTACCTCGACTGTGTCATAGTTCATCGCCATAGCAACTATGCTATTCTCTTTGCCCTTTACGAAAAGAAACTCGTTTCTCGGATCAAAACAGAAACAGTCTTCCCGATTTCTTTCGTTCCATCAGGCAGAAGGCATTCATTCGCACAGCTGCCTTCCCCCTCCTCCTCAGCCATTTCGGAGTGACAATTACTGCACTAAGAGGCTCTCGAATATCCCTGCCGGCATCTGTTGCAGTCTCCCGAGTCTCAAATGACTGTAAAAACGGCATTCTTCCGAAGAAAACACCTGGTTCGATCTCTGAGGCAACCTACAACGCAATACCCATGTAAGCTCTCACAAAGGCCCAGTGTACTACGAAAAGTACACCAACGTTTGATTACCCCTCAGACCAAAACTGTGCACTACAGCTGATTCTTGCGCTTCGCCGCGATTATATTGTTCTTTCTGAAGCACAATCAATCTGTTTTTTAATATATAAAGTGTGAAACCTTAAATTAATTGAGAAAACGTAGTAGTCGTCACATGCGTTCGACGGGCACTCGTTTTCCAAAAGTTTAACAACTCGTAGCACAGAAAAAATCGACCTGAGTCAATATGTTCGATTAGGAGTGTCTTGCTGCAACCTTTAGCGTCAAAAATGCTAATACGAAAAATAAGAATAATGGATAGTGTATTTTCTATTCCAAAAAAATTAAGTGTACTTTGTAAAGTACGCTGGGCGCTAATGGGTTAAGGGAAAGGGGCTGCGAGATGAAGGCGAGGGATCCTACTCGCGGTAGGCCTCCTCTACCACCTCAGCCCACCTCAGGATAGCCTCCTGAAGACCACAAGAAAATCATCCACATAACGAAAAATTATTGGATCCTCCCCTTTCAGATAATGATGTATCAACCTGCCAACGTGGCTCAAGAAGATGTCGACATTAATCTATACCAACCCTCCCAGTACTCTACGTAAGCGCAGATAAATGTTTGTGTCTGCCTTCGGTTCCGCCGCTGTGTGATTTTTCAGTTGTTAGCGGCCTTTCTGGTGTCTTGACTGCTCCCCTGTGTCCGTGTTTGCACGCCCTGTTTTTATAAAGGGCCCCTAACAGCCTCTGAAAATACACCAAAATACAAAAACAACGAGCTCGTTTTCTTCTCTTGGCGTTTCTTGTGTTTTGGTGCACTTCGTGATGCCAGAACAGTGATTGACGTTACATGATCAGGGTACTCTCGTATATAGACTCTTGACTGGCTCATATACGAAAAATAACAGTTGTGAATTGTCTCCCATAGTGCTTTGCTATGCAGCCACCCACCCGCTCTTGCTTCTCTTGCACGACTATCGTGCGCGACTAACTAATTTCGCTCCACTTTGTGCGTTTGCGACCGCGCATGTAGAGATAACAGACTGTAGCCGACAAGCGCCAAATCATGATAGGTTACACGCTTAGTGCTGACATTGTACGTGTGCTTTATGAACAAATAAGTGGCGAGGAGATGTCCTCTGTAAGAAGGGTATTGAAGGCGAGAACGAAACCAATGGAAAATGCGCCGGATTATATGATTCTTCCAACGGACGCACTCTTTACAGCGGAGACGATACAGCTTTCCAGGAAAAATAGGAGCCCGCTTCGATGGTTCTTTTTATATTTTTTTATTGCGTTAGCAGTTGTATGGACACTCAGGACAGGTTTTCACCGTCGCCGTCACCTTCCGTATAAACTCTAAATCGATAACATCGCTCCGCGCATTGTATGTTCTACCCGCGAGTAAAAGCTCGCGAGCGTTGGCAAGGAACATGGCTAAAACAGAGATGAAACAAGCTGGCCAACTCCGTCACACGGAATAACATGAACCCGCGTGCAAGGCCTGCCGTCGATTGCTCCTCAAGCAGAAGGAAACGCCCCGCCCGTCATTTGCTGGGCGAAGGAGGAGGAAGGGATGTCTGGGGAGAGGGACCGCGTAACTCGAGCACCAACTGTGAATTTTGACTATAAGGGCGCGGTTGAGAGCGCTGGCACGCGCTCTATTTCGGCAGATATCCTCCAGCGAACGGCTCGTATAACTTCTATGCGCTGTGAGCGCTGTGAGCGCTGTGACCTCACTGCTTCGCGCTCGGACCACTGATACGACAAACTGACCGAAAACCGCTTCTCTCAAGGGAACGGCCGTATTGCCATACACCAGCGTTTTGTAGACTTATGCGAGATCGGAGCAAAAAGAGTTAGCGGCTAGCCCTCCTCCAAGTAACATTACGGCGTGTACTTATCGCAACCACTGCTTCCCCCCCCCCCCCCCCCCCCCCCGCGCCGCGCCGCCGCCGGCCCGATGAACCCCGCGCCGTTCACGCGCCGCCGCCGGTGATTTTGGGTCCGGCGCTCACGTCTACTCCCACCTAGACTCAACGGCCATTAGCTTTAATGAGCAGTTCTAAGTACGAAAATCGGGCACCTGCATAGGCTCGTCCGTAGCTCCTGTGTTAGATCACATCTCCTTATCAGCTCTTGACACGCGCTTGGCTCCAGAACTAGAAAGAAAAAAAAAACTTTGTTATGACTAAGGCCTACAGATATGTGGATGACTACCTGGTCATCTTAAATTGCGAAGGTAGCGCTGTTTCGGATCCAGTTGTTTCAGATATACAGCAGGCATTTGACAATACAGGGGGAGGGGTTCTGTTCACTAGGGAAATGGAATAGGGCAACATCATTCACGAGGGTAGCGATGCGGGCTTGTTCGTCTGTCATGGTTCTTGGATGTGGGCGCAAAAAGACACGTACGAAGGGAAGGACACACACACTGGTGCTACTGACAACAAAAAACTTTTATTTTAAATCACCAAGCCTCCTCATATACCTATTTTCACACACGACATTCACGTGACCACTAGCATATAACATGAAAAACCAGCAGTACAATCAACAACATGACAGGTGAGACTGTTTGGCGTAGCGCACACCCACAAGGACAAAAGAAGGACACACACACACACAGCGCTAACTTTCAACTAATGGTTTTATTTCTGATCACACGTGTCCTTTTTATACAGCAACAGGCAATCGATAAAACCAAGAAAAAACATGTAATAGTACAGCATTGACCGCGTGCACGTCATCACTGATCACATCTGCACCCACCTTCTTCAAAGTGACAATTCAAGATACCTCTTTTCTTTATCGGACAAACCCAAAGAAGGCGCACTCACGCATTTTTCTTTCGCTTTTTCAATTTCAAATGCCTCGATTATTTCCCGGGTTGTTTTGTCTCGAGCCCTATATAGAATACGAGTGCTCTCAAACTCTGGAACGCAACCACACCTTTGGCAGTGAATGCCCAAGTGGCCAGACACAGCTTTGTTGACATTATACCAGTGTTCTCTGAGTCTCTGGTTTACACACCTTCCGGTTTGGCCAACATAGACGCGTTCACACGTGAGAGGAATAGAATACACTACTCTTTCACTGCAATTTAGAAACTTTTCGCGGTGCTTGATCATGCACTCGCGCGTCTCTTTGCTGTCCGCATTAACCTTTTTGCATATCCTTTGCAGACGTTCGGGAGCCGAAAAAACTACGTCCGCACCGGACTTTCTCGCTATCCTGCGCAAATTATGTGATATGGCGTGCATGTAGGGCACCACCGCAACCTTGGTTGCCTTAGTGGCGGCGGTCTGATTACTGGTTTTCGCTCTTCCTTTTTTTCTGATATTTTCGGCGACGGCGGTTAACAGGCGCAGGGGATAGCCAGAATCAATTAAACGTTTAGCCTGGGCCCACATGCTCGCTTCAAGCTTGTGCCGGCACGATTTCATCAGTGAACTCTGAAAACATGAACTTATAACAGCTCGCTTTACCAACTTTGAGTGCGCAGATGTAAACGAAAGTACAGGCCTATTTCCTCGCGGTTCATAACCCCAACACACACCTGTTGACGAAAAGTACAACCCGAGGTCTAAAAACCTTATGAAGTTGTCTTTTGGTACTTCATGCGTCAAGGCCAGAGGAGATAACTCAGTCGTGAACATGTTTAGCGTTCCTGAAACGACCGCGTCAAAACTGTTAGGTTCATTATTACAAACGATTAGGTAGTCATCTACATATCTAAAAACAGCAACAACATCAGTGTGCTTTACACGTACGTCGAGAACTTGGTTACGCTTTGCTAAAAACAGATCACTCAAGTATGGAGCGATGCAGGAACCTATACAAATGCCATTTCTTTGTTTCACAATGTTTCCATTCCACGTCGCATATATCCAGTTTAGATAAAAGGAAAGAAGTTCTAAAAACTGTTCACACGACACCCCGGCAGCATTTCGTTATTGAATAGCTCCTAGTCTGTCGATACCCTCGGACACACACGCCACCAAATCGGTCTGCGGAAGGCTGTAATAAAGATCCTTAACGTCGATGGAAAATGCCGAAAGGTTTGGGCTTTGCTTGTCTTTGAAAAAATTTAACACTTGTTCCGATTTGTTTACTAAAAATGGGTCGTTAAGGGGTATCAACTACAAGTACTTTTGTAAAAACACTGCTAAGCACTTCCTCCAGGATTCATTCTCGGAGATGATCACTCGGAATGGGCAAGCAAGTTTATGCGTTTTGGCACTGAAGAAGATTTCTAGTTCCGTTTTTTTCTTCTTCTCCATCAACTTGGCAATGCCATCAAGACTAAAACTCTTGCATAGCTTTTTAGCGGCCGACCGCACTTTTTCCAAAGAAACATCACTGTGAATATCAAAAACAGAACCAATGGCATCCGACGCTTTCTCCTGATACATAGATTTAGGCATCACCGCGAAACCGCCGTCTTTATCGGCCGGTAACAATGCAAGCGAGTTGTCCCTCAAGTACTTCACTGTCCCCGATACGGAAAACTTCCCGCGCGGAGGGCGGCCACGCATCAGTACGTCGACACCTTCGGATACATACCGGTCAACGTCGTCTTCAGGGACCTGTTTCGACACCTGCCGAATCATCCCCAAAAGTTCCGGGCCGGACTTGCGTGGCTCGACGGCGAACTTTGGTCCACACTTCAGCACCTGCTGCACCTTCTCTGGTAAGGTCACGTCACCCACAAGGTGAAGAGGGTTCGATCGAACGGCTGACTTCTGTACTTGCAGCCAGGTTTGTCCGATAAAGAAAAGAGGTATCTTGAATTGTCACTTTGAAGAAGGTGGGTGCAGATGTGATCAGTGATGACGTGCACGCGGTCAATGCTGTACTATTACATGTTTTTTCTTGGTTTTATCGATCGCCTGTTGCTGTATAAAAAGGACACGTGTGATCAGAAATAAAACCATTAGTTGAAAGTTAGCGCTGTGTGTGTGTGTGTGTGTCCTTCTTTTGTCCTTGTGGGTGTGCGCTACGCCAAGCAGTCTCATGGATCATAACCAACTAGCCCAACAAAGCGCCTTGAGCAAATTCATTTCTTGTACATCGGGCATTCCGTTGTGGTACAGCACCGACCCCTGCCGCATCGTCCCGCTAATCGCGATAGCGGCCTGCAGAGCCCGGACGCCTGGTTTCTGCATACGGTGCAAAATGTTACCCCCTGAAGTGATGGCACTATTCGGCTACTGCTTACCCTCTCTCAACCACGGAGTTCGGATTTGCAAAGTTATGCGATCCGAGTGGCAAAGGCAAACTCGCTTGTACAGAGATCAGCTGAGACTACTGCTGGGGCCACGAGCAACTGGCAAGGACGGGCGAGAATATTCAAGACTGGCTGACCGAACGACAGAATTCCTTTGGCAGCAAGTCCTACCGGGGCTAAGGCTGCTAGTACAGAAGAAGTCAGCCGTTCCATCGAACCCTCTTCACCTTGTGGGTGACATGACCTTACCAGAGAAGGTGCAGCAGGTGCTGAAGTGTGGACCGAAGTTCGCCGTCGAGCCACGCAAGTCCGGCCCGGAACTTTTGGGGATGATTCGGCAGGTGTCGAAACAGGTCCCTGAAGACGACGTTGACCGGTATGTATCCGAAGGTGTCGACGTACTGATGCGTGGCCGCCCTCCGCGCGGGAAGTTTTCCGTATCGGGGACAGTGAAGTACTTGAAGGACAACTCGCTTGCATTGTTACCGGCCGATAAAGACGGCGGTTTCGCGGTGATGCCTAAATCTATGTATCAGGAGAAAGCGTCGGATGGCATTGGTTCTGTTTTTGATATTCACAGTGATGTTTCTTTGGAAAAGGTGCGGTCGGCCGCTAAAAAGCTATGCAAGAGTTTTAGTCTTGATGGCATTGCCAAGTTGATGGAGAAGAAGAAAAAAACGGAACTAGAAATCTTCTTCAGTGCCAAAATACATAAACTTGCTTGCCCATTCCGAGTGATCATCTCCGAGAATGAATCCTGGCAGAAGTGCTTAGCAGTGTTTTTACAAAAGTACTTGCAGTTGATACCCCTTAACGACCCATTTTTGGTAAACAAATCGGAACAAGTGTTAGATTTTTTCAAAGACAAGCAAAGCGCAAACCTTTTGGCATTCTCCATCGACGTTAAGAATCTTTATTACAGCCTTCCGCAGACCGATTTGGTGGCGTGTGTGTCCGAGGGTATCGACAGACTAGGCGCTATTCAATTCCAAAATGCTGCCGGGGTGTCATGTGAACAGTTTTTAGAACTTCTTTCCTTTTATCAAAACTCGACATATGCGACGTGGAATGGAAACATTGTGAAACGAAGAAATGGCATTTGTATAGGTTCCTGCATCGCTCCATACTTGAGTGATCTGTTTTTAGCAAAGCGTAACCAAGTTCTCGACGTACGAGTAAAGCACACGGATGTTGTTGCTGTTTTTAGATATGTAGATGACTACCTAGTCGTTTGTAATAATGAACCTAACAGTTTTGACGCGGTCGTTTCAGGAACGCTAAACATGTTCACGACTGAGTTATCTCCTCTGGCCTTGACGCATGAAGTACCAAAAGACAACTTCATAAGATTTTTAGACCTCGGGTTGTATTTTTCGTCAACAGGTGTGTGTTGGGGTTATGAACCGCGAGGAAATAAGCCTGTACTTTCGTTTACATCTGCGCACTCAAAGTTGGTAAAGCGAGCTGTTTAAGTTCATGTTTTCAGAGCTCACTGATGAAATCGTGCCGGCACAAGCTTGAAGCGAGCTTGTGGGCCCAGGCTAAACGTTTAATTGATTCTGGCTATCCCCCGCGCCTGTTAACCGCCGTCGCTGAAAATATCAGAAAAAAAGGAAGAGCGAACACCAGTAATCAGACCGCCGCTACTAAGGCAACCAAGGTTGCGGTGGTGCCCTACATGCACGCCATATCACATAATTTGCGCAGGATAGCGAGCAAGTCTGGTGCGGACGTAGTTTTTTCCGCTCCCGAACGTCTGCAAAGGATAGGCAAAAAGGTTAATGCGGACAGCAAAGAGAAGCGCGAGTGCATGATCAAGCACCGCGAAAAGTTTGTAAATTGCAGTGAAAGAGTAGTGTATTCTATTCCTCTCACGTGTGAACGCGTCTATATTGGCCAAACCGGAAGGTGTGTAAACCAGAGACTCAGAGAACACTGGTATAATGTCAACAAAGCTGTGTCTGGCCACTTGGCCATTCACTGCCAAAGGTGTGGTTGCGTTCCAGAGTTTGAGAGCACTCGTATTCTATATAGGGCTCGAGACAAAACAACCCCGGAAATAATCGAGTCATTTGAAATTGAAAAAGTGAAAGAAAAATGCGTGAGTGCGCCTTCTTTAGGTTTGTCCGATAAAGAAAAGAGGTATCTTGAATTGTCACTTTGAAGAAGGTGGGTGCAGATGTGATCAGTGATTACGTGCACGCGGTCAATGCTGTACTATGACATGTTTTTTCTTGGTTTTATCGATCGCCTGTTGCTGTATAAAAAGGACACGTGTGATCAGAAATAAAACCATTAGTTGAAAATTAGCGCTGTGTGTGTGTGTGTCCTTCTTTTGTCCTTGTGGGTGTGCGCTACGCCAAGCAGTCTCATGGATCATAACCAACTAGCCCAACAAAGCGCCTTGAGCAACATGACAGGGCTGAAAACCTCCTATGACGAAATTGACCGCTTCTGCATCACCGGCAACCAGACAGACCTTAACACATGTGCAGGTAGTCTAATTCCTTTTTGCTCAAGGATAGTTACGTTTTGCTAACACAACTTTCGCCGAAATAGTCTATCTGTTCAGCTTCGAATACTAATCTAGTGATTTCGGACTTATTCTTGCCAACTACAACAGTCTGTTCAAAATTGGGTCGGCGTGTGCATTTATGGCAGTGTAGCACCAAAACCCGCCAGGGGGCGTCTTGCCCACTTTTTTGCTGTGCTCTCTGAGCCTATCATTGAGGAAGCGGCCGGTCTGCCCAATGTAAAACCGGTCGCATGACAAAGGAATCCGGTAACGACGCATGTTTTGCATGGAAAAAATGGCTTGCTGTGCTTCTTCGGGCATATTATACTAACCTTCTTATCGGGGTTAATTTTCTTGCACAAGTTACCTAGTTTATATGGGGCGGAAAACAGAACACGAGTGTTAGATTTGCCTGCAGTCTTAAGGCTATGCGAGACTTGGTGAATGTAAGGAACCACCGCTAGAATCTCTTTCTTAAGGGCGGGCGAACCTATGGTGGTGGACTTATCTTGCGTACCGTTAGCCCGGCGGAGTAGGCATTCCGCTACAGAGACTATCAGATGGGTGGGGTAGCCGGCTGATTGTAGCCGTGACACTTGATGCCTAAAACTTTCGTCTACCAAATGTGAACATGATTTGATGAGCGCATTGTTGAGGTACATTTAGGCAATGCCTCTTTTTATGAGCTTTGAGCTGCTCGAGTTGAAACTCAGTAACGCCTTCTTAGCCCTGAGCTCATACGCCCAGCAGGTGTGAGTATCTGTGAAAACAAACTTCAGATCGAGGAATCTAATAGTGCCATTGACCGGCAACACGAAAGTCATAACGAGACGACTAAGACAGCTGCGTAAAATGCATACAATGTCATTACACTGATCATGGAACCTATCCAACGTGCTGTTAAAAAAACACCATAAAATCGTCAACAAATCCAAAAAGATGGTTCATCCCTCCGTCATAGGAATCGGAAAAACACGAAAGTAAAGCGTGCCCTTACAGAAGTAACTAAATGTTTACTGTACATTGATATGAGATAGTTTGTACAATGTATATTGATGTCTGGCAGCTATAGCACCATTAAACGTGGATGCACCCACTTTGTGATTGGTGGTACATCTCCATCCCGACGACTAACGTCCATGTCAAATGATTAAACAAACCCTTGTGGTAGCTGTAGTAGTTGACGGTGAAAGCGTAATCAGAGAAGGAGGTGTGATAGCCAGAACAGCGTCGCATATTGTATTCAAAACTTGGTCGTCATCCCGCGGCATGTTGAAATGTGATTGAACACCACGGCCAGCCTAGCGGGAAACGCAGAGCGCGTCGTGCCGCCCCGGTAGACCGGCCACGATTTTTCTCGGGGCGAGCGCGTGAGCGGAAAGCGGTGTTATAGCCAGGTGAGGCAGGCGTGCGTCGCAGAGCTATTTTCGATTTGAATTACCGTGATGCTGTGAGCGAGGCCGACGCTTTTACGACGTTTGGGCTAAGATCGCCACCTCGCGGTGTGTTAAGGCATTGACAAAATTGTACTTCTATGGAAAACAAGCCGAATCGGACGGACCTGTAAAGCGTTGCAGGTGCTAATCGCGGAGGCCACAGTAATGACGAATTACTTTACTTTACCGCTCCCAGAGGGCAACACCACCCTGCCGACCGATGGAGTGGTAGATATAAAAGGCGCGTTTGTAAATCCTCTTGAATATGTGACCGTGGCGCAGTGGATAGCGTGCCCGGCATGTGTTCCCACAGTGGACGAAATGAGGATTAACTCCGAGGGTGTCGACGTGTTGCTGCGCTCAAAACCAACGGCTTCCAGACTGCCTGTAAATAACGTATGTTCCTACCTCGAAAGTCACCCTCTTTGTGTCATTCCCGCCGACAAAGAGGGAGGCTTTGCTGTTTTTTCGCGTAAATGTTTTAATGTCAAAGCATGCAAGGCTCTTTCTGAAGTTTTTCATGAGCACAAAGAAGTTTCCCTATGTAAAGTGAAAGCCAAAGGCGTAGAAATGTGCAAAAACATGGGACTTGACCAATTACGTAAAAGCGTTGAAAAAAGCCAGAGATTGTGCCCGGATTTTTTCTTTAGTGCAAAACGCACAAATCCGTCATTCCTTTCAGAGTCCTCATCTCCGAAAAAGGCACATGGCAAAAACAGATTGAAAAAAAAAGAGGATGACCTCAGTTTTAGGTCTGGCGCTCCCGTGCCGCCAATTTCCCACAGGGTGGGTGCCCTCCCAAGCGACTATGAGCTTCGTTCTGCCGAGGACCAGGCCGGAAGTGCGCTTGTCCCTACTTTACCGGTAGGTACCCGACGGCAGCAAATCTCTGCCTCCCACAGCAGCGGGTCGATTAGGAAAGATCAAAAAACGGTGTATACTTTATGTTTCCGACTTTCCTGATAATTTTGTGTGTTGTGCACGTATGACTGCACAGCACGAAATCGCAGTTCGTTTTGAAATAAAAAAAATGTTCAACACAGGAAAATTCGACAAGTATCGCCGGTTGACGACGACCATTTTACGAAGAGTGCGTTTTCGTAAATTTCCGACAATGCTGGCAGCTACTAAAGCTATACATTACAAACATCTTTCTTCTTCGCGGAAGTAGAAGTAAAGAGGACATAGCTCTACATATTTCATGGAATTCTGAGCAAATTATGTATTTTCAAAAATTCACGAAAAACGCTGCGTTTTTGAAAATCAGTCAAGTTTGGGACGCTATGGCTACTTCTGTGAACATCTTAGCTTGTTCATATTTGCAGTATGAATAGGCCTTTATGTGAACAATGAACGTCTGCATTTGTATTTCTCTAATAATTTTCAAAGTAATAAGTTTTCATGCTCGAAACACCAAAAAGACAAAAGTGCTCCTCGATTAAAAAATCTTTTCTAAAAAAACCCAATCTCAATTCTCTTCAAAGTCGTCCAAAATGTTCTCAAATGACTGCAGAATGATATTGGGTGTGTTCCAATACTCACCGTAGACGGCTAAATAGACAGCTAAGTGGACAGCGGCCATCTTAAGTCCCATTCCAATTCTCACGTAGCCGGCAAAATAGACAGCTTCGAGAAAGACAAAACCGATGCAGGCTACTTTGCTGTCCAAACAAGATGGCGGCTCAGCGCAATGCTCGCGCAGGTCGGATCTCGCCGGTGTGGTCGTCTGTACACCAGTAGGCGCTTTTCCAGGCGCTCAATGTAAGCTACGTTAATTTTTTCATAGGTTTGAACACGAAAGAGGCTAAAGAAAGAACATTTACGTTTGTTTTTCTTAGCTTTCTCTTCTCGACGCTAGGTGGCATCACGTCGCGTAGACGTCTTCTAGACGCGTTCCATTTGTCGGACAACATGACCTCGATGCTGTCTTCTAAGCTGTCAGCGTAAACTGTCTACGATGCTGTCCAGAATTGGAACACAGCCATTATGAAAAAAAAACATGTTGCATAATTTTATTAGAACAAAAGCAGAAAATGTGAAATATTTTCTTTCAGGAGCGTGGTGGCTACGGCGTAAAGGACATCTCTAGTAACAAGAAAATACAGTAAGACGGCTTTTTTATTCACTGAGCTTCGCTAAACAACAGTAATGATCTATTGTCGGAAAGTGGGAACAGTTTTGTAAAGAAAAAATCGTTCCAATTAAATGCACTTGCAACAGCACGGACGTTTTCATTCCTCTGGATAATTTTATTGCGATAACAATTATATGGGCAGTCTCGGCTCATTTGCACCGTCGCCGTCGCCGCCGTCATGCACCGTATATGTCTATATATATATATATATATATATAGATCAAAGCCACAAAGAAAAATAATTCAGAAAAGCTTCCTGACGCGCGGAATCGAACGGGCGACCTCCCGCTTTCCAGCGCGCAGCGTTAGACCGTTAGGCCACGAAGAGCCCAGTCTTTCAGCCTGCTAACGGCGAGCTATTTGTATACACCACTTACATCAGTATGCTTTCTGAGTTACCACGTAGATGGCGCGATGTCCGCGCGTAGCGCGCTTTAAAGATCGTGGCCCCGTTCCTGCGAACGTGGTCGCCTTCGTGCGCTTATCTTGAGGAAAGAAGGGGGCGCCTGGCGGGGGAGCGGGGGGTTGTATGTCTTGTGCTTTCCCCGCGATGTCTGCGCTGAAGTGACAGAGCGTAAGAAGGTCGCTTCGACGCTGCAGCGGCGGCGTTTGCGAAAGGGGCGCGCTGTTCAAACGGAAATAAGTAACGACTGGGACAGTTAGTTCGCGCTCGTGCTGTGTGTACCTGTTCGTTCGTTTCGTGCGTCCTGCTTTATGTTTGAGCAGTGTGCTTCCAGTGTCGAGCTGTGACGCATGATAGTTCGCGCTCGTATTATGTGCGTTCTTTTCGTTCGTCCTTTGGCCTCGAGCGAAGCGCTGGCAATTGCGAGCTGCTTTCCGTTCTTCGCGTTGCATTCCAATTTATTGCTATCGCATTCATTGCTTCGCCGTTGCGGCGAAACTGTGACTTTTTTTGAGTAAATACGCTTATATAAAAGTAATGAAGCTAAACGCAAAATTTGTGTTGCTGAGTCGATCATGCCCTATAAGAATGTGAGAAATCGCAAAAAGCGACAGTGGTAAACGGCGAGTACCGCAGTGCAACCTAAGCACAGCATCACACATGGCTTGCCAGGCTTTGTCGCTCTGCACAAGAAAATGCTGGGGTGTCGAATGTGTTCGTTACACGATACATTTTTCACCGCTCGTCGCTCTCCCGCCCGGTCTCTGGATCTGCAGTGTGCGGATCGTGTGGCGGATTGAGTGGCCCGCGCTACACGCCTTTGTGTAAACGGAGTCGCATGCGTTAGGGGGAAAGGTGCAAAGGGCGGCGCGATAGACGCCCGCCTGAGCAGACGACAGCACCGAGCACGGCTGTGCCAGTCAGCCAAACACCACCTGAGATAAGCCTCCAAATTGTGCTTCACTTTGGTGCGACCACTGTCCTAAGCTCTGAAGGTGGCTATGGGTAGGCGTTATAGCCATGACCGAGTTTTTTGTACGGACTACCTCATGGTGCACAAAACGAAAATTCCGTGGCAGCGGAATTTTCATTTTGTAGAAGATATCGGATCGAGTCTTTTTTGCAGAGGGTAATGAAGTAGGATGCGCGCTCAGTCCAAGAGGCAGACCAGATCTGCCACCACTGCTTCAAGAGATACAAGGACATGCAAAGCAAACCAGATGCAATGCAAACAAAACGTGTTTTGTGCGTGGTCAGAACTGCTGCCACCAATCTTCACGTAATCTATTCTTTTTAAACTCTGCATTGATCAGATAAGTTTCGACAACGTACACATTTGGGCCACCCAAAATTAGACCTCTTGGCGACCGCTCTCCAGAAATTCATTTCCATTCATGAAGAGACCTTGCCTTTTATACCAATATCTCAATTCCGGCACAGCACAACATCATAAGAGACGCATGGAGGGAATGCGTTCTTTAGCATGCAAGATATGAATTATACTCAGCTGAAATAGATGAAAGATAAGGAGGCTACAACTGAAAGTGCCTACTGTGGCCTGAGGGATTTCTAACACTGGCGTGAGGTCGCAAACCACGCAAATGCATTTAATTGGAACGATCTATTTCTTTACAAAACAGTTCCCACTTTCCGACAATAGATCATTATTGTTATTTAGCGAAGCTCAGAGAAGAAAAAAACCGTGTTACTCTATTTTCTTGTTACTAGAGATGTCGTTTACGCGGTAGCCACCACGCTCTGGAAACACAATGTTTGACATTTTCTCCTTTTGTTCTAATAAAAATCATGCAACATGTTTCTTCACAGTATCATTCTGCAGTCCTTTAAGAACACTTTGGGGGACTTTGGACAGAATGGATGCTGGGGTTTTTTTATTATAGATTTTTGAATCGAGGAGCACTTTTGTCTTTTTGGTGTTTCGAGCATAAAAAATTATTACTTTAAAAATTTTTAGAGAAATACAAATGCAGACGTTCATTATTCACAGAAAGGCCTATTCATACTGCAAATATGAACAAGCTCAGATGTTCACAGAAGTAGCCATGCCGTCCCAAACTTGACTGATTTTCAAAAACGCAGCGCTTTTCGTGAATTTTCAAAAATACATAATTTGCTCAGAATTACATCAAATATTAAGAGCTATTTTCGCTTTACTTCTACTTCCGCTAGAAAGAAAGATATTTGTAATATATAGCTTCAGTACGTGCCAGCATGGTTGCGAATTTACGAAAACGCACTCTTCATAAAATGGTCGTCGTCAACCGGCGACGCTTGCAGAATTTTCCTGTGTTGAAAAATTTTTGTATTTGAAAACGAACTGCGATTTCGTGCTGTGCAGTCATATGTACCCAACAAACAAAATTATCAGGAAAATCTGAAACATCAAATATGCACCGTTTTTTTATCTTTCGTGGAATCGACAGCGGCGGGTGCTCAACTATTTCACCAAGGTAGTGGTGGGTTAAGGTGCGCCCAGGGGCCTTTACGGAACCTTATGGGGCCACCTTTCGAGATGAGTACCCATTAACAAGCGAGCGCCAGGTAGGTGTACTCCTCTACCCCTTTAGAAAACCGGTGGGTTCCCGGTCGGCACTGGGAATCGAACCCGGTACCTCCCGCATTGAAGCGGACGCTTAACCATGTAGCCGCCGCTGCGGTGAGCCAACGAAGGCCCCGTGGCCTTATCACCTGACATTAAAGACCTTTATTACTCCCTACCCTATGACGAGCTCTTGCAGAGCGTTGAATAATGTAGAGACGAAATGGGGGTTAAGTTTTCCTGTGAAGCCGGTGTTTCTGTAGGTGCTGTTTCGGAATTACTCGGGTTTTGCTTATCCGGTACTTTCATTTTAAGAAATGAGACTCCGTTTCTGCAGAAAAAAGGAGTTTGCTCCCATTTTAAGTAATTTATTTTTAGCAAAAATTGACCGTCGTCTGTCACTTAACCAACATTCTAAATGTGTAACCATTTTTAGATTTGTTGAAGATTTTATTGTGTTTTTTTAACAGCACGTTGGATATGTTCCATGATCAGTGTAATGATATTGTATGCATTTTCCGCAGATGTTTTAGCCCTCTCGTCATGACTTTCGTGTTGCCGGTCAATGGAACAATTAGATTCCTCGATCTGAAGTTTGTTTTCACAGATACTCACACCTGCTGGGCGTATGAGCGCAGGGCTAAGAAGGCGTTACTGAGTTTCAACTCGAGCAGCTCAAAGGTCACAAAAAGAGGCATTGCCTAAATATGCCTCAACAATGCGCTCATCAAATCATGTTCACATTTGGTTGACGAAAGTTTCAGGCATCAAGTGTCACGGCTACAATCAGCCGGCTACCCCACCCATCTGATAGTCTCTGTAGCATAATGCCAACTCCGCCGAGCTAAAGGTACGCAAGATAAGTCCACCACCATAGGTTAGCCCACCCTTAAGAAAGCGAGTGCATATATATATCTATAGCGGTGGTTCCTTACATTCACAAGGTCTCGCATAGCCTTAAGATTGCAGGCAAATCTAACACTCGTGTTCTGTTTTCCGCCCCATATAAACTGGGTAACTTGTGCGAGAAAACTATCCCCGATAAGCAGCTTAGTATAATATGCCCGAAGAAGCACAGCAAGCCATTTGTTCCATGCAAAACATACGTCGTCTACCGGATTCCTTCGTCATGCGGCCGGTGCTACAATGGGCAGAGCGGCCGCTTCCTCAATGATAGGCTCAGGGAGCGAAGCATGGATGGATGGATGGATGCTATGAGTGTCCCCTTTATAACGGGGCGGTGACATGTCTGCCACCAGGCTCGAAGGAGAAAAAAAAGAAAGAAAACAAAAAGAAAAAAAAGCCTTCCTTGTTTCATGTTGTCCTAATGCCTTATCTACATTGATTAAATCATTGTTATTATACCAAAAAATATAAATTCACGGTCCATCTCTCTGCCTCTTTAGGCAGAATGACCTTTTTTTTCCCAATTATTTATTTTTGTACTTTATCTCTACTTTTCTGCCACCAATACTCTAACCGTCTCTTACTTATTTCTATCGCGGGCGTGTTCAGCTTTCCATTGTTGTCCCTAAAACCCAAGGCTTCATGTAGACTCATGCCCACACGTATACCTGGGTGAATATCGCCACATTCAATCAGTACATGTTCCATCGTTTCCTTAGTTCCCCCGCAGCATGTACATTGTTCTTCGTTACTGAATCTCGCTTCATAACTACGCGTTCTAAGACAGCCCGACCTTGCTTCAAACAGTAAAGCGCTTCCCCTTGAATTATCATAAAACCTTTCCCTCCTTATTTCGCTTTTTCCTTTTCGGTAGTTACTCAGAGCCGGCTTCTTTTCCATCGCTGTCATCCAATAAGTCCTCTCCGCCTCTCTGACCTTCCGCTTAATGCTCCTTGTTGCCATATCGCCCGCACTGCCAGCCGTATATTTACTGGTGAGCCTCCTAGTTCTTTTTCTCCACTGCGTGTCAACGCTTTTTCTATACAAATACCTGAAAACCTTCTCTGCCCATCTACTCTTCTTCATTTTCCTCAGCCTCTCTTCGAATCTCATTTTGCTCTGCGCTTCCCTCACTTCAAAGCCTGTCCATCCCATATCACCCTTTACCGCCTCATTTGTCGTCTTCCCGTGAGCGCCCAACGCGAGGCGGCCCACCGTCCTTTGATTTACATCTATTCCTGATTGCACCTCTGACTTCATGCACACCACTGAGTTCGCAAATGTAAGCCCCGGGACCATCACACCCTTCCACAGCCCTCGAAGCACCTCGTACCTATTGTATCCCCATAAAGCTCTGTGCTTCATAATTGAAGCATTCCTCTTTCCCTTTGCTACCGATGCTTTCTCTTGTACCTCCATATAACTATCCCCCTCATTTACCCATACTCCGAGGTACTTGTACTCGCTTACCCTCGGTATTTTTGGCCCCGTATTAAGACCGTATGGTCTCCGTGGTCATTGAATACCATCAATCCACATTTTGTTGCACTAAATCCTAGTCCTAGAGCCTCACACTCCCTTCCGCATATATCTGCCAGTCGCTGTATATCATCTTGACTGTCCGCAAATAAGACAATATCATCAGCATAAAATAGACCTGGAAGCTTCTGCTCAACGATCGCTCCGACCTGTTTGTGTGACAAATTAAATCCAATGTTGCTACCTTCTAGCGCTTTTTCCATCCTCGCCATGTACAGCATAAATAACAGCGGGGACAAAGGACATCCCTGTCTCAGCCCCTTACTAATTTCAACGCTGTCCTTGCTACTTATTCCTTCCCATTCTATACAAACTGTATTTTCTCGGTATATTTCCCTCAAAAGCTGTACACAGTCGTCACCTAGGCCCACTTCCTTCAATATATCCCACAAAATTTCCTGATTAACGTTGTCATACGCCCCGGTGATATCTAGATAAGCTACGTATAAGGGCCTGTTTTCTATTTTAGATATTTCTGTAGACTGGGTAAAAACAAACAGATTATCGTCTAATCGACTGTCGATTCGAAATCCATTCTGAAGTTCTCCCAAAATATCATTTTGTTCTACCCACGCTTCTATTTTTAATTTTACTGCCTGCATCGCCAACCTGTATAGCACCGATGTAATTGTTAGCGGTGTATACGAGCGAATGTTACCCTTTTCTCCCTTGCCTTTATAGATTAAGTTCATTCTACTTTTTCGCCAACTGTCTGGTATTTCCCTCTCCTGTAAGCACTTTTCTACGGCTTTCAGCAGTGCTTCTTTAGTGTTATGTCTGAGTTCGTTAATGAGGCTGACGGGAACCCCGTCTAAGCCCGGAGTAGTGCGCTTAGGAATTTTTCCTTCGGCCTTCTTCCACTTGAGATTATCTAGTACTACATCTTCGTCGGCTGCACTGCTTTGCGTACTCTTACTCACCGGGGGAATCCCCTGGGGGACCTTGTTAAACGAATCGGCTGTTATCTTTCGGACGTAACCTAGCGCTTCATATCCTTCCAATTTATTTCCTCCTTCACTTACCATATATTGTTGCATTGTGACAGACTTCCTACCCAGCGCTTTTAGGTGGCTCCAAAATATCCTAGGCGCGGCCTTCTTTTCGCGAATCCCTGTCATCCAGCGTTCACTTTCACCTTTAATTTTTGTCTCGACTAATTTCTGCACAATGGATTTTCGCTCTAAATATATTTCCCATATTTGGTTGACATCATCCTGTGGCCGCTTCTCCTTTTTTGCCTGTCTGTGCTCCCGTGATGCCTTACGTCGCATCTCGATCGCTTCCCGGATTTCTTTGTTCCACCAACTTTTTGGCTTTTTCTTTCCTTTCCAACAAATAGTTTACCTCTCTATTTCCATTTCTTTCGTGATTACATGTAGCAGCTCACTATACTTCCAGTCTTTGCCTGGTAGTTCGTCTACTTTTTCCTCGACTCTTGCGGCTATATTTGTTATTTGTTTGTCATTTAGATACGAGCTGCCAAACTTTGATTCTATGTTCTTATTTTCAGTTTTATATCCCATTTGTAATATTATGCGTTTATGATCACTACCCAAGCTGTTAATGCCTTCTTCGTCTATTCTCATCTCTCTAAGTTTGTCATATATTCCTTCTGTCATGAGACAGTAATCAATGCTCGATTGCCTGTTTCCGACTTCCCACGTGATCTGCCCCTCACACTTAGGCCCCACGTTAACTATCTCAAGACTATGTTGCTCGCAGAGATCTAGCAATAACTTGCCATTGGTGTCTGAATATCCGTCAAGGTCATGAATGTGAGCGTTCATGTCCCCTAGAAGGATTATCTCGGCATCATGACCAAATTCTTTAATATCGGTGCTTATGCATTTCACTATCTCCAGATTCTTTTCTCTGCAGTTATTGCCTGTCCACAAGTAAGCTACACCTAGCCACGTTTTCTTTCCACCTACTGTGCCCGAAACCCACATGTGCTCTGAAAACGTTTGTTTCACTCTCTCCCATTTTGTTCTGCTATGAATTAGCATTCCAACCCCCCCACCTCTCCTTTCTGATGTGATCCTCTTACATCTTTCCCAAACATAATTTTCAATATGTGGTGGCTCTTCCAAGTCTCTAAGGTGTGTTTATGTAACCGCATAAACACCTATCTGTTCCTTGTTTACCTGTCCCTCAATCTAACCATTTTGCCTTTTTTCTGCCACCCTGCATGTTAATGTAACTAATTGCAACACGCGCCTTCTTCTCTCTTCTTTTACCTTTTTCTCTGGTCTTTCGCTACACTGCCTGTCAAAGAGTCCCCCCGGTTGTCTTCCTCATTACAATCTACCCTGGGCACCGAAGGGCCCGCGTGCCCCCCAAAAAAGCTACTGCGCGTCCCGCAAGTCACCAACCCACCTCATGACCAAGCCTCCTATCGAAGTGTATTCCGTCTCTTCGAAAACCACCCCACCTGTGCACCTCTCTGTTTATTTCCACTACCTCGATGCCTTTCTCTCGACTCATCTGCCATATGTCTTTGTTTGCGTCGACAACCGCTCTTTGCAGGTTGCCGTCACGCACCGGTACCTCGTGTATTGTGCATACCACTATATGCACCTGAGGGGAAATGGCGCGCATGTCATCTGCCCCTTTCGCTAATGTGGTCGATAGTTCGGCTGATTCTTCATTCAAGACGTCGTTTAGACCTCCCGCGATTATCACGAGGTTAAGTCCATTAGACTTAGTTGCGAGTTTTGCGCTAGCTTGTCTCATCACTGATCCCAGCCTATGTCCCGGGAACTTCCCTATTAAAACTCGCTTGTCGCCTCTCACCCTTTACTTGACTGCTTCTGCGCATGTAGCTAAATTCGAGTCCCCGGCGATTATCACGTGATCCGACTTTTCTGCTGTACTGTCCCGCACCTGGCCACTGCCCCGGTTACTAGCGCGTGCTACTGCTGTTGTTTTGTCCCCTCCCGTTCCCAAGACTACTTCGCGGAAGGTGGGTCCTGTGACCCTTGCACCTGTCTTTTCCAAACCTGTTTCCCCCTTCGCGCCTACCACTGTGGGGGTCGATGCCCCATTGTTCCCGCTGTCGCTTGCTTCCTTGTTCACCATGGCTACCTTTGCTGGCATGGCTACCTTTGCTAATCCCTCCTCAGCTGACTGAAACCTTTCCGCCATAGCCATCGTTTTTTCCCGCTCTGTCGCTACCGCTTTCTCCAGCTCGGAGATTCTCACCATGAGCTCATTCTGGGCGGCCATCATTATTTCCATTTTCGCCTCTTCTTCGCATTGCTTACACTTGGCGTCAGCTCTCTCTGTCGTCTCATCCTCACAAACCTCTATTTTCCGCCCCTATTCGCGTCCTGAACACTTTACGGTCTTTTTGACCATGGCTATAGATCGTTCACACGGTGGATTAGATACCCTTAAAGCCAAATGATATCACAAAACTCCGCAAGTATGTTACACTTCAAAGCACCTGTGCACCGTTCAGCCACGTGGTGGCCGAACAAACAAATATTAAAAAAAAACACCCGAAGCGACTGTCACACCACTTTGTACCAACAGTACAAAGTTGTAAGCTCTATTAAGCTGCAATCTAGTGGCTTAACTAAAAAAACAAGCTCGAATCATGCAAAAAAAAAACACTTATCTGACGCTGTCATTCCGGAGCCCACGAAAACCACGGAACAAAGTGGGCAAGACACCCCCTGGCGGGTTTTTGGTGCTACACTGCCATAAATGCACATGCCGACCCAATTTTGAACAGGCTGTTGTAGTTTGCAAGAATAAGTCCGAAATCACTAGATTAGTAATCGAAGCTGAACAGATAGACTATTTCGGCGAAAGTTGTGTTAGCAAAACGTCACTATCCTCGAGCAAAAGGGAATTAGACTACCTGCGCATGTGTTAAAGTCTCTCTGGTTGCCGGTGATGCAGAAGCGGTCAATTTCTTCTTAGGAGGTTTTCAACCCTGTCATGTTGTTGATTGTACTGCTGGTTTTTCATGTTTATGCTAGTGGTCACGCCCATATTTGCCGTGTGCGAAAAGAAGTATATGAGTAAGCTTGGCGATTGAAAATAAATGTTTTTGTTGTCAGTAGCGCCAGTGTGTCTGTCCTTCTTCCCTTCGTCCTTCTCTTTTTGCGCCCACATCCAAGAACAGCATTCAGTTCCTTGATTTAAGACTGCTCTTCACGAGCAAAGCACATTTGCTGGATGTATAATCCCAGAACTAAGAAATGTGTGTTGCCCTATGACAGTGCCCACTCGAAGCTTGTTAAGAGAGGTGTTCCCGTGACTTCCCTCAAGGCTTCACTAGACAAATCCTGCCAACGCCAAATGCTAGCTAGTTTTCAACTGTAAATTGCCCGCCTTAGCGCTTTGAAGTTATCCGCTTTGTTGGTCTCAAGTGTTTGCGAGTGCCTTCTGAAGAAGGTTAAAGGACCTGGAAACAATGACTCCAATGAGCGTGAGCGGCAACCCACGATAACTATACCGTACGTAGAGCGTATCTCGCTGAACTTGAAAAAGGGACTACCAAAGTACAATGTCAGGGTCGTGTTCACGGCTCCATGCAAGCTCTCGAAGGTACGCTTCATGACGTCACAAAGAGCAAGAAATGTGACAAGAAACATGACACTACTTTCACCGAATGTGATACTAATGTCGTATATAAGATCCCCCTCAGATGCGATAATGTTTGCATAGAACAAACGGATCGGTGTTTTAATGAGAGAGCCAGAGAGCACGCGCTGTCTCTTAACCACTCGGGAGGGCATTTCGCCGAGCATTGCAAAATATGCGGGACCACACCTGAGTTTGCGCGCACACGTTTCCTAAAGAGGGCACTATAGGAGGGAAAGGGAGATAGTTGAAGCCTACTATATTTTAGAGACCGGTGAGAACTGCATTAGCACGCCTTCAATAGCCCTCATGAGTAATGAAGTGACCTTTTCGGAAGGACAGGTTTAATTTTCACGTCATTCGGTTTGTCTTACTTTCACATGCGCTGTTTTATGACGTCCCCTTCTACGTTTAAGTCTTGTTAACGTTATTTCTTATTGGATTTTCTTTTTTTTGACGTACCACAATGGACCTTTAAGTTTTGTTGTCACTTTCTCATTACATACCTGCTTGCAGAATCACACGCGCTTCAGTTTGAGAAAAAAGAAAAAAAAAATTCTTCTTTGTTTTTTGTTATTTGTTTTTTATGATTGGTTAAGCTTGGAATACTTCGTCTGTGATGTATGGTGAAGCATTGCTTTTAAATATGATGCATTGTTTCCAGGGCTGGGCAGAGATACTCAGAAAAGTATTCCGGAATACAGATATCGAAATACATGAACTGGAAGCCTAGAATACAGATACTGAGATACATTTGCCTTTAACGTAACGGGATATTTCGGAGATACTTTTGCAATAAGACGAAAAAAGTATTCCGGTACAGCGATACAGATACTGGAATACTTTTTTTTATTTCAAGGATGCTCATACTACGCAAAGACACTTATTAGTGCAGCATAATGTTGTACATAAAGCTACAGCGCATCGAAACGTTCAGTTCATTTATGTGTTACAATACCCTCAACGCCATTAAGACATTGCAGGGCAGGGGGGTGCACATAGTACATAATTAGTAATAATGACATAATTACAAGTATCAATTGCAATAAAAATACACTATTTCACAGCAACAGTAACAAGGATTGGACACCAAAATCGACATACTTGGCGAACAAACTAAGCTATGCTAGAAATAGCACACTTTAAGCAAATCACTCGAGTCACTAATGAACACCAGTGAATTGAGAAAAAGCACACATTTATTTGAAGATCTGCTTTGCTGAGAAGGTTGCTGTGTAGGCTTCTCAAATGGGCTGTCTTGTAACAGCGTCGGTTCGGCCTCAGCACAAGACTCACGAAAGAAAAAAGTCTGTCTACCGCTGAAGGCGAGCACAAATTCGTATTATAATGAATAAATATCGCCTTCATAGCCGGGTGCCCTGCAGCGTGGCGATATCTCTTCTCGGGTCATTTAGATACCCGAAACACTTCCGCCCTCACTTCGGTTGTTCTGACCGTTGAGAATCCGAAGTCTGTCCCAATCTTCGGAATCCTCAGCCGTCTGACCCTGTCGGCTTCAATGAAGCTGTCACCACCACCGACGCTACCAGCACCCATTTCAGAAAGCCGCAACAGGCGAAGTCGGCTCCGGCGGTGGGGTAGCCTGCTATCACAAAAGACCGTTTCACGCATGTAATCAATTGAGAACGCACCCCGACATTGGAGAGGTGGCTGAAAGCGCGTCAAAGAAAGCCATCTTCTTGTCACTTCCGCCGCGACTACGGAAACTGCTTTTGGAAGTGCCGCCGCTTTGATAACCGAACGCACGCGAAGCATTGCAAAGCCTGGTCCAAGGCGGTATCCGCGCGGAGGGTCGCGAAGTAATGGCTTGCCACCCGAAAAAAATTTGGCGTGCTGCACTGACCTTGAGAGACAGCGACTTTCGTCGCCAGAGGCCGACAACACTGCCCCCGCGATTCGGCCGTCTGCGGCGTCGCGCGCTTTACCACATGGACCATTCTGTGCTTGAGGGGAAACCATCGCCGCTCTATCTGTCGGCGACCGGCGGCGCGCCTTTGCTTGTCTTGGCACAAAAAAGAAAAAAAACGCCATTCCCCCATTAGAAACATGCCTCAACTCATTTCCGACACAAAAAGCAACGTAACGAGATACCCGTGTCCTGCATAGTATCGCGATACAAGCGATACATCGTAAAAGTATTTCACTACTGAGATACAAATACATTTTTCAAATGTATCTCGATACAGAAATACAGATACTCAAAAGTATCTCTGAAATACTATCGCGATACTCTTGTATCACGATACTGCCCAGCCCTGATTGTTTCCGAGTTTCTGTTCATCAGAACCGTTGAACCGTTGTAAGAACCAATCTTATGAACAATCTGCAAATTTTTTGTTGCTTATTCTCTGGTCCTTTTTCTTTCATCTAGCAGTTTTAAAATAGCAATCTGTAGAAGACGCGTGCAACCGCCAAAGTCACGGAGCAGTCTTGTTATGCAATGTTTGCCAAATATGATTTCTTGCTGACAATGTTTATACATATGACTTCCCGCTTGGTTTTCCGCCTGATTATTGCGAGTGTCATGCCCTTGCTGCTCTTGTGTTGCTTACACACTCTATAAACTGGTAAGGGTATCGCAAGAGTGAAAAAGCCGAGTTACTCTTCAGAGCGTTCTTTTACTCTCGCAAAGCATCGCATAGAGTGAAATGCACGTTCACTCTGTATAAAAGGACAGGGTGAAATGTGCTTTTACTCCACCTCTATCTGAGAGAGTGGAATGCCCTATACTCTTCTGGCATGACAGAGTAAAACGCAGTTATACTCCTGCTCCTCATATATAGCATATATCGATGTGCCGGCATACCGTGAGCGATGACCACTCATTATTAAGCACACGTATATACAGTAGAGAGCACTGCATTTGTCGCGGGGCTGGAGACGATTAATAAAAAAAAGCAGTGTTTCCAGCACCTCCCAGTGCTTTTCAGTATACTGGAAGGCACTGGAATAAAGCCTACTATCCGTGTTTTTAGCTTTGGATTTGTGCAGTTAAATAAGCGAATATCACCTCATCGAGTCGGTCGACGATCGAAACTACATTCGAAAGGTTTTTAAATTCTTCGTATTTCGATATCCACGTTTTTCGCTCGAACGTCGCGGAGTGCACTGTCCTAAGCTAAATGGTCCGTACGGCTAGAGTGCGCTGTAACGGCTGTAGTCGTGGAACGTGAACAATAATGACCGAAAATATGTCCCAGGGCGTGACGAAAACTAAAGTGTTCAATGTGCAGTTCAGAAGTACAGCGTTTTCTACACAGAAATGACTAACCGCTTAGCTGGTCAATGCGAATTCCGCACATATCCTCGGTTACGCTAATCTTGTTTGCAGAGGAACGGGCCGGATTGACGTTCTGATACCGGGAAGCACAAAACAAACAAATGAACGATCTTGTGTTTGGTTGTCGCATGTACGGATATACTCAAACTGGCGTTTCTAAACAAGAAAATGAAGGCAGATCACTGACATGGTCAGCGCAATCAGCGACAACATGAAAGAAAAAGGATGCGCTCGTCGTCTCCGAGTGTGGCGTTGCGGTAGCGCGTCGGACTCAGAGTCTTAGCGTCACTGGTTCAAACCTCGCTTGCGCGTGTTTTCTTTTTTTCTAACGCCTTTTTTTTTTGTCGCAGTGCTCGTTATTATGCGATCATTACGACCTACGCATGAACAATTTCTCAAAACCAATTTCAAGGCCCTAATTTGGCCCGAGTTCTGCTTTTTCTTCCTTGAGGTGTACTACTACTCCCTTCGAATGGGTCCAGCTACTCTACTTCGGCAAGAGTTCTGTTACTCTGTTGAGGTGGAGTACTATAACCCTTTCTGGGGGCGTTACTATTACCACGTGACACTATACTCTGCCTCAAGAAGAGGTGATTTACTCTGGGAAAGATAGTTAAATATGGGACAAGAATATACTCTCCCAAAGAGACTGCCCAGCACTCTCTTAGTTCTTAGAGTGTATACGTTACGTTCCTTCAATAAACACAGCTGGAAGTAGCGCCAGTCCTGTCCTCTTTGTCTGTCCGTTTGTTGCTTTGCGCTAAAATTTTTTTCCTTCAGAAGCCTAAGGTCACTCATCGAGTGTTCGCCGCTGTGATAAGCTGGGGGCTCGCGATATTGGGCATAGGGCTCACCGTTTCGCTGCGACTCGTCCGAAACGCAATGCGGTGGCGCCAACGAGCTCGGTTGTATGCCTCGCGCTTCAAGTGCACCGACATGGGCTGGAGAGGGCTTTAGCTAGACGACTTAAGCTCTGCGTCGGAACTCTGTGGAAACCGGCCGCCATTACCATCGGCTTCCTCGTCGCTGGCTCGCGTTCAGTCGCTGTACTGCCGCTCGCTCGATGATCTTTGTGGAAATTTGTTGCCGTTACCGTCTGCTTCCTCGTTGCGCGCTCGCAAGCAGCTCGACGCAGTTCATGGTGGCGCCCCGCGTTCGCTCTCTCTTCTTTTCGAGGTTCGCTGACGGCAGCGGTGGCTGACGGACTTGCTCGAGCTGTACGATGCCGCTCGCAGAGCACTCGCCGACTCGTTGGAGGCACGGTGGTTGGCGGCGCCTCGGCGTGATGGCTGCTAGGGTGCCTTGATGCCCGCGCGCTGCGCTGAGGGTGAGGACAGGCGCGTCGTGTGCTACGACGGCCGCCATTGCGAATCCCGCCGCAGCTCGGCAGCATGCGAAACGCGCTACACAGAGCGCTTGCGGTGCGCGGATACGTCCGGAAATAAGTGCGCGCTAGTGAGCTTTATCTTTTTCATTTCTTTTTTGAAGCTTGGGCAGCTTTTATTGCTATTGTTGCCTAATTGTTTATCAAGCATGTAATTCATGTAAGCTGATGGCATGTGCATGTCTTATGCGCTAGAGGTAGACGTAGGCTCTGTTATGTTGAAAGGGAATCCTCTTCCTTACGCCGAAAACGATAAAGTCTAAAGACTTAATTTTCTCGTAAGCTCTGAATTCCAGATACACAAATAATCGTTTAAAGTATTTGTATACCTGTCAGCAGCAGCAGCAGTATGTGTATCTGAACACATACAATTTAGTGTTGCGAAGCTACCCAAGCGCGATTAATGTGGCTCATTTTGCTAAGTTTGCAAACAATTTACTCGTTTATTATAAATGCCATCATACATATTGTACACAGAATAAAGGGCCGAGGGGCAGTATGGTGCGAATATCCTGCTAAAATGAAATGAAAGCTTCTTCATCATTATTATTGCTGACATTTCTTGCTCACAATCTGTAGCCCCTACTGTATCGGCACTCGAGTTGCACCATGAGTCCTTATCAAAACAATGAATACGTTGTTGAGTAGTATGCCCCGAAGGTCGCGGGATCGAATCCCAGCCGCGGCGGCTGCATTTTCGATGGAGGCGAAAATGTTTGAGGCCCGTGTACCTAGATTTAGGTGCACGTTAAAGAACCCCAGGCGGTCAAAATTTCCGGAGCCCTCCACTACGGCGTCTCTCATAATCATATCGTGGTTTTGGGACGTTAAACCCCAGATATTATTATTAGTATGCCGTAAAACTTTGGATGCGCGCACTATAGTGCGTTGTTCCTCCTTCCTTTTGTATCTGCAGTTTCTTTTTCTGCAGGTTTTCTCGCATGCCCAAATGCAGGCACATATATTGAGTGTTTCCAATATTGTTTAACACTTTGTGCGGCAGATGCACAGCGTGGTTTATTTGTCTCTTTTATTAACAATAATATCTGGGGTTTTACTTGCCAGAACCTTGATATAATTATGCGGCACGCCGTAGTGGAGGGCTCCATGAATTTTGACCATCCGGTGTTCTTTAACCTGCCCTGACATCGCACAGTACACGGGCCTCTAGCATTTCGCCTCCACCTAAATGCGACCGCTGCGGCCGGGATCGAACCCGTGACTTTCGGGTGAGCAGCCGAGCTCCGTCACCACTATACTACCGTGGCGGACGTATTTTTTAAGGCCAAAGCCTTAAATGCCTCATCAAACGCGAAATTTGACCGCCGGCGTCCCCGGTCTACGGCGTCAGTGTACCATGACGTCGGGGACGAGGGATGCAAAAAATCGTCGTCACGTGATGACGTCACCATATGACGTCATCTTGGCTTCACAAATTTTGCCGTGGCGTCATATGACGCCGTTATCACATGACATCGCAGCTTGGTCAAAAGTGGGCAGATCCCGGAAGTAGTGCAAAACCAGGTGAGGTGCCTCCGATCTTGGAGGCAATGCAAAATCGCGCTAGGTGGGCAAGAACTGAGGAGAAGATGGTTTTCGCTTTCCAGCCGCCTTAAACGAACGCATAAACGACCCTGCGAGCTTTTATTTCATTAACTGGTTTTCCATGACGTACTCATGGTACAATTTGACTTGTTTTATTTTATTTTTTTACTGACATAACGTGCCTTCAGGGCTTACAATATTTTTTTTAATTCACACGTTTCATAGTTTTTTTACAGAAAACCAAAGGGGTGAGGGCTAAAGGCGGGAGCATGCGCCTGACTGATGCCCTGACCCCTGTACAATCAGTGCTCGGCGAAGCAACATATTTAAAAGAAAAAAAAGCTATGTAGACAGTAAACACATGGTCGAGTAACATAAACAACATGATCAACATGATTAACATTAGTACAATAAATAACATAGGTGACAGAACTAGCATAAGGAACAATACAACATATTATTCCACCTGCAGTCATTGGAACTGACAACACAACAATGTGCACCACATTTAACGATATTTGCAGATTTTTCTTTTATACACTGTTAAAGAGGACGATTCTTTTATTATATCTAACAGTTCATTGTTTGAATTTAAGAGCCTAGGAATTTTTTATCTCTAAGCATTGCGTCCCGTAATTTGTTCTGGTCTTAGGTAGTTTACAGTTTATCACACGTAGGTTGCGGTCTGTGGTCGTTTGAAGATAGCTGCACTCAAAATTTGTCCAGTTTTCTTTAATTTGCATGAACATATAAAGTGAGAGCTTTTCTGTGTATAGAAGAGTTGGTGGAACTAGTTTATATTTAATTTTATATGGAGATGTGGTATCATTGAGAGGGGTGCGTTCAAGAGCACGAACGGCTCTCTTTTGCAAAACTTCTAGCTTACTTAAATTAGTTTTCGTAGTAGATCCCCAGATCAATCAGCAATATTGCAGATGTGACTGAGCTAGAGCATGATATATCATTGGTTTCAGTCTGTTTGGAATTAAAGATCCTACTTTCCACAGCGCACCGATTGTTCGAGATAGTTTATTTCGGAGGTGAGATATGTGGTCATTCCACGATAAATGTTCTTGAAAAAATACTCCCAAAAATTTAATACTGCTCGTCTTTTCAAACAATGAGTCTTGAAAACGTAGTTTGAAAGTAGTATTTATACCCAAGTTTCGAGCTCTGAAAATGACATATTTAGTTTTTTTCGTGTTCAGCTGTAACTCATTTGCATCTAACCACAGGGAAACTCTCTCAGCCATATATTTGCTTTTATTCCGGCATCTTCCAAACTTCTACTGCAAAAAAATACGTTTGTATCATCAGCGAAAAGTATCATTTCCTCAGTGTGGGGTATATTGCAGATATCATTCACATACAAAGGAAATAAAAGGGGACCCAGTATCGAGCCCTGTGGAACTCCCGTAGTGATTAGATTGTGGTCTGAAGAGTAGCTGTTTACTGTTACATACGCTTTGCTATTTCCTAGATAGCCCTTTAATAACAGATGAGTCTGGCCCCTCAAGCCATAATAAGGTAACTTAGCTAGTAATATTGTCACGTGGTCGTGACGTCGACGTAGACAGCAGCCGGCGTTTTCAAGATGGACCTGTTTATTTGGCCGAACTTGTGGCCGGCAAACGGAAAGGTAATTTACAGCAATACACACTGTATGCACTGATATCGGCGTACAGAGCGTCGACCGTCGATCAACTGACAAGCGGTGACGCGCGTCGGAATTTAAACATGTGCCGTCGAATATTCCAGCGTTATCGCTGGCTGTCGTGGAAATTCTAGAATAGGCTCGAGTGTGCGCGGCTTGCGCGCAATCTTAACAAAACGATCTACAATGATCGCGAAGGTTCTCGAACAACGAGGCGCGGTTCGCGCTGAGCGTTGCTGACAGTCTTTGTGGCCGAAAACCGAATACAGCAAAAGTGATAAAGAAACGCACGTGGCAATATGCTGTGACTAACGGAGTCAAACGCCTTCTTTAAATCTAAGAATATTCCAACCGTAAACTCCTTCTTTTCAATGTTTTCGACCAATTTTTCTTTAATGCCTAGTAGTGCTAACTCAGTGGATTTCTTTTTTTTTGAAATCCGAACTGCTGCGGTACTATCAGCAGGTGTTTCTCTAAAAAGGCAGTTATTCTTTTAAGTATAACACGTTCAATTATTTTTGAGAATACATTCAAAACAGAGATGGGACGATAATTTCCCAGATCATCACTTTTTCCACCTTTGTGTATAGGAGTTACGCGTGCAACTTTTAGTTCATTTATTTATTTATTTATTTATTTATTTACAGTACCTACAGCGCCCGCGTGGGGCATTAGTGTAGGGGGGAGATAACAATTTCGAAATGCAGAAGGGCGACAATCCATTAACACTGAGGTGTACATAAAAGAAATACAGATACATAATGAAGCATCCAAGGGTGACACGTAATAAACACTGACGTGTGTGGAGACACAGCAGCAAGGAAAACATATTATATATAATAAATACATACGCGCACATACACATATACATATATCCATATATATATATATATATATATATATATATATATATATACACATATACACACGCAGTTACAATGCAGTTACAAACGTGGGCTAGGGGAACTGAAATTGTTGATGCTACTGCTTTTATCGTATCAACCCTAATCTCATCGGGACCGGCAGCAGTTTTACTTTTATAGATTCCATTACCTTATTTATTTCGAAAGCACTTGTGGGCGCTAGGTATAAAGTATCGCGACAATTTCTCTTAATATAACTACTTGCGTCAACATTAGTCGTACGATTTAACTTCTTGCCGCAAGTCATGAAATGCTGATTAAATTTGTTTGACAGGTCTTGACCTCTGATAGCTTTGTCGTTAAATTTCATTTCGTCAGGAATAGTAGCAGTGCTCTTTGAATTACAGATCTCCTTATATAGATGCCATAGTTTTGTGGAATCGCGAACACCATCAAATTTATTACCATAGTAATTGTCTTTTGCTTTCCTGATTGCCTTATTTAGTTCATTTCGATACTTTTTGTACTCGTTGAATTTATGAACATCTTTCAGTCTCAAAAACACTTGAAAAAGCTTGTTCCTGTGTTGTATTTGTTTATAGAGAGATGGGGTCATCCATGGTTTCCTAACTTTTTTCCGCTTTTTCCACATAACTAAAGGGAAAGCCCGGTAGTTAATTATGCTTGCTCAAAGAAATAAAGTACTGAATGTGTGTGTGTGTGTGTGTGTGTGTGTGTGTGTGTGTGTGTGTGTGTGTGTGTGTGTGTGTGTGTGTGTGTGTGTGTGTGTGTGTGTGTGTGTGTGTGTGTGTGTGTGTGTGTGTGTGTGTGTGTGTGTGTGTGTGTGTGTGTGTGTGTGTGTGTGTGTGTGCGCGTGCGTGCGCGTTAATATTAAGTGTACAGGCTATGCAGTGATGTACGAGCAGCGCTGGCGTAGTGGTAGAGCACCAGCCTCGCATGCAAGAGGTCCGTGGCTCGAATCCCGGTGCCGGAAAATTCCCAACCGGATTTTAAAAAATCGGCGTGATCATGGAATTGTGTAAAAAGGCCTGGAGTGCAACCTCACTGGCGACCACAACCAGCAATGCACTCCCTCACCAGAGCAGGATAGGCCACCCTGGTGTAGTACTTGGCCACTACCTCCCACATGAATACACCAATTAACCCTCGGCCCTCAGTCCCCAGCGGCTGCGATGCAACTGACCAAGGCGGCGGTCAGACCTGCGACGCAGCAGAGGGTGCTAAGAATCTCTGGGTCCGGATAGGCCGCCCTTGGAATCTGAACTTGGCAACGTATAAGGCTAGAACATTATCTAGTGAGACGAGTCTAGCTCTACTATTAGAGGAATTAGAGGGTGTTAAGTGGGATGCAATAGGGCTCAGTGAGGTTAGGAGGCCACAGGAGGCTTATACAGTGTGGTGTCATGCGAAGCCAGTGTGACGTCACGCTGATAGCGCCGGTGCTTCATGGCTATATAAGCGCTGTGAACCGGGCGCTCAGTGTTCTTTTGTGCTCAGTATTCATGTAGTAATAAACCATCTTACTGTTCTCGTTCACGACCACTCTGGCTCTGCTCGTCCCTCGAGGCTACAACAGACTGGCGACGAAGATGGGATCCGAATTCCACTGGGCTACAAGACACCATTAGCGGCGGTTCCGAAGCGCTGCGAAGATACAGGCAGGATGGCGACGTTGGGAAGGTTCGATCAGTTCATCGAGGACGGTGACGAAGATTTTCAGTCCTACGTGGAGCGGTTCGACCACTTCCTGAAGGCCTCCCAGGTGAGCGACGACCTGAAGGTGTCAGTGTTCATAACGGCAATAGGAAAGAAGGCCTATAAAACTCTGAAAACGTTGCTGGAGCCAGAAAAGCCAGAAAACAAGACGTACGCACAGTTAGTACAGACACTGAAAGAGCAGTACGTTCCCAAAACTTCCGTGATTGCCGAGCGTTTCAAATTCAATCGTTGTTTCCAACAAGATGGGCAAGCGGTGACAGCCTTCGCTGTAGAGCTGAAGCGGTTGGCGACATCCTGTGATTTCGGAACGTTTCTGGACGACGCTCTGCGCGACCGGTTTGTGGCAGGACTTTGTGACAAAGAAACACAAGCAGAGCTGCTAAAGACAAGCAAGCTGGCTTTTAAAGAGGCCTGCGATATCGCTAGGAGTATCGAGTTGGCCCGGAAAGAAAGCCAGGATTTTCAGCCCAAGTCGGCGCAAGGAATGATCAGCGCCCTTAACCGCAAAACAGATAGCGGGAAACGCCCACCACGCTGGAGAGAAGAAACTTCGGGGATGCCTGCTGGCACCAGGGGGGGCGGAACCACTGCACTGTTTCCGATGCGGCTCGGAGCATGAAGCATCTATCTGCAAATTTCGCAAGTACCGTTGTCGGGTGTGTAAACGGGTTGGACACTTAGCGAAGATGTGTAGGGGCAGAGGTAGAGACGCTGCGAACGTGATAGACGAGGAAAGTGACGCGGGTGGACATGTGCTGTACAATATCTATTCATGTGAGGGGCGCACCAGACTCTACGAAATTTGCCTGAAGCTAGATCAGAAAAGTGTGCGCATGCAGATTGACACAGGGGCGTCTGTGTCAATTGTACCAGAGTCACTGTGCAAGAAATACTGGCCCAGCCTACCTTTAGAGCCATGCAGTCTTAAGCTAAAAACCTACGGAGGTACTCCGCTGACGGTAAAAGGGAAGCTAAACGTTTCCGTAGAGCACAATGGTCAGCACAAGCAACTTCCTCTAATTGTCGTGAAAACAAACGAGAGTACTAACACTATGCTGTTGGGGCGAGACTGGCTGTCAGCACTGAAGTTAGACTGGGCTAGTGTGCATGGGGTTTGCTTGGACAAAGTGGCGTTGTTGCTTGAAAAATATGCTAAGATTTTTGAGCCTACCTTGGGTCTAATTAAGAACAGGGCAATTAAGTTAGTGCTTAAAGAGAAAAGCACACCCGTTTTTTGTAAAGCGCGGTCGGTACCTTTTGCAGTTAAAGAAGCAGTGTCTTCGGAACTGCAGAACCTCGTGAAAACCGGAGTGTTAGTACCTGTTCAGCAGAGTGAATGGGCGACGCCACTAGTAGTGGTGCCTAAACCAAACAACCAGGTCAGGGTGTGTGGGGATTTCAAGGTGACACTAAACCCATGCCTAAGAACTGATCATTACCCCCTTCCCGTGATTGAGGATCTGTTTGTAAAGCTGGCCGGTTGCAAATATTTCACGGTGTTGGATTTGTCCACTGCATACCAGCAGCTGGAATTGCATCCCCAAGCGCAGTCGCTAGTCGTGATCAACACGCATTTGGGTTTATTCAAGTATACGCGCTTACCCTATGGCATAACGAGTGCACCTTCGATTTTCCAGGCAGTTATGGATGAGGAGTTGAAAGGACTTGATCGGGTAGCGTGCTATCTAGACGACGTGCTGATAGCAGGAGCTACCTTTGAGGAATGTTTCCACAAAGTGGAAATTGTGCTGTCCCGGTTTCTAGAAAGAGGCATTCGACTGAAAAAAGAGAAATGTAAGTTCTTTCAAACTTCTGTCTTGTATTTGGGGCACGTTCTGGACGAAAAGGGCATACGCCCGTCAGAGGAAAAAGTAAAAGCTATAACGGAGGCTCCTGCACCTGCGAATGAGGCACAGTTAAGAGCTTACTTAGGGTTGATAAACTATTATGCAAAGTTCGTTCCCCACGTGGCCACGAGACTCAGACCACTGTATGACGTGTTGAACCAAGAAAAAGGCTTCGAGTGGTCCCGTGAGGCAGAGCAAGTGTTCCAGCAAAGTAAAACGTGGTTGACGGAAGGAAACGTTTTGACATACTACGACCCAACGAAAGAGATAGGGCTGGTGTGTGACGCATCCATGTATGGCGTGGGTGCCATTCTGTTTCATAAGATCGATAAGGTGGAAAAACCTATTGCTTATGCGTCTAGGGCACTGAGCAAAGCAGAGAAAGGTTATGCTCACATTGAAAAAGCGGCTCTCACCGTGGTCTTTGGGCTGAAGAAGTTCCACAAATACCTATTTGGGCGTAGTTTTGTCATTTATTCGGACCACCAGCCATTAGCCAGCCTTCTGGGGCACGGCAGACCAGTTCCAGTATTGTCTGCAGCGCGCATGCAACGATGGGCTTTGTTACTGGCGGCGTACAATTACAGATGGGTGTACCGTAAAGGCAGCAACATGGGAAACGCTGACGCGCTTTCGCGGTTGCCGTTGGCGAATGAGCGAGATGTCTCAGATTACGTACAATTTTTCTCTGTGGTCAATGAACTTCCACTGTCTGCTGACATAATCAGCAAGAAAACGAGTACTGATAGAGTGCTATCGAAAGTGTTGTGGTACACGAGAAATGGCTGGCCTGCGCATGTCACTGATAGTGAATTGGAACCGTACTTTGTTCGCCGGTATGAACTATCGGTAGATCAGCAGTGATCAACAAAATCAACCTTCTTGGGTTTGTTGTCGACAACGGCGTACTAAAACCGAACCCAGATAAACTGAAGGCAATTGCCGATTACCCCCCACCCCAGAATACTAAGAGCTTGCAAAGGTTTCTCGGAATGATTGCTTTTTATCGTGACTTCATTTCGCAGTGCGCGGACATCTCCCGACCACTAACTCAGTTGCTGAAGAAAGGCGCGAAATGGCTCTGGAGCGGTGAGCAACAAGCAGCTTTCGACACGCTTCTGAAAGCAATCACCAGTAACGCCTCCCTTCAGCTGCCAGATCTTAACAAACCTTTTGTGTTACAGACAGACGCCAGCGATTACGGACTTGGCGCAGTACTTTTACAGGAATGCGCAGGTGCTTTGAGGCCTGTTGCTTTCGCAAGCCACACTCTGACCGGTGCGGAACGCAACTACTCGGTAACAGAAAAAGAGTGCCTGGCTATCATTTTCGCATTAAAGAAGTTTGACATGTTTTTGGACGGGGCTCAGTTTGTCATTCAGACTGATCACCAAGCGCTCTCTTGGCTGAAACGGGTGCCTAATCCCTCGGGACGATTGGCCCGATGGGCGCTTACCTTGCAGCGCTACGACTATGTCATCGAGTACAGGAAGGGTAGCACTAACACAGTTGCTGACGCACTTTCACGTGCACCTTTGTCTATTGAACCCCAGGTCGAGCCGGAAACAGTGTGTGCGGTTACGACACCAGCTGTGAGAATGCAGTCATGTTGGGGTACTTTGGTGAGTAAACAGGAGCTTCTTGCAGCACAGCAGGGCGATGGCCTTTGTCGTAAGGTGTCAGAAAAGCTAGCGGCTCGTGATCCAACTGACACCGGAAGCGACGAGGAGACCGACTGCTACCTGCTCGGAGAAGGAGGCCTCTTGTTCCGGTACTTTCTTCAGGTTGACGATGGTAGTGTGGAGTCACGGTTTCGAGTTGTCATTCCTCGCAAACTTCGCAAATTGTTCATAAAGTACTACCATGACAGTGCTTTAGCTGGTCACTCTTCAGGGCAGAAGACTTACGAGAAGCTGTGTCGTACGGTAACCTGGCCAGGGTTGAAACAGGATGTATTACGCTACGCGCGTTCCCGTTCAGTTTGTCAAAAGGCGAAACCACGTGGGGGTTTACCGTTAGGAACAATGCAGTCAGTTGAGAGTACATCGCCATTGCAGTCCGTTGCATGTGACGTAATGGGCCCGTTTCCCATGAGTCCGCGGCGAAACCAGTATCTGCTTGTTGTGACTGACCATTTCACGAAATGGGTTGAATTGTTTCCTTTGCGCAAGCTCGCCTCGCAGAAAGTATGGGACTGCCTTCTCGAAACCTTCACGAGGTTCGAATTCCCTGCCCAGCTGATCACGGGCAATGCGGCGTACTTCACCAGCAAGGTGTTCACGGATTCCTGTGACCCCTTGGGAATTCGTCACAAGCGCACGTCTGTGTATCACCCGCAAGCCAACACCACAGAACGGGTAAACCGAAATCTGAAATATATGCTTGTCGCGTATACTGAGCGTCATAAAGACTGGGATCTGAAACTGGCTGAAATAGCGTTCGCAACTAGGACGACAGTTAATCGCTCAACAGGTTTCACTCCTGCTCAACTTAACCTGGGCAAAGAATTGAGCTTTCCGCAGGACAGGGCTTTGGCATGTGCAACCGCTTCTTCAAGGCCTTATTCAAAGTTTGCAGGGGACCTGAGACAGAGGTTGACTGACGCGGTACAACAAGCCAGACAGCACCTGGATGTGTCCAGAATGGAACAGGCAGGACAGTATGACAAGCGTCGACAAAACGTTAGCTTTGAGGTTGGGGACTTGGTGTTGAAGCGGACACACCCGCTCAGTGACGCCTCGAAAGGTTTTGCCGCTTCCTTAGCTAACAGGTGGGACGGACCGTATAGAATCACCCAGAAATCCAGGCTCTCGTACATGCTGAAAGATTGCTTAACTAATCGAGCGTGTGGCCCTATTCATGTCTCAGATCTGAAACCATTTTATGCACGGCAACAATCAGCAGCTGATGATCCAGATAGGCCTCACCAGGGCTTGGCCACCCAGTCACCCACACCACCAAGCAAGTGGTACAACCTGCGTTCCCGGTGACGGACAAGAGGGGTTTGCAAAAATGACTCATTCCCTGTAATTGTACTTTTTAACACGAAAGTCTTTTATGCCGGGGTCCACCAAGACTTCAGTGACGTATTGCCGTCACGGAAATGGCGTCGAAAAAATATGCACACTCAGATGGCAAAGAAGAAAAGGTACCGCGAACGGGCATCAAACCCACGACCGCTCGGTCCGCAACAACAGATGCCGGGCATGCTATCCACTGCGCCAAGGTCTTTTTTTTCTTTATTGCCTTGCATACCAAGACTATTTACATACTCACAAAAAAAAGGTAGAGCTATACAATAACAACGTGAAATTATGAACCGTCAGCACTGAGCTGACTACAATCAAAACTTTGGCATGCGCAACAATAGTTCCACTCGTGAAATCCACTCTGGTACATCCTCCTGCCCTTTCAGCACTTCAAGAAAACGGCACACTGATTCGCAGAAATATTCCCGTACAGATGAGGACTTCGAAGGAGTTGAGTCAACTACAAGATTCGTTCGGCTTTTATTAAAGGAAGGCGTTACTACTGATCGTATACCGCACCAAATGCGTCTCCGCAGCGGTACCGCATTGGTGGTCGTGCCAGGACGAGCGCCGCTGTGTCTGCGTTGCCGGAACACCGGACACATTCGTCGCGATTGCAGAGTGCCCAGATGCGCTGGTTGTCGCGCATTTGGGTACGAGCAGATGGATTGTACTCGTTCCTACGCCAGCGCAGCAAGTCGAGGAACCAATGCTGATCAGAGTGAACTACTCATGGATGAAGAAGAAGCAGAGAAGGCCGCGGCGTCTGAGGAGACGGTGGAAGCGTCTCAGGCAGTGGTGACCAACGAAAGCAAGGTGGCGGAATCTAAACAAGATACAGGCGAAACGACGGAGGTGGACACCGTGGTGAATCAGCGTTCCACTGGGGTGCAGATCCAAGACAGGCTTGAACCAGTTGACCGCCCTGATGCCACGGTAGACATGGAGACAACGGAGACCATGCCAGCCAAACGACGTCTGAACGAGGGAGACGCGGCGTCCCAGCAGCGTCCGACCCATGAAGAGCAAGGGCAGTGGCGAGTGGCTGGTCCAAAAAGCCTCGGGGTGCCGGCCGTCTGCGTTCGTCGTCGCTTTCACGCGGCGGCGATGGGACGACGCCTTGAGCGTCGCCCCGACAGTGGGGGTCTGTTCATAGTGGAATAGGTAAGGTAAGCGCCGTTCGCTCGGCTTTCTCTCATCAAGATGGCGACGATTAGATTCGCGACGCTAAATGTGCGCGGGCTTTCCGCTAAACGGCGGCAAAACCAGCTTTACCGCCTGATTATCGAACAAGATCTCGACATCGTCGCAGTACAGGAAACTAAAGTAGAGAGTGAAGAGCACGCCGAGCGAATGGTGCGGCCTTTCATGAGACACTATGATGTGTGCGTTTGTCATGCGGTGGGTACGTCGGCAGGGTGCCTCTTGTTAATTCGGCAAAGCCTTGGTGCGAAAGTGGAGTGCGTGCCCAGGCAGCACACGACGTCGGGCCGATATTGGTTAAACGGCGGCTGTTCGCGGCCCCACCTCGGGCCAGCATTGCCAGCCTGGCGCCGATATCGGCGGAGCCGTTGACTTTTCCCGGCAATACTGGGTCGACTTTGCCGCCTTTCAGCCGATGTTGGTCTTTCACCGGCAACATTGGGCCGAATTATCCGGCCTTCTGCCGTCTTCCCGCCGATATCGGCTTAGCCGATTTCTTTCACCGGCAACACTGTGCCAAGTTTGCCGGCGTTTCGCTGTTCTTCCGCCGATATCGGCTTAGCCGATGGCTTTCACCGGCAACATTGGGCCGAGTTAGCCGCCGTTTTGCCGTAATTTCGCCGACATCGGCCGAGCCGATGGTTTTCACCGGCAACATTGGGCCGAGCATGCCGTCATTCTGCCGTGCTTCAGCTGACATCGGCGGAGCCGGTGGCTTATCGACGATGTTGGAACTTTCTTGTCTCCCTTCAGACAGTTATACATGCCCTGTTGAGAACGTCCTCCTGCGTCGCGGCGCTCCAAAAGTCCTCGTCACTGACAGAGGTACGGCTTTTACGGCAGAACTAACGCAAACCATCTTGAAATGTAGCCACACAAGTAACCGACGGACATCACCCGCAGGCGAATGGCCTCACCGAGCGGCTAAATGAAACCCTCGCCGACATGCTGGCAATGTACTGTACGTCGAACACATGACATGGGACGCCATAATATCTTCCGCACATAACCTGAAGTTAACACGGCAGTGCAAGAAACGGCGCGCATATGACGCCGTTCAAACTAGTTCACGGAAGCCCCCCAATGACGCTGCACGCCGTGTTGCCGGCCGTCAGTGACGAGAATAACCTCGACGTTGCGCTCTACCTTTAGCCCGCTGAAGAAGCCCGGCAGCTCGCCCGCCTAGGATACAATCGTAATGCAATGGAGCATTAGGCGCTTGAATATTTGTAGCTTAAGCTGTAGAATACCGCTACATGGATTGCTGTACAAGCACAAATAACAAAGTTCAAATATTGCACCGGGCTAATGCCGCACGTACGACTCGGTGCGCGATGTATCGCCGACTGAATAGCTTGCATTCTCTTATTAGTTTCTGCTATGACAATGACTAACAACTATCACTAGCACAGTCACTTTTCTACCAAAAAAGGTGGTCTTTAGAAGAATAACTGACTGAAATTAGATGGCCACTTCGTTGACCCGTTGACCACTTGTTCAACGCTATCAAAAATGTTGAAACGTTATAACACATACCAATAACTTCATGCGCCAAATTCGAAGTACTTCTGTTTCGTGAATGTTTTTGCCACTGGTCGGTCGACTTCACTAATGTATCCAGCATCAAAATTCACCCAAACATTCCCGCACGAATGCTTTTAGCGGAAGAAGTTTTATGTGAATATAAATCGAGCCTGTCATCATATTTATAGCGCTATGTCCTTTCAGCCGCTGAATGTGTGGCGCCAGCGCTCATATACTACACGGACAGTTTCCGATCTCTGTGTTTACACATATTTACTCACGCGCGTGTTTGGGTGAAGCGTAACAAGCGCATTGGCTTCAGTGATGTCACATTTTACCTTATGAAAATAGTAAAAAGCTCAGCAAGGCGTGTTGCTGAGCCAGTTGGTTCATTACTTGAGAAAAATAAGTATGGTGCAAAAAAGACCGGGCGAAGTGAAGACCCGTTTTGTCGTTTAAATGTTTACAAATCAACTAGCCCGCTGACCATCTTTAACGAACTGACAAACACGTGTTTGCCACGTGTTTGTCAATTCGCATTTGCACTTCGTTGCCGTCCATTTTGTGACATACATATCTTTTTCAAGTAAAAATCTCGCTCAACGATTACTTCCCACGTGCTTTCAGAAACAGTCGCATAAAATTATTATTATGGCACGTGAAATACGATGAAGAATGCGGCTACAACGTGGTGTACGCAAAGTTTTCATGTAGCGACATGTGGCAACAAGTGATGCATTGAAAATTCGACGAACGCCTTTCTCAAACGGCATGCCCATAGACATCCTGGGGGGATCGCACACCATTGTGGTAGGCTGAGCCGTGCTTTCAAGAAGGGAGAATTCGATTTTTTTTTCGTATTCTTCGAACTCTACCCCCCTCCCTCCCTTCCCCTCGTTCAGCGTCATTGTCACGAAACTCGCTTGACCAGGCAGGGTAGGGTAGCCGTCCAGACGGAGGGACAATCGTAGCTGCGGGCGCAGGTTTTTTTCACTCCGGCCAGCAGAACTCTTCAAGAAGTGCGGTGTGTGGACATGTGTGGTGGAAAGTCAAAATCGTGCACGAGACGGATACGCGGCAGCATTCCGGCATTGTTTTCGGCAGAGATCACCGCAGCGAGAAACCAGTGGCCCCCTGCTTCCATGTTGAACTCGCTCACCTCATATAAGGCCGCGTGTTCACTACTGTTACGTGTCATCAGATTTTTGTTCTCTTCTTATCGCGTATTCTCTATTGACTATCGTGTTTTGTGTATTCTGATATGGTGTGCTTGCATTTTTTATTCGTTCGTGTTTTTAGCGATCCAACGGGCACACGTGAGTGATCGTGAGTGGTTTTTATGCACGATTCCTTTCTGTTACAATCTTGCCTTTAGATTAGAAATGCGTGCGTGTCTATCTTGTTTAGATGTAGAGTTCATGGGATCTTGTGGTACCGCTCACAATGTTTCTCGCGTCGCGTGCAGCAGTTTATCCATCTTTTTGGCCCTTAAGATATCACTGAAAAATTGAAATCCCCGCTTAAAGGATAACGCTAATTTAATTGCCAGTCATGTGTTGCGAATGCCTACCGTTCCTTGGTGAACTTAATAAACGTGGGGGGGGGGGTGCTCCTCTGCTCGTCATTAGCTCACGCGTATACACAATCTTCTAGTCTAGTTGCCACTTTTAATCTCGCTTTTTAGGCAAGCCGCCTAACATTATCTTCCTTTTCTTCGGGTCCGTCTTTAATCCTACTTTAATGCTGCCTTAGTTTACATCTCCAGAATTTTTTTCGTGATTCGGCACCGTCGTTACTGAAAAACGCGATATCGTCCATAAAACGCAAGTAGCTAAGATATTCTTCGTTAATCCTTATTCCTATTTTTGCCCGTTGTAGTTCTTTCAATATTTATAGTGAATGTGCCGCGCATAACGTTGAAGAGATTGTAACTCTTCGCATAGGCGTGCGCACAGTGGGGCAGGGGGGCGGCCGGCCCCCGTAGTCACCTAAGAAGAGGTGGGCGCAAGGTCTGCCAAACACATTGACTTAATAGAGAGGGGGGGGCGCCGCGATGAACCTTCGCCCCCCCCCCCAACCCCTCTGAAGGGGAACCCTGCTCACGCCTATGATTTTGCGCCTGATCCCATTCTCGATTAGGATTGTCCTGCTTTTTTTGAGAAATACGGTGGCTGTGGGGTTGTTTTAGATGTTGGCTACGGTATCTATAGATGTTTAGATATTCCTTAATGGCATAATTATTCCGGAACTGCTGGCGTGTGTTCATATCTGTGAATAAATTTGTGTTTATCACCTTGCAAATGTGTTGCTCCTTAATTTCTCAGACGCATGCGTAGTTGGTGCAGCAGGCCTTTCATCACTTTAGTTGTGTTAGAGACAATATTGACTTTCGTTCTCGGCCTTGCACGGTTCGACAGAATTGTGGGTCTTAATCGCACACTAAGACATCAATGGAGCAGTCGTTCTAATAGGAAGCATTTTTCGAATATGGCACCAACGGCAGTCGATGAATGTCGTTGGGCCGCGAATAGTCTATTTTAGCGCTGCTGACTTACAGTACAGTAACCACAGTAATACCGAACTGCCGTGGTCGGCACGCAGCCATTTTACTTTATAACACATGCATCAGCCTGCCTGATCAAGTTACTTTACGCATCGAGCAACTACCGCCGGTGTCTCCATATAAACTAGCTACGTGCCGACCACGACGGTACAGTACTACCGTACTTAACGCACGGTAAGCCACCACTGCTAAAACATAATAACGGGTGTAAATGGTCACGCCGGCGGCTACCCGACGTCGGCGGGGCCGACACCGCGCCAGCATCGGCTAGGATACATAGGCCCAATGACGGCTTGCCATCATCGGCTGAATAATGGCAGGCCCGTCTCGGACCGAGGCTGGCTAGCCCACGTCGGCCCGAAGCCGGCAAGCCCGCATCGGCCCAAAGTCGGCTAGCCGACGTCGGGCCGATGCGGGTGAAAGTAGCGCGAGCGTGATTTGCCGACGTGGGGCCAATATTGCTGCCGTCATTTGCCGACGTTGGGCCGAGATCGGTCCAATGGCGGCGTGCTGCCTGGGTGACTACCTGTGAGGCGGGTCGCTTTATTATATGTGATTTTGCCTTGTTTACAGAAAACTGGAGAGTGATCTGTCTGTACGCGCCCACTAAGATTCAAGATCGAAAGAATTTTTTTGAAAAGCTCGATATGTTTCTAAAATGTGAACGTAAACTAATTTTTGCGGGAGATTTCAACTGTGTTTGTACGGGAAGAGACAAAACGAGTTTGGGACCACACAGTGATGCTAGCACTGCTGCTCTAATCGATACCTTAGCGGAGGCTCAGCTAGAAGACGTAGGCGAGTGTCTTTGCAGTGGAAAAGGGGTTATGTTTACCCACTTTCAGGGTACGAGTCACGCTAGACTCGACAGAGTATACGTGTCTGCTGAACTGATCCCCTCGTGCCATGATTACAGAGTTACACCTGTCCCGTTTAGTGATCATTGTTTGGTTTCGTTCTCCACGGGTAAACATAAAAGGAATAACAAACGCTTCTCTTGGGAACTCTGGAAATTTAATGTAAAGTTGCTAAAGGATGAAGTTTTCAATCGCCTCTTTATAGAGGTCATAGAAGACTTAGCAACTAGAACATCTGAAGGCTGGGGACATAAGTGGGAACTATTTAAACAGACCATTAAACTCAAAGCACTTGAGAGAGCCAGTATCCTGAGACATGCTGAAAAAGAACTTGAAGCTCGCTTGCGTGAACACCTGCATCAGTTAATAGCAGCAGAATGCACCCAGGCAGGCACATTCTCAGAGGAGATAAAAAGCACGAAACAGAAGCTCGAGCTGATTGACCAAGAACGATATCGGGGAGCAATAATTCGAGCTCGAGCAGAAAACTTGTTCGCGGGAGAAATGCCAACAAAGCGAGCTCTGGGAGCTGAAAAGAGATATGCTTGAAAAATGAAATAAGTGAAATAGATTATAAAGGAGCAACGTACAAGAAGAAAGAAGCAATAGCCGGCGTTTTTTTTTCGAATACTACAAAGAGTTATTTACACCAATCAGTGTACAGGCTGGTCGTTTTAAAAGTGATTTCATTTCATTAATGCCAAAACTGGCTGATGAAAGGAAGGATTTTTTAGAAAGGCCCATAACAGAAGAGGAGGTCAGAAAAGCAATTCATAAGCTAAACAATGGCAAGTCTCCGGGACCGGACGGCTTGAGTGCTGCAGTTTTCAAGACATTTCAAGACGTTATTGCACCTGTTTTGACGGAAGTATTTAACGAGGCCTTTGAACGTAAACAATTACCACCATCTTTTTTGTCAGCTCGCACGGTGTTAATACCAAAAACAGAAGATCCAGTGAAATTACGAAGTGTTACTGCATATAAACCAATTAGCTTAACTAACGTAGACTACAAGATATTGATGAAAGTATTGGCCAGAAGACTACAAACAGTTATGAAGGAACTGGTCGGGTCCCACCAAACTTGTGGTATAAAGGGAAGAAAAATAACGACTAATATACACATAGCACGGCCAATCCTGGAAAGTTTTGACGCTATGCATCTCAGTGTTGCCATGCTACAAATTGACCTTGAAAAGGCATTTGACCGCGTGCCGCATGACTTGCTCCTTTCGATACTTGACCACGTGAATGTAGGGAATTTGATCAGCAACGGAGTGCGAATGGCTTTGTGATGAGTGAGTGCGCGAACAATGCGCGCGTCATGTATTCGGTGCTGTGTCTTGGTGTTGGTGGCGCAAGGGTTCCAAACGCGGTGGGTGATGCTACAGAAGCACCGCGCAACGGACACGTGCGACACGCCAAAGAGGAAGACGTTGGCGGGGCATGGCACGTGTGGCCGCCGCCAATAGGAAGATGGCACGGCGGACGGGTGAGAAGAGGAAGAGGAGGAAATAGAAGGCAGCCAGTCTGACTCGGACAGCTCGGACGAGACGCTGGTGTCAGGGTCTGTGCCGTCGAGTTTCGGACTCGAGCACAAAGGGCCCGACAGCGTCTGCCTCCAGACGTCCTCGGAGACGGGCAATCCTGGGAATTGGTCGTTCCCATCGTCCGAGCAGCGGAGCCGGGCAGCTGAGCCACCGTGGAGCGCAGAAGTCACCGTCCCGGCTGCCGAGAGGACTCCTGCTGCCAGTTGCCAGCCACGGGACGAGCCCGGGTGCCTGCCTCCAGGTTCCACGCTAGGTGCGTAGGCAGGAAGGTGGCCAGCCGCTTTGCCAAGGCCACCCCCTCCGGTAACCTCTGCGTCGACTCGACCCATCGTCCGCTCCACGAGCGCCGTCGCCGTCAACGTGTCAGCGACGACTCCGCCGCCCGAGCCACCACCAGCGACTCAAAAACCGGTGACTTGCTTCTTTCGAACGTCCCCTGAAACTTAAATACATTTGATAGCACCGGACACCATGATGTTGGCTTAAGCATAGCTTGACTTTATTTGGTGCTGTTGTGTGGTTTTTCTTTTGTTTTTCTCTTTCCTTTGTGTGCTATAAAGTTATTTTTTTGTATGAGTTTGAAAATGGCTCCCTCCTTTTCCGGACAGAGGCCTTGCCTCAATAAAACAATCTCAAAACACTAAACCTGCATAACAGGCTTACACAGGATGCACGACTAGATTGGTAATAAATAAAACGGCGGGTGAGCGTATACCTGTGCTGCGCTCAGTGAGACAAGGGTGCCCACTATCACCCCTGCTTTTTGCCATTTTTCTCGAACCATTCTGTTTAAGCGTAATTAATAACAGCCAGATACGCGGTTTTAAGTTACATAAAGCTGAGGTCAGCCTCCTGGCGTAGGCAGATGACATTGCAGTATTCTGTATCAGTTATGATATTATAATGCATACTGTTAATGCCGTGAAAAGTTTTTGCCAGGTGAGCGGTAGCGCCGTGAACTGGGACAAATGTCTTGGATTCTGGCATGGGGAATGGGACGTCACACCAAGAGTATTTCTCAACATTAAATGGCAAGAAACCCCAGCGAAGTATTTAGGAGTGCCGCTGGAGTTCTACTGCGACAGTGAACAGTATCGGAGAAAAGAAACACAGGCTTTACGCAATAAGGCAGATAAATGGAAAGGTTGGGGCATTTCCATATTTGCACGGGCCACAGCGTGCAACTTGTTTCTAGTGAGCAAGCTGTGGTACGTCATGCAAGTTCTGCACCGCAGTAGAATAAACGTGCAAAATATACACAGAGTATTTGCAGTCTTCATTTGGAGTTCTGTCTGGGAAAAATCGAGCCGTACAAACCTCTTCAGAAAAGTACGAGATGGTGGACTTGGATTGGTTCATTTGTACATAAGACAACTAGTCAATCGTTTTCTTTTCCTCGTGATGAAAATGACCCTTTTTTGAGAACTGTAATACAACTACGGCTGTCTAGAGTGCTGCCGGAATTTATAATATCGTCAGAAAATGTGCAAGGGCCAATTCAGGGGTATCTAAAGGAAGTTGTTTCTTCTTTTCGCTTCCTGTCAGTGCGATTTTCATTAGAATATTTTACTGAAGTCTCACGTAAGAATTTGTATAAAGACCTCGTCTGTATTTTATTGCCAGTGCCACTGTACCGTCAACTATACTGTGAAGGCCCAGGACAGGATGTTCTGAAACGTGTTAAAAGGATGCTTGTAGCGCCAGGGGTTAAAACCTTTTTCTTTAAATTACACACTGGTACTTTACCAGTTAAAACACTGCGCCACGGTCATAGACTCTGGAGTCTTTACGAACGCGCCTTTTATATCTACCACTCTCTCGGTCGGCTGGCTGGTGTTGACATCTGGGAGTGGTAAAGTAAAATAATTCGTCATTGCTGTGGCCTCCGCGACTAGCACCTGCAACGCGATTACGCGTCCCTCCCATTCGGCGCGTTTCCAATAGAAGTTGAATTTTGTCAATGCCTTAACACACCGCGAGGTGGCGACCTTAGCCCAAGCGTCGTAAAAGCGTCGGCCTCGCTCAGCATCACGCTAATACAAACCAAAAATAGCTCTGCGACGTGCGCCTCCCTCACCTGGCTGTAACACCGCGTTCCATGCTCACGCGCTCGCCCCGGTAAAAATCGCGGCCAGGCTACCGGGGCGGCACGACGCGCCTTGCGTTTCCCTCTAGTCCGGCCGTGGTGTTCAATCACATTTTAACATGCCGCGGGATGGCGACCCAGTTCTGCGTCCAATACGCGACGCTCTTCTGGCTATCACACCTCGTTCTCTGATTACGCTTTCACCGTTAACTACTACAGCTACCACACCGGTTTGTTTAATCATTTAACATGGACGTCAGTCGTCGGGATGGAGATATACCACCAATCATCAAAGTGGGTGCATACACGTTAAACGGCACCATTAGCTGCCAGGCATCAATATAGAGTGTGCAAACTCTCTTATATGAATGTACAGTAAACATTCAATTACTTCTGTGAGGGCACGCTTTACTTTCGTGTTATTCCGATTCCTATGACGGAAGGATCAACCGTGTTTTTTCCAGTTTCGTTTTTCCACGATTTTTGGAGGGAGGAGGAAGCATTAATAGGCTTCTCCTTGTTAGGCGTTGAATGCACATAATTTTGTTGGTGGCGAGAAGAAAATGTTTACTGATTTTCATTGTCCTCACTATGCTTTAGGGTCCCTGCAGCCGGCCTTTCCGGACCATCCTCCGGTCCCCACCACGTCATTTTGAGGGGGGGGGGGGATGTGTAGGAGCCACGCCCACCGGCTATCGCGAGATAGCGCCACGTGCTGCGCAAAGGCGGTGCGCGTGGCCCAGCTGCGCGGCTTAAAAGGGGCAGCCTGCGCGCTGCCCAGGAGAGACGTGCCGGGGCTGCCAGGAAGGACGGATGCTGCCACCTGCGCTGGCCGATTGCTGCTGCCGCCGATGATGGTCGCCGCCTCGTGGTCTGCTGTCCCTGGACCGACCCCGCCGTACGCAGCGTAGAGTTAAAAAAATTATTGTTGTGTGTTGTGAGTTGAAGCCTCCGTCTTCCTTGCGTTAACTACGGATGGGACGCAGCAAGCCCAGTACCCACAATATATATATATATATATATATATATATATATGTGTGTGTGTGTGTGTGTGTGTGTGTGTGTGTGTGTGTGTAACGTATGCCGAACAAACATGAAGGGGCACTAGAAAGAAAAACAGTTTCTCTATTATCAGCAAATTACTCTTTACCATTTTCTACATCACCACGCTCGCCCGGGAACAAAACTCTTGGTAAGTGAGAATACGCGCAAAACGATAAATGCGGGTGGCGACGCCCTCTTTAAGTTCGCGCAGCAGACACCGTGACATCTTAGATTCTGACGGCGTCTAATGGGTTCTACTTAGTTCCCAATCACTAAAAATGAAGTACATTGACCTCTGAGGGGGCCATAGACTTAGCATACCAACTTTGAGTAAAATTTATAGAACCAATGTCCCCAAATACGACAAGTACAGTTTGAAATCCGTGGCGTCAAGCTCGGAGATTTCGGCGCGAAATTAAAAAAAAAAATAGAATTTTCACCTTGATTTTCTCGTCTGATAATAAACTTGTGATGGTGAAATGAATGACATTCGAGTTCTTAGACTTTACTTTACCAGTCTAAACCGTTTCATCGCTTCACAATGGTGTCCATTTAAGAACCCAGCAAAGTTCAAGCCCGGCCCGACCCGAGCCCGCCACCTCAAACCCGGGCCCGGCCCTAAGCCCGGAGCTTCAGGCCCGAGCCCGGCCCGGGCCCGCCGTCAGAACTACTTTACGCGGCCAGGCCCGGCCCACGGGCCGGGCCGGGCCCGGGTTTCCGGGTAGGCCCGAGCCCGTGCAGTGCTCTAAGAGTACTAAGCCGCATCAGCAACACAGGAATGAAACTGAACGACAAATGCGTCTTTGCTGTCCAAGAAATCCAATTTTTAGGACACAATGTCAGTGCCAGAGGATTGTCTCCGCTTGAGTCCAAAGTACATGCTATTCTTAATGCACCTGCTCCTACAGATGGTAAATCCTTGCATTCATTTCTTGGTCTCGCTGGCTACTACTCAAAGTTCATTCCTCATTATGCTGACGTTGTTGAACCACTGCGCTCCATGTTGCGCAAAGGCCAAACATTTATTTGGTCGCATGAAGCCAATTCGGCATTTAACAGTATCAAAGAAGTACTGGCTGAAAACCCAGTCATTCAACTCTTTGACGAGAAGCTTCCGATAGTCATAACGACTGATGCTTCCAACATAGGTTTGGGTGCTGTGTTCCAACAACGCAAAGGTGACCAGTTAATTACAATTGCTTTTGCTTCGAGAACCTTGTCACCTGCTGAACGCAGATATTCTACTGGTGAGCGTGAGGCCTTAGCATGCCTCTTTGCTTGCGAGAAATGGCATGTATACCTCTGGGGTAGACATTTTACATTACGCACTGATCATCAAGCACTTACTGCATTACTTTTTGCCGGATCAGAGGGCCGACGCCCATTACGCATTTCACGCTGGTGCGCCAGACTTTTGTACTACAACTTCACTGTACAGTACTGCAAAGGTTCAAATAATGTTGTAGCAGATGCACTTTCCCGTCTGCCTTTGCAACTTCCAGTCTCACCAGTCTTGGAAGAAGAGATAATCTCGCTTGTCACTCCATGCATCAGTAAAGCTGATCTACAAGCAGCAACTGCTGAGGATACTACTTTGCAACAAGTAATTCTATACATTGCGAACGGATGGCCAGAAAAGAAATCTCTTCAGCCAGAACTACTGCCCTACTTTGCAATCAGAAATGAGCTGTCCTATGTAGACAACTTAGTTTTCCGAGCAGATAGAGTAAGCATTCCTACTTCACTCTGCAATAAACTCGTGCCGTTGGCTCATGAAAGTAACCCTGGAATTGTCAGGACTAAGCAGCGACTTAGAGAAAGATACTGGTGGCCTGGCTTAGATAACCAAGTTGAACGTGCAGTTCGCGACTGTGTCGTATGCCAAACAGCAGATAAATCTGCTAAACCAGTTTTTGCACCCTTACAGCCTGTCCCATGGCCAGACAAACCTTGGGAAAAGTTAGGCATGGACATTGCTGCTCCACTGGAACGTGGTCCTTTCGACTGCAGATTTGCAATTACATTCGTTGACTACCACTCTAAGTGGCCTGAGGTTTGCTTTACCCATGGAGTCACTTCAGACGCAGTAATTACATTTCTGTTAGCACTTTTCAGTAGGAAAGGTTTTCCAGAAGAAATCGTCACGGACAACGGTCCTCAGTTTAAATCTCAAATATTTGAGAACTTCCCCTCCGACAGAGGCATACAGCATCTTTGCTCTTCGAACTACTATCCCCAATCTAACGGTCAAGTTGAACGCTTCAACCGCGTTTTGAAAGAGCAAATTGAGCTCGCTCAACTTGAATGCCGCCCACTGAAAGAAGCTGTAACAGAGTACTGAGGCACGTATCGCGTTACGCCTCAAGCTACTACAGGCTTGTCGCCTGCACAACTTCTGCATAACCGCCAACCGCGTTCTGGAATTGACATTGCAGGGTTACACCCAAACTCTTCCGCTCCTTCGCCAAGTTTGGATCCTGTGGGAACACGAGTGTTCCACAAGCAACAGGCAACTAAGCAACGCATTGATTCTAAGCGTGGAGCAAAACCTCCTAAGCTACAGGTGGGCCTCAGAGTTAAAGTTCGTCTGCCAGGGAAGCAGAATAAATACAGAGGTCCCTATAGAATCCTTAGTCAAACGGGATTCAATTCCTTTCGCCTTAGTGATGGCAACGTCTGGAATGCATCAAAGCTGGCAGTTGTTCATGCTGAGCAGAACGCAACTCCACAGCAGAATTCATGTCCTCCACCTAACACATCGTCCATGCATCAACATAATTCCTCCCCACCTCCGTGTTCTTCTGCAGCTCCACAGTTAGTGTGACTTCCACTAACCACCTTGCAGGCACCTTCACAACAATCGGCTGATGTGCCCAGCCACAATGCAACGCTTCTCGAAGGGGGAATAGATACGTCGACTAACATGCCGACTACGGAAAATCTTGAAACTTTGCCGCGTTCACTCTCCGACGAGCATGTAGGTGAGCCCCAAGGCTCAAATTCTTCTACTAACCGTCCCCTTCGTCCCAAACGGCACAGAAGAAAGCCGACACGGTACAAGGACTACGTTCCTTGATATATTCTTCATAATACTCATGTTTCACATACTTATATACTACTTTATATACTACTTTCATATATTACTTACTACATAATCCTGTTTTTGGGGAAGATATAATGGTGACTGACACTAAGTTCCTAATTACTACTTATACTAGTTCATAAATGGGCTCATGCAATAAAAATAAAAATCCATTACATCAAGTTTAGTCAAACTACGTCAACTCTGGTCATATAAATATTGTCCTAATAAAGAATACATTCCTACATGTGATAACTATTGTATAATGATGTTACTTATTTTGCACACTTTCCTACGAGATGTTCAAGGATTGTGTGCCAACGTGTTACTTCATGAAACCTTTCAGTGCCTTACCACTGTATAATGTCACATACAGAGTAGAACTCCTTTCCTTTTTAGGGGGAGATGATGTGGTGTCGCGCCTTACCAGTTTCGGTTTCGATTGTGTGACGCAGAGCGCCACACAACGGGTATTTCATGTACGAACTCGTATGACCAAATCTCTTTGTAAATAAACGACAGTCCCATCCCCGTTTCCAGCCCGTCTTGACGCAACTGCGTGCGCACCGGCGCTGAGCCGCCTTCTTGGCCCACCGGACGGTACCTCCGGCGGCGACACTACACTTACCTTGGTCACATTGTGGGGCAAGACCACCACAAACCTTCCGACGTCAGAGTGGCGGCAGTTAATAATTTTCCGCAGCCCCAGACTAAGACGGATGTGCGGTCGTTTTTGGGATTAGCAGGGTACTACCATCATTAGATTCCCCGATATTCAGAGATTGCCAGCCCGCATACTGACGCTCTTAGAAAAACCGAACCTCAGATCCTTAAATGGGACGAGAAAAAAGGGGATTCTTAGCATTGAAAAATGCGCTCATGAGCCAACTTGTACTTCAGGCACCCGACTACGCAAGACCCTTCGTGGTTCAGAGCGATGCAAGCGACCGCGGCATGGGCGTCTTATTGTGTCAGAGAAACGACACAGGAGAGCATCTCGTGCTATATGCAAGCAGCAAACTAGCCTTAAGGGAGGAAGCGTATAGCGCTTCAGAGAAAGAATGCGCCTGTGTGGTATGGGTGGTTCAGAAGCTCGCATGCTACCTCACAGGTTTGGAGTTCATTATGGAGACGGACCATTGTCCTCTCACGTGATTGCAAACGATGTCTCCTAAGAACGGCCGGCTACTTCGCTGGAGCTTGCTATTGCAGCAATATTGTCACGTGGTTGTGACGTCGACGAACACAGCAGTCGGCGTTTGTAGGATGAAACTGTTTATTTGGCCGAACTTGTGGCCGGAAAATGAGAACTAGAACTACAGCAATGCACGCTGTACAATGATGGCGGCGAACAGGGCGTCGTCCGTCGATCAACTGACAAGCGATCAAGCGCGTCGGCTTTTATACAGGCGCTATCGAACTTTGCAGCAATATCGCTGGTGGCGGCGTTATCTCTGGACAAAACTGGAACATTCGCGTGCAGGGTGCAATCTTAACAAACCGATCTACTACAATCGCGACGCTTCTAGAACACTACTTCGCGGACAGCGTCGAGCGTTGATAACCGCCCCTGCCGGTCAAACCCGAATACATCAAAACAAGACAAGAAGTGGGCGTGGCAATATACTTTCGAAATTCGTTACAAAAGAGGCAAACCTAATGGCAACGCTGACGGCTTAAGTCGTTGTTTCTAGGGAACTTGATGGCGTCGAGTACTCTGGCTTGTGTATTTAGGCTCATTTTTTATGTGACAGGTTTACAATTGCTTTTTTTGTTGTGGTTGTGCTTCATCACAACATGTGTTTGTGAATTTAAGCAGCCTACTTCAGGTTGAGTTATTGCAATCGCTGCTCCTATTATATTTGAGAACAGGTCATTTTGATTGAAGTGAAAGCCTCGTGGGTCTCAGAGAGAGAGTATGGGCGCTTGCCTGCTTCGCGGTTGTGGTTCTTTTGTGGTTGACACAGGTGCTGTCTTTCGAGAAGGAATGTTGGCCAGCAGAGCAAGAGCTCTTCTCCAACTTTGGACGACGCTACCAGATGTTCCAGATCAGCGGAGGTGACAGAGGAATGCCCCAGAGCAGCATCGAGGTGTGCACGGCTTCAGCACACTGGCATTGTTTTCATCGACTACTCCCCACAAAGGTTGTTGACCTTTGTACGTCGAGGTCTCGGCCTGCCGCTTGGGAAGCTGTTACAAATCAGAAGTGACGTTCTCTGGCCAGCTCTCCCCAAATGAGTCTTCCCGCTTCTTAAACCCCATTTCATTGTGGAAAATGGGCATGTCACCTACAGCTGCAATCTTTTCCTCATGATGAATGAGGGGCGCGAGAAAACGGCACACAACGAAAAGAAGTACACGGGACGACGCGCGTGTACTTCTTTTCGTTGTGTGCCGTTTTCTCGCGCCCCTCAGTCATCATGAACAAATATCAACAAGCCCAACTTTTTACCTTACTTAGTACCTTTCCCTCAACTTGGCGCTTCGGCTGCAAAGTGGCAGCTACGCGCGGGCATCTCCAGTATGCGAGGAATGGCGGCTCTGTGTTGCAAGGGTGACTGAAATCACGTCCTTCGGCCGGGTCTCCTCCGTGGAACGCGTGTTTACAACGAGTGTGTTCTGTGGAAACTGGTGCCTTTGTTCGTCAAAAGTTCTCTCTGTGTAATACCCGCCGATAAAGAAGGCGGCTTTGCCGTCTTCTCGCGCAGTTGTTTTAACGAAAAAGCATGCCAAGCGGTGTCGGAAGTGTTTAACGTGCACAACAATGTTTCCTTGGCCAAAGTCAAGGCAAGAGCAGTGAAAATGTGCAAGAGCTTAGGCCTTGATAGACTACGCAAAAGTGTTGAAAAAAGTGACAAATTATCCTTAGATGTGTTCTTCAGTGCGAAGACCCACAAATTGAACATACCCTTCAGGGTTATCATATCCGAAAAAGGGACGTGGCAGAAGGAGATTGCTGTGTATCTACTCGATAAGCTTAGGCTTCTCGAAGTCCGGGATCCATTTCTTATCAAAAATTCTAACCAGGTTTTAGAGTTTTTAGCCACTCATGCTAAGGAAGGCCTGAAAACCTTTTCTGTCGACGTAAAAGACCTCTACTATTCTCTGCCCCATGACAAGCTTTTGCTTTGCATTGAAGAATCTATTGACGAATTTGGCTCCGTTAAGTTTTCCGGCGAAGCCGGTGTTTCGGTGGGTGCTTTCTTGGAGCTGCTCCAATTTTATCTAACTTCCACTTTCATCCAAAGGAAGGAAGTTTCCTTCCTACAGAAAGCAGGAGTATGTATCGGCTCCTGCCTAGCACCTATTTTAAGCGATCTGTTTTTAGCTAGAATTGACCGACAGATGTCCACGCAGCTTGACGCAAGGGGTAGCAGTGTAACAGTTTTTAGGTTCGTTGACGATTTTATTGTGTTTTTTAAATGTACGACTAATCATTTCAATGATCAGTGTAATGACCTTGTATCATTGATACGTAACTGTCTTTGTCCCTTGGTTGTGACTGTTGAGCAGCCTGCAGATGGTGTCATCAGATTTCTTGACGTATCGCTCACACTTGCAGATGATCTAATTTGCTGGTGTTACGAGCCCAGGGCAAATAAGTCGTTATTGGCGTTTAACTCGAGTCACTCTAAGCTCGTTAAAAGGGGTATCGTAAAAATGTGTCTCAAAAATGCCCTCAGTAAGTCCTGTGTGCACATGCTTGACGAGAGCTTTAGGAAGCAAGCTTCACGTTTACAAACAGCAGGGTACCCGACCTACCTCATAGTTGCAGTAGCCGAGTGTTTGCTTAAAGAATGTAAAGGTATGCACTGTAATGCCAGCACCAATGATCGCCCCTCGCCTGAAAATAGAAACGTGGCAGTCGTTCCGTATATCCATCAAGTATCGCACAATCTCAAAAAAATAGCCGCCAGAGTTAACACCCGTGTTGTCTTTTCCGCCCCGTTTAAACTCAGTAAGTTGTGCAAGAAAACTAATCCAGATAAGACATCTCAGTCTGAATGCTCCATTAAGCACAGAAAACCTTTTGTGCAGTGTGTGACTAACGTTGTATACCGCATTCCTCTGTCTTGTGGCCGTGCTTACATTGGGCAGACTGGCCGCTGCCTAAATGTCCGGCTTGGTGAGCACTGTAATAAAGTGGGCAACTTCCCACCTGACGGCTTCCTGGCGCAACACTGCCATGGTTGTGCGTGCAAACCGAACTTTCAGGGAACCGTTGTCGTCAGCAGGAACCGGTCCGAAATTACTAGGCTGATCATTGAAGCCGAACAAATCGATTATCTTGGAGACGCTTGTGTTAGCAATCCCTCAATGTCCCTGAGTGCTAAAGAATTACACTTTCTGCGCATGAATCATTAAATTTGCTTGTCATTGCCTGTGCACCCTGTTTATCTTCTCGTGAGGTGAATTCCCTGGTTGTTATCAAATTGTTGTTTTTTTATGAAAGAGTGTTCACGTGACTGTCGTGCGCAAAACTGGTATATGAATCGGCAGGAGAATGAAATAAACCATTGTTGTTAGTAGCGCCAGTGTGTGTACGTCTCTTCCTTCTGTCCGTGTCCTCGTATGCGCTCAACTCATTCAAGTATGACCAACCAACAAGCCCGCATCGCCACCCTCGTCTAGTTAAGGAGTTTCCCTGTCTTGGAGATGAAGCGTATTTAAGGAGCAGCAGAGCGTCTGCTCGGGGGATCGATCGGACTAGATGTCGTTCTGACGATCCTGTCCTCTATGATGTTGTAAATAAACATCTGTTAAGCTTTCCTCAACGCCGGTCTTTCTGCCTCGGCTTACTACTGTTTTGGACGACCCTGGGCCTGCGGTACGACTCCCGCCACTCAGATCCACGCTACCCCCTGGGTCCGCTACGGCCACCGACGCCACTAGTAACAGACCACAGGAAAATAGACGCTCCGTCGACCTCCGGCACCCGTCTCGGGAAACGCTTGTGGAGGAGGAGTTCGGATTTTCCAGCTGACAGCTGTAGCTCCGTGCTGGCCAGAAAATCTTCCGTGACGTCGAATGCCCGTTGTAGGCTTCCCTCCACCTGGCCAAGGGGGCCCTCCGCCGACAATACGGGGATGTCGTCCGCTTATATTACGTGGCCGATTGCCGGAGCGTCGGCAAGCTGCTTGGATAGGTTGTGTATTGCAATGTTAAATAAAAGTGGGGACAACACCGACCCTTTCTGTATGCCAATGTTACCGAGTGTGTATTCTTTGCTCGTGATTTGACCAATATGAACTGTATCCTTCCGATCTGCCAGAAAAGACTAGACTAAGGTGTGAAACGTTTCGCCAAGGCTCAAGTTAAAACTTTCATTTTGAATATGCTCCTGCGTGAGCGTGTCAAAGGTCTTTGTCAGGTCGAGCGCTAGTATTACTTTGATGTCCAGGAACGTGCTGTCAATTACGGCACTCTTAATGAGGAGCATAGTGTCTTGTGTGGACAAAGATTTCCGGAAGCCCACCATGCTGTGACGAAAGAGGCCTTCGTCCCCAATATGCTCGCTAATACGGTTATGAATGTCATGTTCAGCTACTTTCCCGAGGCATGACGTGTGCGATAATGTTCGCAAGCTCTCTATTTGAAGGAACTTTCCCCGTTTGGGTATGAATACGACCTTCGCTGTTCTCCACTCCTCGGGGACTTTGCCATCGGACCACGCCCATGTAATGACTTCTATCGCTGCGTTGTCCAGATTTCTAAGGAGCTTGTTGGTAATTCCGTCTGGGCCGGGTTCCCATCGTCCGTTGAAGTCCCACAAGGCATGAACAATCTCCGCAAACTCGAAAGGTCTATCCAAGGCTGACTGCAGAAATCCTTGGTATTCGGACCTTGAGTTGTCCCACAAAATGGACTTGTTCTCAAGCGGGATGTAAATATCCGCTAATTTGTCAGCGAAGGTATACGGGTCGTCGCCGTCATTGGTGTGCATGTGCATAAGCCTTCCAATTTCCAACCTGGCGCTGCTTTTGGATGGTTTGTTGCTGTCAGTAAGCTGATTCTTGAGTAGACTCCACTTGCTGCCTTTGCGCATTGTCCCATCTGCTTCCTTGCATACCTCATCCCACTGCTGCGCGGCGAGCTTCTTGGCATGCGTTTCGATCTCCTTGTTGAGTTCGGATATCTTGGTTCTGAGCCGCCTGCTCAGCTTTGGTTTCTTCCACCTGCCACTGAGGGTGTTTATGGCCTCCAGAGAATGGAGTAGTGTAGGGTCTATTGCAGGTACCGCCAGTTCCGCAGAGGTCTCTATCTCTTTGGTGGCCTTGTGGACCGCTGCCTTGATACTACTAATGATGTCTTCGAATATTTCCCGGGGCCGCTCTTCTTTGGTCCGTATATCGCGAAACACAAGCCAGTTCATGTGCGCGTAAATTCTAGGTGGGTGTTGTGTAATGCTTACGCTGATTTCCGTAATGAAATGGTCACTACCCAGGTCCTCCTGTAGGTTGTTCCATGACCATTCTATATAGCGCAGGAAGGCGAAATCTCGGGTGGTATCTTTCTGTGCCGAATTGCCCTTGCGTGTCGGAAATCTCGGGTCCGTGACAAGTTTGAGAGCAAGGATTTCCGCAGACTCGACAAGCTTGTTCCCTTTGCCATCAGTTTTGGAATAACCCCACGCTTTATTGTGTGCATTGATGTCCCCAGCGATAATTACCGGTTTATCCTCAGCTTGCTTTGTAGCTGCCAGAAACAGGTTGTTAAAATTTCGATGCCTGTCCCTCGGGGCACTGTAAACGTTCAGAAAAAATATGTTGGATTTGGTAGCCCGACCGGGGATGATTTTGGCCAGCTTTTATTCCAGGCCATGCTTTTATGCGGGGGTGGTCCTCTCCACAAATCTGACGTCACTGCGGACAAGAGTGGCTATACCCCTAGGTTGTTTAAAGTCGGGGCACAGGGTCGGCCTGGTTACTCTGTACCCTAGGTAAGTTAGATTCCGTAGAGAGTCAGTGTTCCCGCATTCTTGTAAATGTATAACATGTGGCTTTTTTTGCATGATCTGAGAAGCTGTGCTAGACTACTCTTCTTCCTAGAGAATGAGTTACAGTTCCACTGCCAGATTTTGAAAACTTGCGGCGAACTATCCATGATGTGGCTGTGCTAGTGGGACCCTGCGCTAGTGGACCCTGTGCTAGGGCAAACCTTTGGGCAAGTTGGTGATCCATTATGTGACATTATGGCTCTGTGCTGGTCAGCGGCTTCTTGAGAGGGTATAAGGGCTCCTGCTGCTGAAGCTGGCGCTTGTTTTGCGGTTTTCGGATGTGCAACTAGTCGTTCTAGGCGATCGAGTCTGGAGCTAATCTGTGCGATTGAATCTTCTAGTTTTGTTAACGCGGCGCTGATGTTGTTGATGGTGATAATCAGTCTCTTGTCGCGTGGATTCGTAGAGTTGCCTTCTCCAGCGGAGATGTTGGAGGGGGCCTCGCTTATGTCTGACATGCCATCACTAAGGTCATCCTCTCCTTCGTCCGACACAGCGGCAACTGCCCTGCGCTTGTGTGCGTTTCTTTGTGTGCTTACGAGCGAGGGTGGTTGTGGATACGGCGTGGGGATTTTTAGAATGCTGTTTTGTGGTTCACTAACGTCGTTGGCCATAAGGGCCATTCGTTCTTCTAATTTACTCTTTCTTTCTCTGTTTTCCCGCTCTATGGTGATGATGCGCTTTTCGTATTCGTTTTGCTGTCACTGTACCTTACCTCTAACCGCACTCGAGGGCCTGGGACTGGGTCCTTTTGCGCCAATGTTGACACCGATGCTACTGCTACCAACTCGCACCTTGTCCGCCCAGGTCAGCTTTGCCTTGGACCGCGAGCTCTTCCTGAATTGGCTCCTGGCGTGTCCTCCGGTACCGCCCCGTTGACGAGTACGCCCTCTAGAGCGAGAGCAGTGGGAATGCTCCCTGGAGCTAGAGCGACCCCTGTATCTGGAGCTGGATCTGGATGCGGCAACAGCAGGTTCCCCTTGCATCATCGCCGCCCCGGAGTCCTCCTCTGGGCGGGCCCGTGATCTGGAGCGCCTGTACCTTCGGCATTTTCGCACTATGCACGGAACGTGGTATCTCTTTTAGCACGGAAGGTTTCCCGTGATGTGAGCTCCTCCACAAAGTTTGCACTTTGGTGTGCAACTTGTGTCTCTCGGGTATCACTTGGAATACTCAACACGCAGTTGTGACACTTCTCGTTTTCTTCTGTGCTCTTGTGGCGTACGTCGGCTCGGTGCCCATCTTGGCCACAACCATAGCAGTTATCTACCTGTCTTTTGTAGAGCGAGCGCTGCATGTACGCCGATCCGCACGCAACATGCCTCGGTAAGTGGGAACCTTCAAAGAGTACGATCACGTTTCGCGTGCTCTTGATTCTCTTCACCCCAATTGCTGTTGGGCTACGGCTGTTCAAAATTGGAATATAGTTGTTGAAATTAAGTGATGCTCATCTATTTTCGCTGTTCTTTTGTTTCACCTGTGGCGCATACCCGCATACCGCGCCCAAAGTGTGCGGGTATGCGCCACACGTGGCGGCAGGAAAGGACGTCATGGCGCACCCGGCAGGCGTAATCATGCTGTCGCCATATACTCATGTCCCCTCATGACAATTTTGATATGCAGAAATAAATAGGATGGCCTCGAGAGTGCGCAGACGTGGGTGGCCTGATGAAAAGATGCAGGTGTAAAGGTTTTATACAGGCCAAGTGACTGCATCGGGTCATTTGAGACATTTTATTGAGACATTTTTAACCTCGTCGTCTTCCTCTTCTTCCTTGGCTCTCCTCGCTGGCGTTAGCGATGTGTATCGCTACACTCTCCCGGCCAGCTGTCATTCCCCTTGCGCTCGTAATATGGTACCACGTGTCCTACGGACGCCTCTTCCGTGCTTCCATTTGGTCCAGTATAATGCAATGTCTTCAGAAGTCCTTGTTGCTTAGCCGTTTTAACAACGAAGTACGGACCAGTGAATGGAACTTTTCAGTCCAACCATTTCCTAACCAATATCATAGACCCGGGATCGATATCTGTCATCTTTGTGCTATGGCGACAGTCAAAATTCTTCTTCATGGTGTTTCTGTTTTCTTTTGCTGTAGTTGGCTCTTTGGGTGTTCCTTCAAAGCAATCCTGCCAACTAAGTCCAGCTCTTCATCAGCTGGTAACCAAGGAACCGTACCAAAGGAAGCAAAATGTGGGCTGCACCAGATGCCAGCGGTGTAGGACCTGTTATGATGATACACTGCCGCCTCCAAAGCGCTCTTCCAGCCTTCCTTGAATTTCTGGTATAGCTTGAGGTATATTTTCAGGTCTCTTATCAAACGTTCGGCGAGAGAGTTAGCCTCAGGATGATAAGGTGCTAGATATCGAAGCGCAATATTTCTTTCGTTGGCCCAATTGCGCAACTTTTCACTTCTAAACGCTGGTCCATTGTCCGAAAGAATGATCTTGGTGTTCTTGAATATTTCGCTCTCCAAAAGTGCTATAACGCAGTTGGCGTCTTCTGTTCCCGCTTTGGCGGCCGCAAAGCGCGTGCACTCATCCACAGCGACCAGGAAAGCTTGGGTTCGTTTGATACCTTCACTTTTCTTCTTAAGTTCAGCGAAATCAAGGTCAACGACTTCGAATGGTATATCTGAGTACTCTGGCATGACCATTCTGTTTCCGCGTGGTTTCTATTCTGATTTCACTTACACTCAGGACACGTCTTGATTTCACTGGCAACATCTGCTTTCATGTTGTTCCATGTAAATCTCTGGGTGAGCTTGTGGTACGTCTTTGAGAATCCATCGTGACCTCCTGAATGCGGACTGCTGTGATATAACTTCAGGACTTGTGGCACTTTTGTTTCTGGGACGCACATCTTCCCATTTCGCAGTTTCATTTCTTGGGTACCCTCCCAAAGCTTCATCAAGTTAATGCTTTGTTTAGGAATTTCTTGCGGTACGTGGAGACGTGATAGTGCGCCAGCATCCTGGTGCTTCTGGCTTGGTCTATGCATTATATCTAAACTAAATTGCTAAACTTCGCTAACCCATCCAGCTATTCTGCCTTTTGGCTGTGTAAGTCGCAATAAGTACGTCAACGCCTGGTTATCAGTGAACAGGTTGAAATGTTTACCTTCCAGGTAACTTCTGAAGTACCTGAGTGACATTACGACGGCTAAAGCTTCCTTTTCTGTCGTCGTGTAGTTTTCCTGCGTTTTCGTGAGCCGCATTTACTTGCAAGTCAAACCACTTCCGTGCGTTCCCACAGAGAAAATGCCTCATATTAAATACGCGGTTTCCATCGCTTGTCCACTGGTTTCTGGTACATGCACATTTGTAAAAATCCAGCCATACAGTGGCGCTTCACGAATTGCCGTCAAACACCTCAGGTCTGATATAAACGTCCTTCTTGTCCCTCGTATATCCAGTCCTAAAAGCTTCTTCTACTGTGTCGTATATAGCTTCTGCATTTCGAGTAATGCGTTAATGACACCTGAATTGTTGCATTGAGTGCCGCTTGTTGGTGTTCCTATTTCAAATGCCGGCGGAGCATTTAGCAAGTGAGGCGCGAAATCTTCAAGAGGCATGTTCATCACAGTCACACTACCTTGAGTGACGAGGCCATCAACGGTAGCTCCGGCGAGATTGGCATTCGTCTGCAGAAAACTCGGAGTTGTAGTGGCCTCCTGTAACTCGACCTATCGCTGGCCATCTGCCTGGAAGCCCACGATGAGAGGTCGCTCCTGATTGCGAGTGAAGTCGAACTTGTTCTTCATTTGCAGGTTCTTGACCTCCGCTGCGCCAAATGTAAAGTTTTTATGCAGACCAAGCGACTGCATTGGTTTATTGAGACATTTTTAACATCGTCGTCTTCCTCTTCTTTCTTGGCTCTCCTCGCTGGCATTAGCGATGTGGATCGCTAAAGCGATATAGATGGAAACGACCGCAATGTCTTCAGTTCACCAAAAAATGCTTCTTGGTTAAATATGAACATCAGCGGGGTGGGGGGGGAGCTCGAACCCTCCGAGATTTTTCAATTTTGCCTGCATATACATGCACAGAACGCACGCACGAATCTACAAATAGGTAATTGAACCTTCCCCCCACCCAAGTAAAAAGTATGTGGATACATTTGGCTACACTAGTGATTAAACAATTCAAGCAATGTTGAATACTTGTATAAAAAGATGGCTAATCTCTCTATCATAGGAATTGGTATAACGCGAAAGTGAACCGTGTCGTCACAGCAGTAGTTGATTCTTTATAGTGCATTCGTATATGAGAGCCTGCACAATGTATATTTATGTTTGGCAGATATAGCATCGCTTGATCTGGACTCACCCACGTTAACGCCAAGTGGCTCATCTCCGTGACGACAACTAACGCCCATGATCATGATTTAACCCTTGAGGCAACTGAAAATTGTGAAGGTATACCTGGACACCGCATATGGTGGATCCCGCGTAAAGCCCCCCACGGTGGTTTAGTGGTTATGTCGCTCGACTGCTGACCCGAAGGTCGCGGGATCAAGCCCGGCCACAGCGTCTGCATTTTCGATGGAGGCGAAAATGCTTGAGGCCCGTGTACTGATATTTAGGTGCACGTTAAAGAACCCCGGTGGTCGAAATTTCCGAAGCCCTCCACTACGGCGTCTCTCATAATCAGATTGGGGTTTTGGGACGTTAAACCCCACATATTATTATTATTATAATCCCGCGTAAAGATATCATCAAGAAGCACATAGTAAACGCTGATACTCTATATACACTCCTTAGAAGCGTCGTAAAACGCAAGGACAAACGCTACAGGCGTCGTGTTTCCCTCCAGCCTGGCCGCAAATTCTCACAAGGCGAGCGGGGAACGCGGTGCGACAGTCACGGGAATATCGAAGAGTTATTTTTTGATATGGGTGGATGCTATGAGCCAGGCTTGGGTTAATGCCGCCGCCTCGCGGTGTGTTAAAGCGTTGACAAAATTACACTTCTCCTATTAGGAACGCGCCAAATGGGACGGTCGGAGCAACGGCGCGTTGCCGCAGCTAGTTGCGGAGACAACGAATTTCTGTTCCTTTTTTTTATTTCGAGGCTGACGGCACACATGTCACCACCACGTTTTAAGGTGACGCTCACGGCATCCATTCATCCATTTGTCCATCTATCCATCCAAGATCGCTGTGAGAGGAAATTGGCAAACATAAAAGGCGCGTTCATGTAGTCTCCGTTATGTGTTTGTCGTGAGAGATCGTGGTTCGACTCCTGTCAACAGAACTTTTTCTTATAGTTCTTTTTATTTGCCATCTGATAGCGTTCATTTTGCTGAAGTACGTCCGTGACAGAACTACGTCATGAAAGTCTTGAAGGACCCCGTCATAAAACACTTCTATGTTACAATTATCGGCCAATGCCAGATCTAGCTACACTCCTTCAACATTGCCTAGCTACCCGACTTTTATTTTTGCCACATATAAAAAAAGCTTGCACTTGGGCACGCAAGGCTTGAGAAGAGCGAAGCTGGTCGATCCCAGTGGGAGGCTTTATCGGCTAATGCTAGGTCACTTGGCTAAGGCTTCCTTTCAGAAGGCTATTTTTCAGCTCTTTGTGGCTCTCGGATCGAAGACCTGTTTATTTATTTTGTTACATACAGCCGGCCTTCTTGGAATGCCTTGGGCAGGAGTGGGGCATAAATACACAACGCAGCAACACAGCACAAGCTCGAAGTATTGAATAGCGTTGCACATTAGGAAGGGAAAGAAAAAAGAAATGCTAGAGGTAACATTCTGCGAAGCAATGACATGGTAGAATATGCAAAAAAAAACGAAAGGGAACAAATTACACGGCAGTCAGACTCACATAGCGCAAGGTACTCACATTTGAAGTAATTTACATAGCACAAATTACTCACAGGTACTGACATTGTGCTCAAATAGCACAAAAAGTCGAAGAGAGAAAAAAAGAAACAGAAAGTTTCACTATTTATTTGAACGCAGCAAAGATAAAGCGATAGCAAATGGGTGCATGACGTTACATGACGTTTCAAGCGTAGTGGCGCTTACGGAGCTTCATTTCTGATAGCCCGCAGAAAAGAATCAATGTTGGGACGTTCAAACACATGAGCTGGTAAGGCGTTCCACTCGACGGTTGTCCGAGGAAAGAAAGAGTACGTAAAAGTGTTTGTTCTGTACTTCAGCTCGGCCACCTTCTGCGTAAAGAGAGCGAGTAAAGCGGCTAATGGCAGGTGCTATGATTACGGATGAATCAGCTCGTAATTTTTTGTGATAGAACAAATAAAATAGCTTTAGCCTGTCATGACAGCGCCTTGTTTCAAGTTTCTCTAGTCCAGCTTTCTGTAGGAGGTGCGACGGGGATGTTTTCCAACTGTAACTGTTATAAATGAACCCAACAGATTTTCTTTGGATACTTTCCAGTTTTAGTTTATTAAAGGCTGTCCAGGGATCCCAGGCCGCAGCTGAATACTCCAATATGGGCCTAATAAACGTCCTGTAGGCTAATAGTTTATTTCCGTTGTTGAGTGACCCAGCGTGCGCTGAAGGTAACCCAGTTGTCTATAGCCTTTTTTAGCAATAAACGTTACACGTTTATTCCAGCGCAAATCGGAGGTTATCATTACGCTCAAATACTTATAGCTGTGTACTAAGCTTCAAAATTGGTTATTGATGAAATAGGTGAATTCGTGCGGTTTGTTCTTGCGGGGGACTGTCATTGCTACCGTTTTTTTACTATTAACTGTCATCTGCCATGTACAACACCAGTTCGCAATTGTACTTAATGCTTTATTTAGTAGGGCGTGATCGTTAATGCTAGATACTTCCTGGTATATTACACAGTCGTCTGCGAACAGCCGAATTTGGACGCCAATGTTCCGAACAATGTAAATAACGAATAGCAGGAAAAATATAGGACGGAGAACGGAGCCCTGCGGAACACCAGATGCCACTGGAGCTGTAGGAGAAGCTGTGCCATCAATGACTACACATTGCCACCTTGACGAGAGGTGGCAATGTGTAGCCCATTCTCATTTTTCCCATTCCCAATTGAAGCCCATTCTCATTTTTGAGAATGGGCTTCAATTTTAGTATCAGCTTGGAATGGGATACCCGGTCGAATGCTTTTTCGAAGTCTAGAAATATAATATCTACCTGATTATGTCTGTCTAACGAGGTCATGTATTGTTAAGACTAGTTTGGTTACTGTAGACATCCCTCTACGAAATCGATGTTGCCGATGGTCAATCAAATTATTGCTCTCAACAAAGGAAGATATCTGCTTAAATATTGCCACGCCCACTTCTTGTATTGTTTTGATGTATTCGGGTTTGACCGGCAGGGACGGTTATCAACGCTCGACACCGTCCCCGAAGCAGTGTACGAGAAACTTCGCGATTGTAGTAGATCGTTTTGTTAAGATTGCGCCCAGCACGCGAATGTTCCAGCTTTGCCTAGAGATAACGCCGCCACCAGCGATATTGCTGGAAAGTTCGATAGCGCCTGTATAAAAGCCGACGCGCTTGACCGCTTGTCAGTTCATCGATGGTCGACGCTCTGTCCGCCGCTATCAGTGTACTGCTGTAGTTTGACTTTCAGTTTCTCAGCCACAAGTTCGGCCAAATAACGAGTTTCATCTCGCATGTGTTCACTGCTCCCATCGTCGACGTCACGACCCCGTGACATCTGGTGGAGGTGCTGCTTCCTTGATGTTCCGCACACCTACGAAGAGTCGGGAACCAAGCCCACAGCGTGAAGAAGACGTCGAAGACCTAGTGCAACAAGAAGACCCGGAAGACATCCCGGATCGTCGAGCTAGCCGCAGGCAGGTAGGACTACAACCCGAGTTCGGACCAGTACCCGACAAGAACAAGACCACGACGACGAAGACAACAGGCACCATGACGGCTGCTGTGTCACCTCAACGAGTCGTCATGAATCAGCCCAGGGAGCCGCCGCCTTTCCGAGGATCACCATGTGAAGACCCGGAAAGCTGGTTGGAAAAATACGACCGAGTTGCTCACTTCAACAACTGGGACTGTGACGAGAAACTACGCCACGTTTACTTCGCCCTTGAAGATAGCGCCAGGACCCGGTTCGAAAACAGAGAGGCCACCTTGACGACCTGGGACCAATTTCGCACCGCATTCCTTGGAACCTTCGCAAGTGTCGTGCGTAAGGAAAGAACCGAGACCACGCTGGAAAGCCGTATACAGCTTCCAAACGAGAACGTCGGAATATGCACAGAAGAAATGATCCCCTTGTTCCGTCACGCCGACCCTGCCATGTCTGAGGAAAAGAAGCTCCGATTCCCAATGCGAGGAATGAAGCAAGAGCTGTTTGCGGGCCTTGTCCGCAACCCGCCCAGAAGTGTCAACGATTTCCTTACAGAGGCAACAACAATAGAAAAGGCGCTTGAGATGCGCACAAGACAGTTCAACCGCCGCTCACCAATAACCGACTACGCCGAAGTTCAAGCCCTCAGCACCGACTACCTGCGCGAGACCATCCGAGTGGTCGTACGTGAAGAGCTGCGTAAGATGTTTCCGGAATTGCAGCCTCGAGTGGACTCGATCACAGACATTGTTCGTGAGGAAGTCCGGCAATCGCTTGGAATTCCCGAAGCACCGGAGGCTCAGCCGGAAGCCATGAGCTATGCTGCTGCAGCCCGACGCACTGCCCCCCCTCCTCGCCCGCGTCAAGACGCCGCGCCGCCGCAGCAGTTCCGCCGCCAGGCACCGCCGCCACCATCACCGACGCCATACCGCCCGCCGACAGGACAACGATGCGCCCTCCGAAAGACCGACGTTTGGCGTGCCCCTGACAACCGCCGGCTGTGCTACCACTGTGGGGAGGCCGGCCACACGTCCCGCCGCTGCTAGTACCGACAGATGGGACTAGGCGGATTCGCCGTGAATCCGCCGCGACCGCAGCTAGGCGAACTGCCTCGCGACATCGACGACTACCTCCGGAACACAGTGGCATGAACGACGACCTTCCCACTCGCCGTCGCCCGGCCGCTATATGTCACCCTACCGACGACCGTACACTAGTCCAAACCGGGGCCGGTCGCCTAGCCCGTATCCGGAAAACTAAGGGCAGCAACCGATGGAGATGCGGTTGCTGTACGACGAACTGCCAAAGATCCTCCGCGGCCGCCGGCGACGACAACGCGACAAGACCTGCAGAACACGACGCGAAGCAGGCGAAGCCCTGCCGACGAAACATCGCGGACTGAAGAAGCCCTGACGACGCAGCATTGAAGCAACGCAACAAATCGACGCAGCCGTGAACCGACGCCGCGACCCAACCGCAACGCAAGGTGACGAACGAGTGACCTCGACGTTCTCGTCGACGGCCACAACGTCACCGCTCTCGCCCATACTGGAGCCGACTATTCTGTCATCAGTGGACCGTTCGCGACGAAGCTGAAGAAAGTCAAGACCGCCTGGGAAGGCCCCGAAATCCGGACAGCTGGAGGTCACCTAGTAACGCCGGCAGGAATCTGCACAGCGAGGGTCTCCATCAACAACCGGTTTATCCCGCAAGCTTCTTAGTCCTTCAGCATTGCTCACGAGATGTCATCCTTGGTATGGACTTCTTAGGCCTTCATGGTGCAGTCATCGACCTCAGATCCAAGTCGATAACACTATCTACAGAAAAAGCATTACCGCGGTACACGCCGCCAGGGAAGCACGCCTTGAATGTGCTGGAGGACCAGGTCACCATTCCCCCTCGCTCCAGCGTCATCATTTCCGTCTGCACTCAGAAAGTAGCAGACCTGGAAGGCGTCGTTGAAGGCGACCAGCACCAGTTGATTAACCGCGAGATTTGCGTCACAAGAGGAATGGCAGAGTTGCGGGAAGGCAAAGCAACAGTGATGCTCGCAAATTTTAACAACGAGTATAAGCACGTAAACAAAGGCACGACAGTCGCCTACATCGAAGAAATTGTGGCAGCCACCAATGCTTTCGCCAACGCCGATTCTTCCGAGCCCACACTGACGAAGCAAGCTCCTCAACCAGCTTTCGACGTCAATCCTAGCCTGCCGAAGCATAAACAACACAACTCAAAACCCTGCTCTTGAAATACAGGGACTGCTTTTCGTCATCGTCAAGAATCCGCCAGACACCAGTCGCAAAACATCGCCTCATAACAGAGGAAAATGCCAGGCAACTCCGGCAGAGCCCGTACAGAGTTTCGACGCGAGAATGCGAATCTATAAAGAAACAAGTCGACGAAATGCTACGCGACGACATCATCCAGCCGTCGAAGTGTCCACGGGCGTCACCCGTGGTGTTAGTGAATAAGAAGGACGGAACCCTACGCTTCTGCGTCGATTATCGACGCCTGAACAAAATCACGAAGAAGGACGTCTACCCTCTCCCACGGATAGACGACACCCTGGATCGACTCTACAACGCGAGGTACTTTTCGTCGATGGACCTCAAGACCGGCTATATGCAAATCGAAGTCGACGAGAGAGACCGAGAGAAGGCTGCCTTTACAACACCAGACGGCTTCTTCGAGTTCAAAGTTATGAACTTTGGTCTTTGCTCGGCACCTGCGACGTTCCAGCGCGTTATGGACACCGTGCTGGCTGTATTGAAGTGGCAGACTAGCCTTGTGTACTTGGACGACGTCATTGTGTTTGCCTCAAGTTTCGACGAAATCCTCCGGCGCCTTGACGCTGTACTACAACCAATCAAGACCTCTGGCCTCACCTTGAAGCCTGAAAAGTGCCGCTTTGCATACGAGGAGCTACTGTTTTTGGGTCACGTGATCAGCAAGGGTGGTGTTCGCCCAGACCCGCGGAAAACAGCTGCGATCGCTGCCTTCCCGCCCCCCACCGACACGAAAGCCGTGCGCCGTTTTCTCTGCTTGTGCGCCTACTGCAGGCGCTTCGTCAAGGAATTTTCACGAATCGCCGAACCACTAAATCACCTCACGAAGACCGACGTGCCATTCAAGTGGGAAACTGCGCAAATCGAAGCATTTGAAGAACTGAAACGACGCCTTCAGATGCCTCCGATACTAGCGCATTTCGACGAATACGCCGATACGGAAATCCACACCGACGCAAGCAACGTAGGACTCGGCGCCGTCCTTGTGCAGAAGACTGACAGGCAGGAAAGGGTCATCAGTTATGCTAGCCGGTCGCTATCAAAGGCAGAAACGAACTATTCCACAACAGAAAAGGAGTGCCTAGCGATCATCTGGGCTGCATCCAAGTTTAGCCCCTACCTCTATGGCAGGCCCTTCAAAGTTGTGTGCGACCACCACGCATTGTGTTGGCTAGCTAACTTGAAGAACCCTTCAGGTCGCCTCGCACGGTGGAGCCTACGACTTCAAGAATTCTACATAACCGTCGTTTACAAGTCCGGAAGAAAACACTCCGACGCTGACTGCCGGTCTCGCGCCCCCGTCGACCCAGTGCCGCAGGACGACAAGGAGGAGGGCTCCTTCTTGGGAACCATAAGTGCCGACGACTTCGCCGAATGACAGCGAGCGGATCCAGAACTCAGGGGCCTTGTGGAATACCTCGAGGGCAGGATAACCTTTGTTCCGAAGGTATTCACGCAGGGACTGACGTCGTTTTTCTTGCGCAACGGAGTTCTCCTAAAGAAGAACTTCTCGCCGCTCCGAGCCGATTGCCTTCTCGTGGTACCCTCGACATTGCGGCCAGAAGTCCTCCAGGCTCTGCACGACGACCCGACGTCTGGACACCTGGGTTTTTCGCGCACGCTAGCAAGAATATAGGAGAAGTACTACTGGCCGCGCCTTTCCGCCGACGTCACTCATTGCGTAAAGACCTGCCGGGACTGTCAGCGACGCAAGACACCGCCCACTAGGCCAGCCGGACTTCTGCAGCCTATCGAGCCATCTCGACGGCCGTTCCAGCAAGTCGGGATGGATTTACTGGGGCCGTTCCCGACGTCCAATGCCGGAAACAAATAGATCGTCGTAGCTACCGACTATCTCACCCGCTACGCCGAGACACGGGCCCTGCCCAGAGGCAGTGCCGCCGAGGTAGCGAAGTTCTTCGTTGAGAACATCGTCCTGCGTCATGGCGCCCCAGAGGTCCTCATCACCGACAGAGGTACGGCGTTTACTGCTGCGGTAAGTCAGGCAGTACTGAGATACAGCCAAACAAGCCACCGCCGGACCACAGCGTACCACCCATAGAGAAATGGCCTCACCGAACGGCTAAACAAGACCATCGCCGACATGTTGGCCATGTATGTCGACTTCGAACACAAGACGTGGGATGCCATCCTTCTGTATGTGACTTTCGCATACAACCCGGACATCCAAGAAACTACGCACATGACGCCGTACAAGTTGGTCTACGGAAGGAGCCCGGCGACGACGCTCGACGCCATGCTACCCAACGTCACCGACGAAGAAAATCTGGATGCCGCCGCTTACTTACAACGTGCCGAAGAAGCTCCACAGCGCGCCCGCCTGCGCATCAAGACCCAGCAGCACACCGACAGCCGTCACTACAATCTTCGACGACGCTTCGTGGAATACCAGCCCGGCGACAGTGTTTGGGTCTGGACGCCGATACGCCGACGTGACCTTAGCGAAAAACTCCTTCGGCGATACTTCGGGCCATGCAAGGTTCTTCGACGCCTCGGCGCTCTTGACTACGAGGTCATCCCGGACGGCATTACGAACTCCCAGCGACGCCGCGCACTACCTGAAGTCGTCCATGTCGTGCGCCTTAAACCGTTTTTTGCGCGTTAGCGAACCTGGGGACTCTATTTTTTAGGGGCGTAGCTCCTCTTAGTCTAACCTTGTCACGTCTCCGTTGTCCGGCGTAAACGGATCTCCCGTATGATGCAATAGATCGCGCTGTCTCATAGAAGTACATACAAACTGCAGTTCAGGGACGATATTCTAGATGGCGCTGTAAACAATCTGTGTCGTCATCACCATTTCTCGTCTCATTTCCTAGATGGCGTTGGTCCAGTAGAATTGTGTGCAATATGGCGCTTGTGTGAATCGACAGTAGATGACTCTGGAAGTGCCGCTGATCTCCGATTGGCTGCTGCTCGGGCTGCGCGGGGAGCGAGCGCCTCTCTCATTCTCCTGGATCGTCGCCGCACGTGTCGGATCGTTGGCGGAGCATCGACGATGCGCAGCGGCGGGCGCTCGCTTGGCGGCAGCCAGGCGGATCCCGTGACGGTGCGCGCCAAGGACGCCGCTGCGAAACGGGCTCAACGAGAAGTGAATCCCGAGACCATGATTGCTTGAGGAGCTGCGCCCAAGCTCTTCCTCATCGACGCGTGGATATGCTGTAATTTTTTCCTTTGTTATTTTAATTTATTTGTGTATGCACTTGTTTTTTTCTCTTCTCTGTTCTTTCACAAGCATCGGGACGATGCTTTTTTAGAGGAGGGCAATGCCACGCCCACTTCTTGTCTTGTTTTGATGTATTCAGGTTTGACCGGCAGGGACTGTTATCAACGCTCGACGCTGTCCGCGAAGCAGTGTTGGAGAAAATTCGCAATTGTAGTAGATCGTTTTGTTAAGATTGCGCCCCGCACGCGAATGTTCCAGCTTTGTCTAGAGATAACGCCGCCACCAGCGATATTGCTGGAAAGTTCGATAGCGCCTGTATGAAAGCCAGCGCGCTTGACCGCTTGTCAGTTGATTGGCGGTCGACGCTCTGTCCGCTGCTATCAGTGTACTGCTGTAGTTTGACTTTCAGTTTCTCAGCCATAAGTTCGGCCAAATAAAGAGTTTCATCTCGGATATGTTCACATCTGCCCTCGTCGACGTTACGACCCCGTGACAATGTAATATGTTCAAGCAGCTTCACTGAAGTACATAAAATAGATATAGGCCTGTATGAAGAAGGTGATGAATGGTCGTGTGATTTAGGTATTTGGGCAATTTTAGCAAATTTCAGTCATGTGGAAGTTCCGCACGAACCAGTGATTTGCGATATAGCAGAGGTAAATACTTCGCGCACCATTCAGGATATCGCACTAAGAACGCGTTCGGTATTTAATCAATACTAGGAGATTTCTTTGTGTCTGAGGACCCCCTCCTCGCTAAAGGATAGTCAATAGGCGGTATTTCTTCGAGAAGCGAAATTTTGGAGCACTGGCATTGTCCTGAGTAAACACAGAACAGTAATATGTGTTTAGTATTTGAGCTATTTCAAGTTTCTCGTCGAGTACTGCATCACCGATGAATAGACGCGGCACAGACTTTTTTTGCGGTGACAAGTATCGCCAGAACTTATCAGGGGATGAGAGAAGAAAGTTTTTCAGTCTCACGTTCTGGAAGTGCTCTTTTGCTTTTTTGATGCCGTTTCCTAGCATAGCGCGTAGCTCTGTAATCTTTTCTCCGTTAGCGTTTGTTGGATGACGTTTGTTCCTAGATCTTGCCTTTTTAAGTTTACGCCCCATTCGAACCAGGTCCTTCGTCAACCAAGAGTTACAGCTGCGCACAATCTTTCGTATTTTTGGCAGAAACTGTGCAATGCATCGAAAAACCAATTCCTTAAAGAAACGCCACATTTGTTCGACGGAGCCATCAGTTCATTCGCACAGAGTGCTGAAATGAGAGGACGAATTGTCAAGCAAATCCAGTACATCGACGTCACTAGCATGTGTAAACAACGGGATTGTACTTTCTTTTTTCTTAAGTTTCGAAGAAAACTGCATTTCTAAAGTTAAGGATACAATCTTGTGATCAGATATGCCTTCGAAAATATCAATTCTTGGATTCCTCCTTAAAAGCTCATTGGAAACAAGAAAAAGGTCCAGAACAGACTCCGCAGTTTCTTGAGTGCGTGTGGGTAATTTAACTAATTGGGTTAAGTTGTGCAAGATGACGAGGTCAACGAATGGTTGAGACGCGTCAGTAAGTGCTTCTGGGAAATGGTCTAACCAGTTAATCGCTGGTAAGTTGAAATGACCCGCGAGGTTGCCGGAACGAATAGTGTTCAAACACGAGAACGCGTTGACGTTTTGAGCAAAGGAACAATCAGAGCTCGGTGGTCGATATATACCAACAACAGTTAGGTTGCATTCTTCGAGGAAATACTTAAGCACAGCACTTTCAAATCCCGGCACATTAGGTAGTATGGATGCTCGTAGTGAGTCCTTGAGAAAAATAGCGACTCTGCCTCCCCTACCATCATGATCATTGCGGTAGATTCTAAAGCGATTTGGTGTTAACTCGTGGTCACGGATGTCTTGATGCAGCCAGGTTTAAGTTACAACTATGGTGTGCGGATTACTTGCTGTAATGATATTTTCTAAATCAGCAAACTTGATAAGAATGGTACGAGCGTTATATTAAGACATCGGATACTTTTCCGGCAACCTCTACTAGTTCACCGATTGCGCCTAAGCCTACTCGTGCTCTGAACGTCAGAAGCAGAAGTCTTCGTATCTGTAAGAATAGGAACCCTCTTGTTTTGGCTGCTATCCCATCGAAACAGAGTGGCGTCGATGTTAATCTTGTCATATGCCAGTTTCACTTTCCTTCCCTCGCTTCTTTATTTCACAGCACTTTCCCACAACCGCTTGCGCAGTATTCTAGTGGCAGCAGAAAAATCTTCACTCACGGAAACGTTCTGGCGGTTCTGGCGGACAACCGGTCGCAAGTTGTTTGCTTGTCTGCGTCCTATTCTATGAGTTGCGAGTCAGCGCTCGTCCGTGTCCCTTCTGTTCTTTCGGTCTTCGTCGTTCCTCGCGCTGTACACAAACATGCTGCCGTACCAACTAGCCCAACTTTCAATACTGTTGCAATCTATTCTATGAATTCGCTCAACAGATGTTAGTTCGACATTCAGCGTCGTCGCAAATAAGCCATCGACCACATCCGCGAAAAGCGACTGTGGCGTTTCACCCGCTTCCTCTGGAAGGCCAAATACAAGAAGATTATTGCGACGCCTTCTGTCTTCTAGGTCGATGAGTTTCATTTCCAAGTTACGAATACTTTTTGCGAGTCCCGTGATTTTGGTGCCAAATTCTTTTAGCGTTGACGTAGACGCCTCAACCTTTTGCAGTTTAGATTCAATTATGTCCAGCCTGTTTTGCATGAGCTTTTCGCCCTCCAGAAGTTGCTGAAGCAGCTCATTAGTGTTGGGTCCCGGATTTGATTCTACATCCCCACAAAGCATAAGCAAAGAGAAAAGAACGCCCTTTGCATAGGAACAAAACACACAGGCACTGTAGGGGCACGCCAGCTGGAACAGGCAGCGGTCACTAGACCTAATAGATGAGTGTTTGTTACTAACCTGCATAAAAAAGAGAAAAGGATTCATTGTGATGTTGACTGCCGGCCAGCTGACGTGCCCACTGAAAGAATTCCAGCAGAGCCGTCTTCTTATGAAGGGAGCAGACGACGTCGCAGGGGGCGGCGGTATCCAGTCAGATGATTCAAGCTTGTTCTCGAGTGCTTTTGCGCACCCTCCAAAGCGATGTGCAGGAAAGACAAAACACACGGAATCGCCGCCTGCTTTTTTTTCAGCTTTGCATGGCTCTCGGATCGAACACCTATTTCTCTGTGTGTCAGCCGCTTCCTAGTTCAAGTAGGCTGGGTCGGATCGCCGTTGCGCATCTGGTTCTAGCTCTGCAGAACGTCGAGCCTCATGATAGGCAGAATCATCTTCAGGTGTACGGTGCTTCCTCGGACGACCCCTGGCTACAAACTGCCTCGGCACGACCAGACGCGGGTCTTTTACAACGATCCCAAGGACATGCACATGCGCAGTACGTCTATTTATTACGTATTTATAGGCCTGAATGGTTGCTAGGCAACACTTTTATTTCATTTCGGCACAGTTCATTCCGGTAGCTTCGGCGCGGCTCCGCCGCAGCTGTTGCTATGGCGCATACACGGCTCCGCATGACGTCACATAAGCTGTCGCGGTAGCTAGGCGTGGCGGGTTCTGTTCGTGAGCGCGACTTGGTGGCAGCTTCTCCGTTGCTACTGCTTCGTCGCATGCGTAGCTTGGCATGACGTCATACCAGCTGGCGCGGTAGCGATGCCAGACGGTAGTTGCTAGGCAATGGCGCGGCGACGTTCCTTGCGGGATCCGCCGTTTTCATGCCGTGCTTAATAGCTTCGCGGTTAATATACAACTCCCTGGTTCATTCCATAGATCCCCGTAAAACCTGCTACAAAGCAGCGTTAATGAAGAGCAACAGACATTGAAGCCAGGGAACGCATAGGCTAAGCTGTGTGTAGTGTTTTAACTGTATTGCTGCAATTTCGATGTAAATGTGAAGCAATTAAAGTGGACGAGAAGAATTCTCCTTTCAACCAGGCGGCGAACGGAAACTGGGTTTAAGTTGAGTGAATTTTGGGTCGTGTCGCTGCCCAGCTGTACCACTGAAACGGGGTCAGAAACGCACCGTACAGACTTACCTGGCTTTCCCTGGAGAAGAAGCAGTTGACCTTGGCGTTGTAGCGCGCCATGGGGCCTTCAGTCATCCAGGAAACGAGCTGCCTCTGCTCGTTGAACTGGACGCCTACAGTGTCAATCATCTTGATCTGGAGTTGGGCGTACAGGGCGCCGAGGCCCGCGTAGTTCATGGCAGACGTGCCCTCGTAAACGTACATTGGCTTGAATAGCAGGCTCATAGGCACAATTATGCTGTTCAAGTGATATATATAATGCGACTCGGACGGGTCAGAGTTTGCGCGGTACTCTGCGTACGCGGTCCGCCTATCGGACTCGGATGTAGCCGATGAATCATCGGCAATCAGGCTGAACAGGCGATGGGACAACGCGCGCTGGCTTTCGATCCAGTTTGCCACAAATGAGCCGGTCATGACGGGGAAGTGCGAGTACAGTGCAGTCAACTTGCCCGGGTACGCGCTGATTCCGGTGATCCAAATGGTGCGTTCAATGTCCGACACACGGATCCTGAAGTCGCCTTTCGATTTGTCATCCAACCAGGTTGTGTTGTCCGTGAGCCCCAGCATGGCGTCCTGCGCAATCAGCCATTAGGTCTCGCTATATTCCATATGTCCAACGCACTAGGTTACTCACGACTCATAGGTCACATGGTCACATATACAATTACCTTTGATTCGAACCTCCAGATGCAGGTTAGCATTGTGCAGTTTTCAACTAAAAATATCCTTCGCCAAATCGAAATGATAGCACGGCTTCTTATTCAATGCACTGAAATATCTAGCACCTTGAATAAGAAAGGGGATGTTTTCGACCGTGTTCCAGGTGTGACGTTTCCGAAAACGCGGACCAAACCCCAGGCCTCTCAAGATTTTACGTCCCGTTCTTCAACCCACGCCTATGCAAAAACAAGACCCCCGGGGTAACGAATGCACATTTCGGAGCGGTGTTCCTGGAGGAATTCTGTCGACAGTCCTTGCGGGCCAACCGGGCAAACGTCGGGATCGGGTGACAGTTTCTCTTCTGTACGGCCACAGCAGCAGCGAGGCGCCGTGCGCGCCCTTCATTTTTATGACATTTTTATGGAGCGCCTTTGGTCAGTTCCATCCATGCGATTCTGCTGTAGCCCCTGAGGCGGGCCGGGCCTGACATTCCGCCAGCCTCCGCGGCTCCTGGGCTCAATATCGCGTTCTCCGCGGATGACAGCCTGGGGCGTTCACGGAAGAAGAAGCGCCGACTGCGGAGAATTGCACGGGAGACACTGGGTTGGAGGCGTCGAAACCCGACCTCGACATCGGGTCGTCAGGGACCGAAAACTGGGGCGACGGGGGGGAGGGCGGCCAGAGGCTTTTCAGCGCAGCGCTCGAAACACTGCGCGTCGGCCATTAGAGATCGCGCGCTTTGCCTGAGCGTCGGAATTCCTGGTCGCCCATAATTCGCGCGTCATCGGACAGCTCACCTGTTTCGCTCTCTCAAGATTTAGAGCGTGTACATTTTTTGGCTTGCTCTAGTTTTCTTGAGAAAGGGCTCTCCACTGCTGTGGGCTGCGGCGCCAGTCGTCGAAGCTTACACACACCGACGGACAAGGAAATATGTCGCATCAACAGTGGCGATCAGTTAGGTGCCACGGACGGGCGGAGTCGGAACCCACAAAAAGCGGCCGTGAAAGAACGATGGAGATCGAGGCAGAGCAGGAGATGAGATCCAGAAGGGAAACAATGAGATCAGGAAAGAGGCGGAGCATGGAATGTGATGGAGAGGAGAGACGATGAGATGATGACTGAGATGGGGACGCCTGGGGGAGATGACGAAGGGAATGATGCTGACGACGAGAAAGAAAGAGGAGCTTGAGAGAGTCGCGAGTGGCTGGACGTTGTTTTGGCGTCTCGAGAGGGATCCCCTGGGGAGGTTCGGTCGCTCGAAGCCCCGGAAAATGAATTTTAGGCATCCGGAGCAAAAAGAAGTCCGCCGCGCCGACCCAGGAGACGAATTAGACATTGACCTCAGGAACACACCCCGAGACCTGACTCGAACAGCCAGTTCCGAGGCATCCGACAACATGGACCTTTCGTGAGACGAATTTCCTCTCCTTTATTTGGATGCGCTTTGCGGGAAGGGAGGCGGCGCGTTGAGACATTGCTCGGTTTTATTAGCTAATAACTTCATTTTGTGTGTCCTCGTGTGTTTCCGTAGCTGAGTCCCGTTTCTGCGCTGTTTTTCTTTAGGAATTCTATACTCCTGATTGATAGCGCCAGTGCATTATCGCAGTTATTTTGCTTATGCATCCTGTGTCGCACGTCACGAGTGTTTTATTCATGTGTTATAATTTTGTGTAGCGGTTGTCTTATGCGTGCAACATGTGTGTACGTCATTTGCAATTACTCTAAATGAAATGCGCCAGTAATTAAGAAAAGGTCGTAGCGTCTCACTTCCCGGCCGCAGCACGAATCCCTGTGTGTAGAAACTTGTTGAGACGTATAGCCAAGAGGGAACCAAGGAAAGGGATTGATTGGCCTTTCTGCTCTTTGGTGGTCGGTAGCCGGGGACGTCTCACAGGCATCAGGCTAAATCGCCAGTATCTGCTAAAATGACCTTCCACGAATTTGAGAAAGCATGAACTTCCACTGGCAGAATCCTCGAAATCACTTTGCTGCGTTGCCCTAAAGGGTTTCAGTTTCGTTGTCCGTAAGAATTCCCTTCATTTCACTTATTACCTTACAGACGCCGCTGAGGAGGTAATAAATAAGGGCTGGGTTAACAGATGAAGGTTACAAAGTGTGATCCTCATCACGAACAATGTGCATTTATGTTGGGCGCAAAAGTTGACGAACACGTGATGGCTGCAATGTCACGGGGAAGGCCATTCCAGTCCACTGCTGTGCGAAGACAAAATTAGGCAGAAAAAGTAGTGCGAGCCTGTGCGCGAGGATGGGTCGTGCGGTGAGATATGCGCGCCGGTGGGATGATGTAAGGCGCGTGATGGAGGGAACTGTGAAAAAAATTTGTGAAGCACACAGAGGCTGGCGATGCGGTCAGGCACAGAAAGATTAGCAAGATTAATTTCACGTTTTAGGGATGATATGCTTATGTCATATGAATATGAAGAATGAAAGAACTTAGTGGCACGACTATGTACATATTCTAGTTCGTTTGTTAATATACCTGGTGTGGGCTCCAGATGGGCACTGCATATTCTAGTGTAGACCTGATGAGGGATTTGTACGCGAGAGGTTTTATGTGTTGTGGTGCGTGACGCAAATAACGCCTCAGAAAACAGAGCGATCTGTTCGTGGATGATATGATGATGTTCATGTGCGCGTTCCAGAAAAGGTCACATAATAAGGTGACGCCAAGGTATTTATATTATTGAACGTGTTCAACAGTAGAATATGAGATTAGGTGTTGGAATGATAAAGGATCACGCTGGCGTTGAAATATAAAGAGTTTGTATTTAGTGAGATAAAGCCTAATAATAATATTAACATCCCAAAACCTCGATATGATTATGAGAGACGACGTAGTTGAGGGCTCTGGACCACCTGGGGTTCTTTAACGTGCACCTAAATCTAAGTACAGGGGCCTCAGACATGTTCGCCTCCATCGAAAATGCAGCCGCCGCGGCCGGGATTCAATCCCGCGACCTTCGAGTCAGTAGTCGAGCGCCATAACCACTAGACCACCGTGGTGGGGCGTGAGATAATGTTTCGTTAACCAGTGACACTACCACTGTTGTACAAGATTAAGGTCCTGTTGGAGTGCACGTTGATCAGAAATGTTGGTAAATGTGCAATAGATGACGCTGTCGTCGGCAAATAGACGGATATGGGAAGATACATGGATGGGAAGGTGGTTAACATATGTTAGGAACAACAGGGGTGCGAGTACAGCTCCTTAGGGGACGCCGGATGTTACTGGGAGAGCTAGAACGATTACTTTTAATTGAGACAAACTGGGAGTGGTTAGTCAGAAATTGTGATATCCAAGCAAGAATGTAAAGGTGAAGGTTCAACTGGGCAAGTTCTAGTACTAGGCGTTTATGTGGTACCTTATCGAATGCTTGCGCGAAGTCGAGAAAGGTTGCATTAGTCTGAAAGTGATGGTCGAGATTAGAATGTAGATCATGAACAAATGTAGCAAGTTGGGTTTCACAAGATAGAGATCTATGAAATCCGTGCTGGGAAGAATGGAAAAAAATGTTCGTGTCAAGAAAGTGCATTATATAAGAGTATATTGTCATGAACTCTGCCTCATTATTTGTTCTCTTAGCTGTCTTGTGGCCAGCGTCTGGCCACGCTCCATTGTCCTATCTATGTTGGAAACAAAGTGCATGTTTATTTCTATCTCTTTTGTATGTCGCACTACCTGTCTCATTTTGATAGGATGAATGTTTCACCCTGTCTTCGCCAGAGGAGAGTTACCGGGGTAATCCGATGGTCGCGGAAAGAATAACACCGCGGGATTCCGTTTCCGCCGACGGTAGCCTACGCACGTCGTTTTGTCGGCTCCTCTTCGCCGCCCGCATTATTCTTTGAATATGTTGCGGGTTGTTAGTTCAGCGCCGTGTATGTGTCCTCTTCTCGCCCCGTGTTTAGCGCTGTTTTTATTCGTCGTCTCCCATGCAGAACCAACCAGCCCAATCAAGCACATTGTTGCGGAGCACAAGTGCGCTCCAATGCACTTCGTTTTCTGAAAGAACCCGGCATCGTACTTGGCCATGTGACAGAAATTGGTGAGCGGAAATTGTGAGCGATAGATGACGCAATCACCGACAGATAAACGGATATGCGAAGATACATGGACGGGCAGATCGTTAACATATGTTAGGAACAACAGGGGTGTGAATACAGGTCCTTAGGGGACGTCGGATGTTACTGGTAGAGAGCTACAACAATTAATTTTAATTGAGACAAGCTGCGAGCGGTTTGTCCGAAATTGTGTTATCCATGCAAGAATGCTAGGGTGAAGGTTCAACTGGGCAAGTTGTAGTGGTAGGCGATTATGTGGTACTTTATCGAATGCTATTGCGAAGTCTAGAAAGATTGCATCGGTCTGAAAATGCTGGTCGAGATTACAATGCAGATCATGAAAAAATGTAGCAAGTTGGGTTTCACAAGATAGGGATTTACGAAATCCGTGCGGGGAAGAATGGAAAAAATTGTTAGTTTCAAAGAAGTGCACTATGTGACAGTATATGACATGTTCTATGATTTTGCATGGGACGCTTGATAGGGAAATGGGCCGAAAATTTAAGGGGGACTGGAATGACCTTTCCTTCCTTCCAGTCGTCTGGTAAAATTCCTGTTTCGACTGAGAGTGAGAAGAGCATCAAAAAATTACAGCATATCCACGGGTGAATGATGAAGAGCTTGGGCGAAGCTCCTGAAGCAATCATTGTCTCGGGATCGGCTGCTCGTTGAGCCAGTTTCGCAGCGGCGTCCTTGGCGCGCACCATCCCGGGATCCGCCTGGCTGCCGCCAAGCGAGCGCCCGCCGCTGCGCATCGTTCATGCTCCACCAACGATCCGACACGTACGGCGACGATCCAGGAGAATGAGAGAGGCGCTCGCTCCCCTCCCCGCGCAGCCCGCGCAGGAGCCAATGGGAGAGCAGCGGCACTTCTAGCGCCATCTATTGTCGATTTAAACAAGCGCCATATTGCACACAATTCTATTGGACCAACGCCATCTAGGAAATGAGACGAGAAATGGTGATGACGACACAGATTGTGTACAGCGCCATCTAGAATATCGTCCCTGAACTGCAGTTTGTATGTACTTCTATGAGACAGCGCCATCTGCCGTTTACGCCGGGCAACGGAGACTGTGACAAGGTTAAACTAAGAGGAGCTACGCCCCTAAAATACACTGCAATTATTTCTTTAGTATTTTTTAACAGTTTAGAGTTCATTATCGTCTACGCCAGCCGATGTTCAAAGTTTCATTTAATCAATGAGTGATGACATGCCAGCAACGCAAAATGCAACAGTGTCGTCGTAGGTGGCGTAGGAAGAGGTACGTCGGCTTCATGAACGGGTCAGAACGCGATGTTAAAGGTATCCGCACTATGAGTGTCGCTTACATCTTCATTTTTATCGTTTGTAAGCGTGATGTGTTGTGCTGCTTGCCGGTTTATGACTTCCCAGGATTTTATAGGTTAGCTTTTAGAATTTTAGATAAGTCATTGTAATGGAATGTCTGTTTCGCTTTTCTAATTGCAGCACAATAAGCGCCATCGGCAGTATAGTGCTTGTTCCACGCGCACGCGGTTCCATCATATTCCGCAACACGAAAGAGGCGCTTTTTTATTTTCGAGTGTTTTTAAGCTTTTGGCAAACCATGGTTTATTTTTATTGGCTAGAAAGCTCACCATGAGGATGAATTTATTAGTCAGGTCAGCGATGTTGTCCTTAAGCATTTGCCAGTTTTCATGAGAGAACAGAAACTGAGATTGGATGCGAAATAGGGCAGGAAATCTCGTGATTCAATATTAATTTTTTCATAATGACCTTTATCATACAAGTGAATTGTTTTGCGGAAGATGGGGCGTGTGTTTTCAGCGAAGTTAAATGTGGCATGAATTATTTTGTGATAGTTGAGTTTACGTAAGTATGCAATATATTTTAAGCTTGCGGGGCTATTTGTTAGTAGCAGGTCTAAAACGTTTGAGCATTCACTAGTGATGCGCGTTGCTTCGGTTGCCTGTTGGATGAGGTTAAAGTTAAGGCAAACAATGATAAATTTATTTGCTTCAATATTTCCTGTAATTGGTGAAGCGTGAGTGAGCCAATTATTGCTGCTAAAGATGAAATCCCTATAAAGGAGAATATATACGCGAGGGTGTGAATTATTAAGCTGAGAATATTTCGTTATGCTCGCGGGCGAACTATGGATCAGTTCGACGGGGCCTATAGCATGGGCCAAGCGTCATTGCTCCGGGAGGCACACTACCCACAGTGATTCCACTTGCGAAGATGTGCTCATTAGACAGCATGGTAACACTGTTTTTTGTGGCGACGAGTACGCCCCCGCAACATGCTTTTTCGCGGTCGTGACAAAAAATATGAAAGTTTGGCAAGTCATCCAGTGCCTCTGTTCTGAAATGTTGTCAGTGAGCCATGTTTCTGTTAGCATCAGTACACTACGTATGAAAATGAAGGGTTCGCTCTTGCGTTTGTACGGCGCTGGTGACATGCTTGCTGACGCCAACATGACCTCTGCGATACGGCTTTGACGATTCCTGCCGCACTGTCAAAGATATGTCGCTGTGCTCCAATGTGCAAGGTTTTGAAGCGTAATGAAAATGAAATTTGCTCGTAGCAAAGGTGAGAAGCTGTTTTCGTGCAGTTCCAACTGGACGCGTGAAATCTTCGCCAATGCTCAAATTTGTGACTTTTAGTTTTGGGCCGTTGGAAAGGATAGATTATAATAATAATATCTGGGGTTTAACGTCCCAAAACCACGATATGATAATGAGAGACGCCGTAGTGGAGGGCTCCGGAAATTTCCACCACCTGGGGTTCTTTAACGTGCACCTAAATCTAAGTACACGGGCCTCAAACATTTTCGCCTCCATCGAAAATGGAGCCGCCGCGGCCGAGATTCGATCCCGCGACCTTCGGGTCAGCAGCTGAGCGCCATAACCACTAGACCACCGTGGCGGGGCGGAAAGGATAGATTCTTTAGTTTTGAAAGATGAAAGCTTCACGATAATGGATCGTTTGCGGTTCGTGCCGTAACGCCTTAGTCGATGCGCACGCTCTAAATCGTTAGGCGCGACTGCAAGACAAAATATTTCAACACAGTTTTTAATGATTATTTGTTCCGATTGAGCATATGTTTCCTTTAGGGTGATGTCAGGAAAACCGTAGAATATTAAGTTGTTACGCCGAGAACACTTCTCGCGGTCGTCAAGGCGCTCTTAATTGTCACATATACGATGGGATAGACGACCGGCCTTTGAGTTGAGTGCTTCTACTTCTGTTCGGAATGATTTTCTAATTCTGTGAGGCGGGTGCTTAGATTAGCGATAGTGCTGTTTTTGCTCGTTACCTGGGTTTTCAGGCTCTGCATCTCAGATATTAGTGTGGCCTGGCCGGTAGGCAACTTTCTCAGTTCGTCGAGGGCGACTTTGTCAGGACCGTGGTTTGTCTCTACAACCCCCGATAGCAGTATAAAGGCACGTAAGACGTCAATACCTTAAAAATTAGTAAAACGCAGCACTGTGGGCTTAGCCGCTGCACCAAAAAGTAATCACTTGATATGTGCTTGACAGGACTACTAGCCTGCATGATCAAGATGAACGGGTTAGCGGTCTGTGTAGTGGCACAACCGCGAAGCTCACAGTGTGCGGTGTAGAGTGGTTGCTGCTTTATAGGTGTGCATAACATGTTGTCAACGGCTATAGGGCAGCTGGATTGGTTGCGATGATCCACAGCGATGATGGAGGCGCTGCCGAACGTCCTGAAGCATGGGCGACAGGGACGAGGCAAACGCGAGGTTCCCTTCCGTTGGCAGCAGGCATGAAGTTTCCCGAAGTGGCAGACGACGCTGTCAGAAAGGCAGACACGAGCAGGTCGGGTTTGATACCGGGCTAAACTAGCAGGATCAGGATGAACGGGTTAGCAGTCTGAGTAGTGGCACATCCGCGAAGCCCACAGCGCGCGGTGGACAGTGCTTGCGGCTTTACGGGCCGCGCATAACATGTCGAAGGCGATAGGGCAGCTGGATTGGTTTCGATGATTCACAGCGGGGGCGGAGGCGCTGCGCAACGACCTGAAGCATGGGCGAGAGGGAGGAGGCAAACGCAAGGTTCCCTTTCGTTGGCAGCAGGCACGAAGTTTCCCGAACTGGCAGACGACGCTGTCAAAAAGGCAGACACGAGCAGGTCGGCGATGATGCAGGCAAAAACCTGCATGATCAGAGTGAACGGGTTAGCGGTCTCTGTAGTGGCACAGCCAGAATGCCCTCCTCACTGCTCTATAAACTCAGAAACAACCACTGCTGAACAAATATTTCTCGTTCGTTGGAAGTGCAGTGGCAGTGTAGACGCTTTTAAAATCGTAAAACGCTTACAAATGTTCATGGACAAGGCAGGAGAGCCAGTGGATTGGCAGTTCAGGCGCTTTTAAATTGACATTGTGCAACGCTTGCAAATGTTCCTGGACTAGCCAGGGCAGCCAGAATACTGGCAGTTTTAGACACTTTTGAATTCGTATAGTGGAACGCTTACAAATATTCATGTACTAGCCGGGACTGCCAATATACTGTCACGAGTTCGTGACGTGGACACAGGCAGCAGTCGACTTGTCCAAGATGAAACTATTTGGCCGCACTTGTGGCCTGGAAACGGAAAGTCATACTACAAGCAATACACACTGTGCACTGATAGCGGTGAGCAGAGCATCGACCGTCCAAAAACTGCTCTGTGGTAAGGCGCGTGGGCATTTATAGATGCGACATGGACCATTCCAGCCTTATCACTGGTGGCCGCGTCAGTTCCAGAATAGACTCAGCTGTTCGCCTTTCCACGCCCAATCATAACAGACGATCCTAAAATAATCTTAAACGTTCGCAGACATTCTGGCGCGGCTTGCGCAAGGAAATAGTAACAAGTGTGAGGGGGCCTTAAAATAAAAGACACAAACAAAGGAGAGTCTGTGGCTTTGTCCCCCTATGAAAAGGCATCGCCCTGATGCTTAAACACAAGATGGAAGTGGATACAGAAATAAAGTGCAAGAATAAAGCAAAAGGTACAGTCCTCAGGTTCGGTAACGCACAGAAATTTCCACAGCATATCCACGGGGTGATTGATGATGTGTGGGGCGAAGCTCTCGTACGGCAGGATCTTGGCGGCGGCGTCGCGCAGCTTCACGCCCAGTACATCACCAACGAGGTGAGATCGGGGCGGTTTATACTAAAGGGTCGATGAGAGTCATGGCGACTTGCAGCTCACTTTAGTTTTACATGTACGCTGTGAATATTTATTGTTTAATCACGCACAGGAGAAATCTCACCACTAACAATGGTAAACAATGGCTGCTGATGGGGAATGAGAGACAGAAGAAGTCGGCTTTTAGCTAACACACTTCTACTAACGTTTCCTACTGGAACATGCCAATGGCTGCTAATGGGGAACGAGAGACAGAAGAAGTCGGCTTTTAGTTAACGCGCACGCTGCGAATTTTTTATTGTTCAACAACGCACAGGAGAAATCTCCCACCGGCACCACCTTGGAGGTCAAGATCTGGTACTAGCGTTAAGACTGGTTACGCACTACGACGGGGACGAACAGGTGCCGCTTTAAGGAGCTTCGCCCCTAAAAACGGCTTAAGTCGCATGACACGGACTACTTCAGGTCGCGCGCGGCGCCGTTGAGAGTTCGTTACGCCGTACGGGACACCTCGTAGTCTAGGGCGCCGAGACGTCGGAGCAACTTGTATGGCCCGACGTAAAGTCGAAGAAGCTTCTTTCTCACTAAGTCCCCGTCGGCGTACAGACTCACGCACCCTTACCGGGTTGGTATTCCATGTGGCGTCGTCGAAAATTATAGTGAGGGCTGTGGACTCTCTGCTGGTTCTGATGCGCAGGCGGGCGAGCTGTCGAGCTTCTACGGCCCGTTGCAAATAAGCGGCAACATCGAGATTGTCTTCGTCGGTGGCAGTTGGCAGCATTGCGTCGAGCGTCGTTGCTGGGCTCCAGCCGCATACCAACTTGTACGGCGACATCTGCTTCGTTTCTTGTACGGCCGTGTTGCATGCGAAGGTTACGTACGGAAGGAGGCATTCCCACGTCTTGTGCTAGAATCGACGTACATGACCAGCATGTCGGTGGTGTTCTTATTTGGACGCTCGGGGAGGCCATTGGCCTGTGAGTGCTAGGCGGTTGTCCGGCGGCGGCTTGTCTGGCTGTATCCCAAGATCGCCTGAGTTAGCTCCGCTGTAAAAGCCATACCTCTATCGGTGAAGAGGACCTCAGGGACGCCGTGATCAGGACGGTGTTCTCAAAGAAGAACTTGGCTACCTCAGCAGCACTGTCAGTTGGTAGCTACGAAGATCCATTTATTTCCGGAATTCGACATCGGGAACGGTCCCAGTAAGTTCAAGGTGGCTTGATAGGCTGCAGAAGCCCGGCTGCCCTAGTCAGCGGTGTCATACGTCGCTGATAGTCTCGGCAGGTCTTTACGTAGCGAGCGACGTCGGCAGCAAGGAACGGCCAATAGTACTTTCACTGTATTATTGCGAGCGTGCGAGAATCACCCAGGTGTCTAGTCGTGGGGTCGTCGTAAAGAGCCTGCAGGATCTCTGGTTGCAATGCCGGGGGCACCACGAGAAGACAGTCGGCTCGAAGAGGTGAGAAGTTATCTGTTAGGAGAACGTCACTGCGCAAGAAAAGTGACGCCAGTCCTCTGTGAATACCTTCGGAACAACGGCGGTCCTGCCGTCGAGGTATTCCATAAGGCCTCTGAGTTCCAGGTCGGCTCGCTATCGTTCGGCGAAGTCATCGGCACTTATGGTTCACAGGAAGTAGTCGTCGTCCTGGTCGTCCTGCGGTGGGGGGTCGACGGGGGCACGAGACAGGCAGTTCAGGGGCGTAGCCAATGGGGGGGTTGGGCGGGTTCAAAGCCCCCCCCCCCCCCCGAAATTTTTCAATTTTGCATGTGTATATATACACGCACACATACAAACGCACGCACGAACATACATAAAGTATGGTTGAACCCCCACCCCGAAAAAAATTTCTGGCTACGCCCCTGAGGCACGTCACAGTGCTTTTTTCCGGACTTGTAAACGACAGCAATGTGGAATTGTTGAAGCCTCAGACTCCACCGTGCAAGGGGACCTGAAGGGTCCTTCTAGTTAGCGAGCCAACACAAGGTGTGGTGGTCGCTCAGAACATTAAAGTGCCTGCCATAGAGGTAGGGGTTAAAGCTTTGACGTTGCCCAGATGATGGAAATACACTCCTTTTCCGTTGTGGAATAGTTGGCTTCTGCCTTGGATAGCGACCGGCAATCATAACTCATAACCATTTCCAGTCCGTCAGTCCTTTGCATAAGGACGGTGCCGAGTCATACGCTGCTTGTGTCGGTGTGCATTGCGGTATCGGCGTACTCGTTGAATTGTGAATGTATCGGAGGCGTCTGCAAGTGTCGTTTCAACTCTTGAAATGCTTGAACTTGCACAATTTCCCATCTGAATTCAACGTCGGTCTTCGTGAGTTGCGTCAGTGGCTCGGTGATCCGTGAGAATTCCTTGACGAAACATCTGTGTAGGCGAACAAGCCAAGAAATGGGCATACGGCCTTTTTGTCGGCGGTCGGCAGGAAGGCAGCGATGGCAGCTGTTTTCCGTCAGTCTGGGCGAACTCCAGACCTGCTAATTACATGGCCCAAAAACAAGAGTTCGTCGTACGCGAAGCGGCACTTTTCTGGCTTTGGCGTGATTTCGGAGTTCTTCACTGCTTGAAGTGCAGCCTCAAGACGCCGGAGGTGTTCGTCGAAGTTTGAGGCAGACACAACAAAGTCATCCAAGTACACAAGGCACGTCTGCCACTCCAATCCCGCCAGTACGATGTTCCCAACGCACTGAAACGTCGCAGATGCCGAGCAAATACCAAGGGGTCTTTGCTCTTTGACCTCGACCTCGAAGAGGCCATCTGGTGTTATAAAGGCAGTCTCTCTCGGCGACTTCGATTTGCCGATAGCCGGTCTTGAGGTCCATCGACGAAAAGTACTTGGTATTGTAGAGTCAATCCATGCTGTCATCTATTCGTGCGAGAGGGTAGACGTCCGTCTTCGTGATTTCGGTCAGGCGGCGATAATCGACGCAGAAGCGTATTGTTCCGTCCTCTTTCACTAACACCACAGGTGATGCCCACCGACTCTTGGAAGGCTCGATGATGTGGTCGAGTAGCTTTTCGTCGACTTGTTTCTTTATGGCTTCGCGGTCTAGCGTCGAAACTCTTCCAGAATGGCCTGGCACTGTCCGTTGTTACGATGCGATCTTTTGCGACTGGTGTATACCGAATTTTTGACGGCGACGAAAATAAGGTGTTGTATTGCAGAAGCTGGGTTTTGAGCTGTTCTTCCAAAGGCTCTGATTGACGTCGAAAGCTGGTTGAGGAGCTCGGTTTGTCAGAGAAGATTCGGTAGAATCAGTGAGGGCAAAAGCACTGGTGGCTTGCACAATTTCTTAGATGTAAGCAACCGTCGTGCCTTTGTTCACGTGCTTGTATCGTTGATAAATATAGTGAGCACAACTGCTGCTTTCTGTCCACGTAGCTCTGCTATTCCTCTTGCGATGCAAATCTCGCGGTTGATCAACATGTGCTCATCTCATTCAACGACGCCTTCCAGGTTTGCCAATTTTTGAGTTACGGCAGAAATGATGAAGCAGGTGGGGGGGGGGGAGGGTGACATGGTCTTCCAGCACATTCAAGACGTGCTTTCGTGGCGGCATGTGCGGTGGTAATGTTTTTTTCTCTGGATAATGTTATCGACTCGAATTTCAGGTCGATGACTGCACCATGTAAGCTGAAGAAGTCCATACGAAGGATGACATCTCTCGATCATAGCTGTAGCACGACGAAGCTCGCAGGATAAATGTGGTCGTTAATAGTTACTCTCGCTGTGCAGATTCCCGCCGGCGTTTATGGGTGCACTCCAGCGGTCCGCAATTCGGGGTCGACGAGAGCTGTGATATTGTGGGCGTCGATAAGAACGTCGAGGTCGCTAGATCGTCGTCTTGCGTTCCGGTTAGGTCGTGGCGGGGGATCATGGCTACGTCGGTCTGTTCCGCTGTTTTCGCTTTTCGTTGTCAGGTGTTTTTTGGGCCACGAAGTTTCGACGTCAGGGCCTCGATCGGCTTGCGGCGTATTCTGTCGCGGCGCGTCGTCGGCGGCGGAGGATCTTCGGCATTTCGTCGTACAGCCATCGCACCTCCATCGGTTGCTGCCCTTACTTTTCCGGATGTGCGCTTGCACAACGGCCCCATGTAGGGTCTGTGGCGCTGCATCGAACGCGACCTGCTCTTCGAGGAACGCGTATCACAACGCATCGACGTGCCCCGCCATGCGACCAAGCGACGCGCGCGTTCCTCGACGGCTGCGGCGTCCGAACTCGCAGGTGACTGCTCCGCCCACGGATGCTATAAAAGCAGGACAGACAATAAACGGGGGCTCTTTTTTAATGCGGAGCATTTCTTAGTCTCTAACATAATCTCTCCACCGTCTTTCAACAGGTCTGATGTTACCTGATCCTCACCAGCTGCTTTGCCTCTTTGCATTCCCTTTAGGGCTTTCTTTACTTCTCCTGTCAATACTGGTAGGATAACGAGATTATGTTAGAGAAACTGGCCACCCTGTATACGAAGTGCCTCTCGACGGGGAGGATACCAGAATCTTGGAAGAATGCCAACATCATCTTGATCCATAAGAAAGGGGACGTCAAAGACCTGAAAAATTACAGGCCCATAAGCTTACTGTCGGTTGTCTACTAGCTATTTACAAAAGTAATTGCTAACATAATTAATACGACATTGGAGTTCAATCAACCAAGGGACCAGGCAGGATTTCGTACAGGATTCTCAACAATAGACTATATTCATACTATCAATCAGGTGATAGAGAAATGCGCGGAATACAACCAACCCCTATACATAGCCTTCATAGATTACGAGAACGCATTTGATTCGGTGGAGACATCAGCAGTCATGCAGGCACTGCGGAATCAAGGCATCGATGAAGCCTATATAAACATAATGGAAGAAATCTACAGCGGATCCACAGCCACTACAGTCCTCCATAAAGAAAGCGACAGAATCCCAATAAAGAAGGGCGTACGGCAGGGAGACACGATCTCTCCAATGTTATTCACCGCGTGTTTACAGGAGGTTTTCAGGGCCCTAGATTGGGAAGAGCTAGGGATAAGAGTTAATGGAGAGTATCTCAGTAACCTACGATTCGCTGATGTTCATTGCATTGATGAGTAACGCGGGAGACGAATTGCAGCTCATGATTACTGAACTGGATACGGAAAGTAGAAGAGTAGGTCTGAAAATTAATATGCATAAAACTAAAGTAATGTGGAACAATCTTGGTAGAGAACAGCGCTTTGCAATAGGTGGCGAGACACTGGAAGTTGTAAAGGAGTACGTCTACTTAGGACAGGTAGTAACCGCGGAGCCGAACCATGAGAGTGAAATAACTAGAAGAATAAGGATGGGTTGGGGCTCATTCGGCAAGCATTATCAAATCATGAATGCTAATCTACCACTATCCCTCAAGAGGAAGGTATATAACAGCTGCATCTTACCGGTACTTACCTACGGAGCAGAAACCTGGAGACTTACAAAGAGGGTTCAACTTAAATTGAGGACGACGCAGCGAGCGATGGAAAGGAAAATGATAGGTGTAACCTTAAGAGACAGGAAGAGAGCAGAGTGGGTCAGGGAACAAACGGGGGTTAATGACATCATAGTTGAAATCAAGAAGAAGAAATGGATATGGGCCGGGCACGTAGCACGTCGGCAGGATAACCGGTGGTCATTAAGGGTAACTGACTGGATTCCAAGAGATGGCAAACGCGTGAGGGGGAGACAGAAAATTAGGTGGGTAGATGAGATTAAGATGTTTGCAGGTATTACGTGGCAGCAGAAAGCACAGGACCGGGTTGATTGGCAAAACATGGGAGAGGCCTTTGCCTTGCAGTGGGCGTAGACAGGCTGATGATGATGATGATGATGATGATGATTTCTTAGTCGCACCTGCAGCGTCGGCGGCGCCGTACACACCCCACTGCGCATGCTCGGCTCGTCTCGTGCCTGGAGCAAGCCTCTCCTCTCACTCCCTCCCTCCCTCCCTCGAACGCGGGCGGTGTGTATATAAGCGGCGGAGCGCGCGTTCGGAATTCAGTCAAGGCCGTCTTTACTTGGCTTTCGCTTGACTCGACGCTTTGCTTGACTCGAGTAGATGCGATAGAAGCAACAGTACTTTCAATCAGCGTCCCACCAATCGTTCAAGGCAACGTTACCCCACCGTCACCGTCATCGTCGTCAACAACAGCAAGCAACGCAGAAGACAAGGCTGTGAAGAGACGAGCATACGACGCCGAACGCAAGCGTTTGAAGCGAGCTGCGGACCCGGAACTTGGTGCATGCTGGAGCCGTTCAAGTAACGTGACATGGTGTCAGAAGTTTCCGGCTGACGTAAAAAAAAGTAGCATCACGCAGTATTTATTCGTCTCTGAGGATCGATCTGCACAGAGGACGACGACCCCAACATGCCTGGTGACGAGTGAAAAGGGACTTGCCCCGGAATGCTCGCCATCCAGCCACCATCAAGCTTCAACTTTGAAAGAACGTACAAATGCCCTTCATGGTCGCAAGAATTCGACGACTACTGGTGAACGAGTGCAGCGAGGAAGGTAAAGTCAGGACTCCGATTTACACAGTGGGAAGGCAAGCGAGGACAATATTCCAAACCTTCAACTTGTCGGAAGGTGACGCCTGGAAATACGAGGGCGTCAAGAGCAAGACTGACAAGCAACATCGTCTACGCAACATCGTCTACGACAGCGCTTCCTGTCATCGCAGAATCCAGAATCCCGGAGAATCCGTCGACAACTTCTTTACAGTTCTGCACACGCTTGCAGACAGGTGCGACTTCGGCACATTCAAAGAGCGAATGATTCGCGACCGCTTTGTCGTTGGGCTCAGGGCAGTGAAGCTCTCCGAAATGCTGCAAATGGACGCCGACCTCAGGCTAGCAAGTGCCGTTGCCAAGGCCCGTCTCAAGGAAACGGTACACGAGCAACAGCATCAGTTGCTAAACAACGCCACTTCGTCCGTTACTACAATGGAAAGTGACGTAGACGCGGTCGAAAAGAAGAGCGCGTGTTCGCACCTTCTTCGAAAGGCGCATCAAACGCATCACGTCGGGGGAGCGGCACCTGAAGATCAGCGGTGTCCTTTCTGCTGACAAGCGTCGCATCCCAGGCAGATGTGCTCGGCGAAGGCACCCAAGCGTAACCACTAAAACGTGAAGGGACACTTGAGAGCGGTCTGTCGCAAGAAGGGCTTCACAACCAGCAAAGTCGGACTGTCCTCTCTTCAGAAAGACAATGCATTGTGCTTTCTCGGTACTGTACGTGAGTGCGAAGTTTACTAAAGTGTGTATTAACGGAACGCCAGATTGCGCGAAGGTAGACACGGGCGCTGAGGTATCAGTAGTTCCTTCAAGATTCCCTGGCATCCCATCAAAGTTACAGAGAACGCGCATGGTTCTAACGGGACCAAGCGGTAATCGACTAAAGGTTTTGGGAAAATTCACTGCGGTTATTAGTTGGAAGCAGGCAGCTATCAAGCACACAGTATTTGTCGTTGCTTCGTTGCAATCAGTTCTTCTCGGTATAGAGGCCTTAGAACGACTAACGGTTGTTAAACTTGTTGACGGCATAACGTCTTCAGGAATTTTGGGAGTCTCGGTACCCTCAGCTGTTGCAGCGATTAAACACGCTTTCGCGAGAGCATACGATCCGCTTGAAGCCGAACTCTGTGCCCTATGCAGTTCACGTGGCGCACCGCGTTCCTCTTTCCATGAGAGATGCTGTAAATCACGAGTTGTACCTCATGGAAAGACAGGGCGTAATATAGAAAGTAGAGGGGCCTTCAGAATGATGCGCTGGAATGGCTCCTGTGTGGAAACCATCAGGAGCAATGAGAATTTGTGTGGATTTAACGCACCTAAAGAGAAATATTGTCACGGGGTGGTGACGTCGACGAAGACCACAGGCGACCTCTCCAAGATAAAACTGTTTATTTGGCCACTCTTGTGGCCGAGAAACGGCAAGTTAATTTACAGCAATACACGCGGTATGCGCTGATAGCGGCGAACAGAGCGTCGGCTGTCGATCAAATGACAAGTGGAGGTGCGTGTCGGCATTTATTCATGTGCCGTAGAATATTCCAGACTTATCGCTGGTTGTCGCGCAGTCTCTAGAATAAGCTCGAGTGTTCGCGTCTTGCGCGCAATCTTAACAAAATGATCTACAATAATCGGGAAGCTTCTCGAACAAGGAGGCGCTGTTTGCACTGAGCGTGGCTGAGTCTTTCTGGGCGAAAACCGAATACAGCAAAAGTGATATTGAGAAAGGCGCGTGGCAATGCCCCCCTCTGAGAAAGCATCGCCCCGATGCTTAAAAACAAAACATGAATACATGCAATATTAATAATAATAATATCTGGGGTTTAACGTCCCAAAACCACGATATGATTATGAGAGACGCCGTAGTGGAGGGCTCCGGAAATTTCGACCACCTGGGGTTCTTTAACGTGCACCTAAATCTAAGTACACGGGCCTCACACATTTTCGCCTCCATCGAAAATGCAGCCGCCGCGGCCGGGATTCGATCCCGCGACCTTCGGGTCAGCAGTCGAGCGCCATAACCACTAGACCACCGTGGCGGGGCAATACATGCAATATTAAAGAACACTAATAAAGCAAGCAAACATTAGAGTCCTCAGGTGCGCTAAAGAGCATAGTACGGTTTAAGGCGCACCACATGCATGACCTCGGGTCGAGCTCGGCACCTCTGAGAGTTCGTGATGCCGTCGGGGACAACCTCGCAGTCGAGTGCGCCGAGACGTCGAAGTACCCTGTACGGTCCGAAGTATCGTCGAAGAAGCTTTTCGCTCAGTCCGCGACGTCGTAATGGCGTCCAGACCAAGACACAGTCGCCGGGCTGGTACTCCACGAAGCGTCGTCGAAGATTGTAGCGACAGCTGTCGGTGCGCTGCTGGGTCTTGATGCGCAGGTGGGCGAGCTGTCGAGCTTCTTCGGCGCGTTCTAAGTAAGCGGCGGCGTCGAGGTTTTCTTCGTCCGTGACGTTGGGTAGCATGGCATCGAGCGTCGTCGCCGGGCTCCTTCCGTGGACCAACTTGTATGGCGTCATCTGGGTCGTTTCTTGGATGGTCGTGTTGTAAGCGAAAGTCACGTACGGGAGGACGGCGTCCCACCTCTTGTACTTAACGTCGACGTACATGGCCAGCATGTCGGCGATGGTTTAGACGCTCCGTGAGGCCATTGGTCACCGGGTGGTAGGCGGTGGTGCGGCGGTGGCTCGTCTTGCTGTATTTGAAGATCGCCTGAGTTAGGTCCGCAGTAAAGGCGGTACCTCTGCCTGTGATGAGGACCTCTGGGGCGCCATGACGCAAGACAATGTTCTCCACGAAGAACTTGGCTACATCGGCGGCACTGCCTTTGGGCAAGGCCTTTGTCTCGGCATAGCGGGTGAGGTAGCCAGTTGCTACGACGATCCAGTTGTTGCCGGAAGTCAACATCGGGAACGGGCCCAGTAGGTCCATCCCGATTTGCTGGACCGGCCGCTGAGGTGGTTCGGTTGGCTGCAGAAGTCCCGCTGCCCCGGTCGGCGGTGCCATCCGTCGCTGGATCTCGGCAAGTTTTAACCAGTAGTATTTTTTTTCCTGTATCCTCGCGAGCGTGCGGGAAAAGCCGAGGTGCCCAGCCGTCGGGTCGTCGTCCAGGGCCTGCAGAACCTCTGGACGCAGTGCCGAAGGTACAACGATAACGTAGTTCTATCGGGCGAGAAGTTCTTTACGAGGACATCATTTGTCAAGAAAAATGACGCCAAACCCCGCCTGAGTACTTCCAGAACAACGGCGCGCCTGCCCTTGAGGTATTCCCAAGGCCCCTGAGTTGCGGGTCGGCTTGCTGTCGTTCAGCGAAGTCGTCGGCACTTATGGTTCCCAAGAAGCAGCCATCATTGTGGTCGTCCTGCGGCGGTGCGTCGACGGGGGCATGAGGCAGGCAGTCGGCGTCGGAGTGTTTGCTTCCAGACTTGTAAACGACGGTAATGTCGAATTCTTGAAGTCTTAGGCTCCACCGTGCGAGGCGACCTGAAGGGTCCTTCAAGTTGGCTAGCCAACACAAGGCCTGGTGGTCGCACACAACTTTGAAGGGACTACCGTACCGGTAGGGGCGAAACTCCTTTTCCGCTGTGGAATAGTAACCTTCTGCTTTGGACCGGCTAGCATGACTGGTGACCCTTTCCTGCCCGTCAGTCTTCTGCACAAGGACGGCGGCGAGTCCTACGCTATTTGCGTCGGTGTGGATTTCCATGTCAGCTTATTCGTCCAAATGCGCAAGTATCGGAAGCGTCTGCACGCGTCGTTAAAGTTCCTGAAATACCTCGAGTTGCGCTGTTCCCCACTTGAACTCCACGTCGCTCTTCGTGAGGCGAGTTAGTGGCTCGGCGATGCGTGAGTATTTGTTTACGAAGCGTCTTTAATAGGCGCACAAGCCGAGAAATCGGCGTACGGCATTCTTGTCGGTGGGCGGCGGGAAAGCAACGATGGCAGTTGTTTTCTGCGGGTCGGGGCGAACTCCAGATTTGCTAATGATGTGGCCGAAGAACAGGAGCTCCTCGTACGCGAAACGGCACTTTTCTGGCTTCAGGGTGAGTCCGGAGGTCTTGATTGCTTGAAGTACAGCTTCAAGGAATCGGAGGTGTTCGTCGAAGTTTGAGGCAAACACAACGACGTCGTCCAAGTACACGAGGCACGTCTGCCACTTCAAGCCATCCAGCGCACTATCCATAACGCGTAGGAATGTCGCAGGTGCCGAGCCAAGACCAAAAGGCATGACCTTGAACTCGAACAGGCCGTCCGGTGTTGTAAAGGCAGTCTTTTCTCGGTCTCTCTCGTCGACTTGGATTTGCCAGCAGCCGGTCTTGAGGTCCATCGACGAAAAGTACTTCGCTTTGTGGAGTCGATCCAGGCTGCCGTCTATCCGTGGGAGAGGGTACACGTCCTTCTTTGTGATTTTGTTCAAGCGACGATAATCGACGTAGAAATGTAGGGTCCCATCCTTCTTCTTCACTAACACCACGGGAGACGCCCACGGGCTGTTTGACGGCTGGATCATGTCGTCGCGTAGCATTTCGTCGACCTGTTTTTTGGCGGCCTCCTGTTCCCACGTCGAAACCCGGTAGGGACTCTGACGGAGTGGTCGAGCGTTTTCTTGTGTTATAATGCGGTTGTTAAGGGGCGTTTGTCGGACCCGCGGTGACGACGAGAAACAGTCCTTTTTTCCTGCAGAAGGCATTGAAGCTGTTGCTGTTGGCAAGCGGGAAGACTTGGGTTTACGTCGAAGGGTGGCTCAGGTATTGCGGTAGTCGTAGTTTCGTCAGAATCTGAAAAGGCAAACGCGTCGCTGACGGCCAAGATTTCTTCGATGTTTGCAATGGTTCTGCCCCTGGTCAGGTGTCTGTATTCTTTGCTGAAGTTAGTTAGCATCACGCTTCCTTTTCCTTCATGCAGCCGAGCAATGCCCCTTGCTAGGCAATTGCCATGGTCTAGCATCAAACGCTGATCGCTCTCGATGACACCTTCGATGACTTCAGCTTTTTCGGTGCTGACGCGAATTATGACGCTGGAGCGAGGCGGGATGGTAACTTGATCCTCGAGCACGTTCAGGGCATGTTGACATGGATTCGTATCCGGCGGTGTCGTTTTGTCCGACGATAGGGATAGGGTTATCGACTTGGTTCTTAAGTCCATGACGGCGCCGTGATGGTTTAAGAAGTCCATGCCAAGTATGACGTCCCTGGAGCAGTGTTGCAAGATTACGAAACTTGCAGGATACGTGCGAGTATTGATTGTCACTCTTGCCGTGCAGGCGCCTCCAGACGGCGTTATTAGATGGCCTCCAGCGGTAGGGATTTCGGGGCCTTCCCAAGCAGTCTTAACTTTCTTCAACTTCGTTGCCAAGGGCCCAATGATGACGCAATAGTCGGCTCGAGTATCGACGAGAGCGATGAGGTTGTGGCCTTCGATGAGAACGTCGAGGTCGCTAGTTCATCGTCTTGCGTTGTGGTTGGGTCGCGGCGTCGGGTCACGGAAGCGTCGGTTTGTTGCATTCAACCGATCCACTTGTCTCATAGCTTGAATCACGTTCATAGCTTGCGTAGAGACTAGACAGCGCTTATAATTGAAACTGCTTTTTTATTTTACCTGCAGTTCCGCTGCTTCCATGTCGGGTCGTCAGATCTTCGGTGCGCGAGGTTTCGTCGTCAAGAGTCTGTCTGGTTCGCGTCCTGTTCTGCAGGTCTTGTTGCGTTGTCGTCGTCGGCAGCCGCGGAGGATCTTCGGCATTTCGCCGTACAGCAACCGCACCTCCATCGGTTGCTGCCTTTTTTTCCCGGATACGCGCTAGGCGACCGACCCCGCTTTGGGCCAGTGTACTGCCGGCGGTGCGGTGACATGTAGCGGCCGGGCGACGGTGAACGGGAAGGTCGTCGTTCTTGCCAGTGTGTTCCGGTGAGGTAGTCGTCGATGTCGGGAGGCCGTTCCCCTGGCTCTGGGCGTGGCGCGTTGGCAGCGAGTCCGCGCAGCCCCATATGTTGGTACTGGCAGCGGCGGTACGTGTGGCCGACCTCCCCGCAGTGGTAGCAGAGCGGGCGGTTTTCTGGGGCGCGCCAAACATTCGTCTTCCTCGGCGTGCATCGCTCGCCAGCTGGCGGGCGGTATGACGTCGGTGCTGGCGGCGGTGGTGCGTGGCGGTGGACCTGCTGGGGCGGCGCGGCGTCTTGACGTGGTCGAGGAGGGGGGGAGGGGGCATCGCTCACTGCCTGCAGCCACGACGGTGCCGGCTGAGGAACACCCAGTGACCGCTGGATTTCCTCGCGTAAAACGTCAGCAATCGATGTAACTTCGGGCTGTGCAAAAGGTGCGAGCTTTCCCAGCTTCTCTCGCACGATGGCTCGAATCGTTTCGCGCAGATCCTCGGAGCCGATGGCTTGAACCGCTGCGCTGTCTTGGATGAAGCGGCGGTTGTACTGGCGGGTTCGCATTTCCAGCGTCTTCTCGATGGTGGTTGCTTCTGAGACGAATTCTTGGATGCTTCTTGGCGGGTTCTGCATCAGTCCCGCGAAGAGCTTCTGCTTGACTTCTCGCATAAGGAAGCGAACTTTTTTGTCCTCTGGCATGGCAGGGTCAGCGTGTTGAAACAGTCGGGTCATTTCCTCTGCGAAGATGGCCACGCTTTCGTTTCGGAGTTGGACCCGTGTCAACAGCAAGGCTGCGGCCCTTTCCTTTCGGACGACGCTCGCGAACGTTTCCAGGAAAGCGCTGCGACAGTCGTGCCAGGTTTTAGGTGTGGACTCCAGATTCTCGAACCAGGTCCTTGCTGCGTCTTTCAGGTAAACGTAGACGTGGCGTAGCTTGTCCACAGAGTCCCAGTTGTGGAATGTTGAGATTCTTTCGAACGTCTCGAGCCAGCTTTCGGGGTCGTCATTTGGCACTCCATAGAAGGTCGGTGGCTCTCTGGGTGGCTGCCTCACAATCGCTGGAGGGGACACCGTGGCCGTCATTGTGCCTGTCGTCCTCGTCGTGGTCTTGGTCTTCGGGTAGGGGTCCGTATTCAGGTGGGAGACATCGCTGCCTGCGGCTGGCCCGCTGGTTGACGTCGACGTCCTCTTGACGGTGTGGGTTTGGCTCACGGTTGGAGCGGGGTGTTTGGTACATGGAGCGGGAAGCACCTCCACCAGATGTCACGGGGTCGTGACGTCGACCAAGACCGCAGGTGACATGTCCAAGATGAAACTCTTTATATGGCCGACGTTAATTTACAGCAATATTTATTTATTTATTTATTTATTTATTTATTTATTTATTTATTTATTTGAAATACCCTCAAGGTACATAAAGTACATTATAGAGGGGAGGGGCAAGTACACGATTATATGTAACACGGAACAAGATACGAAGAGAGAAGAAAAAAAAGCATAACAATCAATCAAGTGAGTACAGTATCAATATTCAATAAAGACAAATAGAAAAGGATAAAACCGATTAAACACTGGTTATACAAAACATACCCTTGGATTGACTGAATCCGATATGAATCTGTAATGGTAAGAAGACAAAGTACAAGAACACGAGCTCAGAGCACCAAAGAGGAAGAGAAAAAAAAGAAAAAAAAGAAGAAAAGGGCAAAGTTTTACAACTCTAGATCATGTTGATCAGAGCATGTTTGAAAAGAACTGGATCGCGTATGTTCACTATAGATGATGGTAGGTTATTCCATTCGACTGTGGTTTTGGGAAGGAATGACTGTGCGCACGCGACAGTGTTGGAAAACGAGACCTTGACTTTATGACGATGATCCCTACGAGCGGATGTGAATGGTGATGGTTGAACAAAGAGTGATCGGAGAGTGGCATTGTGATAATATATTTTATGAAAAAGTGAAATGCGAGCTTACACACGGTATGCACTGATAGCGGCGAACAGAGCGTCGGCTGTCGATCAACTGACAAGCGGTGAAGTGTGTCGGCATATATGCATGTGCCGTGGAATATTCCAGGCTTATCGGTGGTTGTCGCGCAGTCTCCAGAATAAGCTCGAGTGTTCGCGTCTTGCGCGCAATCTTAACAAAATGATCTACAATAATCGTGAAGCTTCTCGAACGATGAGGCGCGGTTTGCGTTGAGCGTTGCTGACAGTCTTTGTGGGCGAAAACCGAATACAGCAAAAGTGATAATAAGAAACGCACGTGGCAATATACTTAGCGAACCTTATGTCCTGCCCACAGTAGATGAGACGCTAGGGTTTCTTGATTGGTGCAACAGTTTTTTCAAAGTTAGACGCGAATTCTGGTCGAGAGTCAGCTCACTATTATGGTGGTTTGGGCGTGTTGGTATGACATGACCAATAAATTCTAAGCGCACATGTTCCCCTGGCTTCAATAATGTGTTCAAAGTTAGCGCCTGTGTGTCTTACGTGTTCTTTGTCGTCGTCTCTATGTGCGCTTAGAATTTATTGGTCGAGAGTCAGCTGTTGACCACTTTCATAACGCCGTACGGAAGGTACTGCTTTCAAAGGCTGCCCTTTGGTATCACATCGGCGCCAAAGTACTTTGAGAAAATGATGTCAGAAATCTTGACTGGCATGCCAGGCGTTGTCCGTGTGATCGATGATATATTAGTTTTTGGGAGCACGAAGGCAGAGCATGATCTGCGTCTTGAGGAAACATGGGAAAAGCTGGAAATAGAAGGCACAACGCTCAACCAGCCGATGTGTTGCTTCGGGGTCACAGATGTGGCGTTTCTAGGATGCCTTATCAATAAAGAAGGCAAAAAACCGGAACGAAGAAAGTGGATGCTCTAAAAAATTTAGATCCACCTCGTGATGTAAGCGGTGTGCGTAGACTTCTTGGAATGACTTATCTCGCCATGTTTGTTCCAAATTTGTCACAGATAAGCGCACGACAGTGAGAACTTTTGCAAAAGGGTCGCGAATGCACATTTGGTAAATCCATAGGCGTATCTACCGGGGGGACGAGGGGGGTGCTAGCCACCCCACTGAGAAATGTGGGGGGCTCGGCCTCCCCACTTTCGACAGTGGTTATTGTCGGCTGCAGACTGGGAAACTAAGAAGTCAGGCAAAGTTTTACTTGAACGCAGCAATAACTTAACTTTGTAATAAAATTTGTCCTACGATCCTGCTGTGACGACTGTCCTCCGTGTATCGTGACCACGCACTGTAGGCTACCTGCAGTGCGGGCTGTCTATTCCAGGCTTGTGCGTCCTGCGCTCGAGCATTGCAGAGGAGGCTATCGCTCAGCAGGGGCTCTATAACATTACATCAATCTGTGATGATTTTATTTTTTTCTGTCTGGCCTGAAATTTAAGTTATCCGCGACGCAAATACGGGTGCAAACAAGTAAATGTTTTATAGCCCGAACAAACGCTCTCCGTTTTTCAGGAAATTCAGTTTCTTTCGTTGAAAACGAATAGCATCGCCACTGCTCCATATTCAAGCTGATGTGAGTTGATGAGTGTGTAGAAGTGTCCAGTATTTTAGTTGTTTCTAGCCAGGGCAGCTAAAATATATTCCCAATATTTTAGCCAGGACAGCTAAATTATATTATCACCATGTAGATGATCAGCGTCCAAGGTTTTATGGACTAAGAAGGCTGCCTACCTGCAGAGGATTGTGTCTGTTCCTAATGATGTTTATTTCTCTCTGTCACTTCTCTGTCAGCAACGATGAGTTGGCAGAGAGTTGCACACGCGCAAAAAGAGCTAAACGTCATTATACTACAACTGAAAGTATCTATTGTACAGATAAATCCATCTCGCGCTGCTATCAGCAGCCGCTACCAATGTGATTGGCGGGCAGCCTTATTAAAATGCGCTCACAAAGAGACACTGTGTGGCTATTCCGAAAAAAATGAGTTGTTAAAAACTGTAATGTGCTGCTTATTGTGCACACTTCACTTTAACGCCGCGAGTTTTCGCAGACTTGTGACGTCGCGTAACAAGAAGGCGATTTTATGGCACATTGAAAATTTCTTATCAATAGCAAAGAACCAATGACAAACAATACGCCGTATTGAAAACAGTTCATTATTATTATATTTTTACGCAGTCATGCATACGTGGTAATTACGCGGTGGATCACTTACGCGTCATTTGTTGCGTCGTTTTACGAGCAGCTGCTGTGCGCATGACCCAGAAAATTTCGACCACTGATTAACAGCTAACGACGTAACAGAAGGGAATAATGCAAGGTTTAACGTTATAATCGCCAACATTTGTTCAAGAAAATGTGAGCATACACAGTTTACGTAGGCTATTTACTTGGAGGAACCGGAGGAGATGAGCAAAGGGCCACTTCACCGCTTTTCCGTCCACCCCCACCAAAGGTGGGAAAAGTAGGAGGGTAAGGAACGACACCTAGTATAAAAATTGGTAGTCATTTATAATCTTATAACTACACACAACGAGCTCAATGTGGTTTGCTCAAGTATTAATCGACTGAACTTGGTATTCTTCTTAAGAAATACTTTATATTATAGGGCTGTAACAGTAAAGAAATTGGCACTCGGCTTATCCTGAAGACTTCTGCGAAGTACCTTCCTTTGTCAGCCACATGTTTTGCTTAATAAGTGAGAATTTAAGGTACTAGAGCCAAAGCAGGTTCTTCATACTCATTGTATCTACAACGCCAACCTAAGACTGGGAAGTTTGTTGGTGCAATTCTCAGATGATCAAGTTAAATTTGGATGTACTTTTGAATGTACGATAGCAATTATATGTAGAGATCGGCTGGTTTTTGCTGTCGCTATCGTCATGCACCGTATATATATATATTTATATATATTCTGACGAAGGCTGGCCCACCAGCCGAAACGTTAATAAAACTACATTTCCTACGTGAGTCCTTCTTCTCACTCATCTATCGTACCGGACCCATCGATCTTCATACCCAAAGTATATATATTGTATATATATATATATATATATATATATATATATATATATATATATATATATATATATATATATATATATATATATATACAATATATACATATATATACATATATATATATATATATATATATATATATATATATATATATATATATATATATATATATATATATATATATATATATATATATATATATATATATATATATTGTGGGCATTATTTATACACATCTTCATGTGTACATTGTCATCATCATAATGCATTTGGTTATGCATCCTCATCTTCGTCGTGTATCATAACCGTCAGTGTGGGTTGATCGTGCCTGTTCGCTGCCGGGTCTTCGGGCCAAATAAACGTCTGCCCAACCAAGACCTCATACGTGGTGGAGGTTGCTTCTGGATCCCCCGTCCTCTACTCGTCCGCTCTACCTCCTGGAGCTTCGCTCAGGTCGCCGTTTGCGCCAGCTGTCCGGCAGTATGTCACAGCACGAGCAGGTCGGTGCTGCTACCGTGCCCACTCTGGCACCGCAAGCCACGCCTTTCCACATCGTAAAGAGCCCCCAGCGCAAGCCTCATTTCTTCGCTGGCCTGCGCGGAGAAGATGTGGAGGACTGGCTGGGCGACTTCGAGCGAGTCAGTTCTGCTAATCGGGGGGACGACACCTACAACCTATCTCACATCTCCTTCTACATTACGGGTGTGGCGAAGATGTGGTTCTTTAACCACTTGATTGACATCCCCGACTGGGCTACCTTCAAAGAGCAGCTGTGCCAAGTCTTTGACACACCGGCCGTTCGGTCGGCTCTCGACAAGAAAACCCTCGAGGCTGCCACACCGCAAGTTGCTACCACAACTTATGGGAACACCACCTCGACGTTGCAGCGATCAACATACGCGTTCGTTGCTGCCGCGCCCCCCCGAGCTTCCTGTCACGCCGCCTGAGCCCTCGTCTGCCAATCTGACTGCGCTATCACCCGGTGCCCCAAACCCTGCCAACTACCCGCCTTGGCGATCATCTCGCCCTACGTGCTATTATAGCGGCTATCGCGGCCACATCTCACGCTTTTGCCGCAAGCGCCATCAAGACGAGCGTCGAGGATACCACATGTGCGAGCGTGACTTCCCCGGAGGAGCCTTTTACCAAGGCCGCCGTTATTCGTCACCTCCGCGTCGGTCTCCATCTCCGCCCGCATCGAGTGAAGTGCGCAATAGTTATCGGTCAACCAGACGCCGTTCACCTTCGCCCTTCCGTCACTCCTCGTCTCTGCTTTGGCCTGCCTCCCTCACCTCTGACCACCGTCCGGAAAACTAAGCGATGGGGTTTTTGGAGGAAAAACTGCATTCACATACAGGACTCAAATTCCTCCAGCACGCCCTTGCAATATGATTTCTGTAATAGTTGATGGAGTGCACGTCGATGCCTTGGTGGACACTGGTGCTACGTTTTGTGTTCTTCGTGATGATTTGTGTGCCCGTCTCAGGAAAGTGATGACGCCTTACGATGGACCTACACTGGTTGCAGCCCAGGGGAACACAATTCGCCCTTCCGCTCTGTGTACTGCCCGCGTGCTAGTCGATGTCATTCTTCACGACATAGAGTTCGCTGTGCTGTACCCGTGCTCTCACCAACTCAATTTATGATGGGATTTTCTGTCGTCTGCTTCTGCGGCTATTTCTTGTGTCCAACGTGTCGTCCACCTTACCGGCACAGACTACTCGCTCGGCGACGACATCTACAAGCCACTTCGCCTCGTCACTGCTACAGATACCGAGCTGCCACCATGTCAACAGCGAATCATAACGGTTCTGTCCTACTACGTCGACTCTGGTGGGTGACGTATTGGTCACCCCGTCACCGTCTTGCCTTAGTAAAGGCACATATCTTGCATCGGGTGTAGTTCGCTTCCACAATGGTTCAGCTCTCGTCGCCGCCACGAACGCAACATCGGAAAAGATTTTTCTTCCGCGGGGCACCACGGTAGCCTGCGTTGCGCTTCCGGCGCCTGTATGCGTCGTGCCCTTTAAGCCTTTCTGCTCCAAAGGCCGCTCTAGTGCGGATCGTATTTCTTCCTCCACCCTTACAGCAGTCATCAGCAGTGACTTGACAGATTCGCAGCAGCAGCTGCTGCTTGCCTTGTTGAACAGATACGCAACCTATTTCGATGCCTATTCGTCCACCTTGGGCCAAAGTACCGCTGCAGCACATCGCATTGAGACAGACGGAACATCGATTGTGCACCGCCGGCCATACCGCATGTCTCTAGCCGGGCGAAAAATAATAACAAAAAATCACAGCATATCCACGTGGTGAATGATGATGAGTTGGGCGAAGCGAACTCGCGCTGCAGCACGGCGATAGCATTGGCGCGAGCGTGGACCTTCTTGATGGAAGATATTTTGACTAGATTGTTTGAGAACCACAATCTGTTGCACACGCCGCAACTATGGCCAAAATTGTTATCAAGGAAGTTCCGCTGAAAGCGCGCGTCGGCGCCTTCGGGCAGATCCCGCCTGATGCGTTTTGCAGCCATTTCACGTGCTCGCACAGCCTCGGGCTCTGCCTGCCCGTACGCGCGCTTTCTCGCCGCTTCACGGTCCTTCACATTTTGAAGATCCGATTCGCGCCGCAGCCGTGCAGCTTCGGCCTCGCGGGCTCAAACGGCGGGGTCTTCGCGCCGCAGCCAGGCCCGAGGCATAATGGCATGAGAATTGAAACTTGAGCTAGTTGGTACGGATTCATCATGATTTAAGTAGCGCACTGACGGACGAGGACAGAGAAAGAATGTGCACAACACGGGCGCTATTTTTTCACCAAGTGATGGTAAGTGCAAAAAGTGAGAGAGAGAATTATTGCAAAGTACACATCCTGCATCTGCATAAAGAAGTATGGACCAGTAGTCTTGATGTTTTCCTGATAGATATGGACACCTAAGCCTCTGTAATATTGTCACAACCTATACTATTTACAAAACCATGCATATAGTTCAGGGCCTGCAACCAGTGAGTTAGTTCACACAAATAATTATATTTCACATATAAGGTGGGTGCAGTTGGACATACAAGGTCCTCACTGAAAATTCTGCTGTCCAATTTGTTGTGATGAGTGTAGCTCTGCGAGATAGGCCAGCACAATATAATGCACAAGGTGTGAATTCATGTAAATGTGGCTTATGGAGCCCGGATAGTTATTTATGAGATGAATAATTCAAAATCCTTTACTTTGTAAATGTCATTGCCTCTTTTCAGCATTTCATGAAATGTTCATTTTTGCAATGCTTTTTGTGATATTTTGATCATGGATGATCCTTTCAAGATAAAATGCTTGAAATGTAAAAATCAATTATGATTCCTGTCTCAGTCGCAGAATACACATGGCTTCCTATGAAAAATGACATGGCAGCACATAGTGGTCTGCATATTAGTAGCCCTGTGATTGCGCCCTGATAGCTTACTCGTGATTTTTTTCCTTTCTATACAAGACAGATGAAAGCCTATACCTTCGCATTCCTCCACGTCTTTTTTTTCTCAGCTGAGCCTGGTCCGAGCGGCCTCCAATTTTCCAAGGAGGGCAGCCGCGCGCAGCAGACGCAAGAAACGCCAAAAAGTGCGCAAAGAAAACACACTTCTGTGCACACCCCTCGCACCAAAAAGAAGCTGCTAACACTGGGGGCGTGGAATCGGCATAGCTTCTGCGATGCTGTTCACGCATTTCCTGTTGTTCTTTCATATCGGTGGCATGTCATGCGCAGACCAACATCGAGGATCACATCCTGTCGAAAGCTGGGTAAAGGTCGAAACATTGATTGACGAAGCAGCGACGATACCTGGCAGCAAATTGCTACAGCATACGGAAGGAATGAACGTCTGTGCTTCGACTAATTTCAGCAGATGAGCAGTGCCCGACTACGGACATTGGATCTTACGTCACCAATCGGTTCAGTTCAACGGACTACATAGGGCGGGCGTTTTCTCCGAGTCAGCGGGGCGTGGAATCGGCATAGCTTCTGCGATGTCGTTCACGCATTTCCTGTTGTTCTTGCAGGTCAGTGGCGAGGTTCTTGGTCAAAACTATGGGGTGTTTATTTTGCCGGTTCCACGCCAAGTGTTATTTGATTGTGTTGTGTCCCACTCAAAAGATACGGTTCCGTCGAGGCGTACTTTTCGTCTCGTACGGCGTCTTTCGTTCTATTTTCTACTTCTTTTTTTATGTGGAGATTTGGAACTTAACCCGGGGCCAGCAGTAGACACAAAATTGCAACAACTTCTAGATGGTCAAAGTGCTATTAAAGAGAAGATTTGTGCTATTGAGGTTGCGCAGGTGGAAAACCGAGTAGCAATGGGTGAGCTTGGTGGTCGTATCGCTACGTTAGAAACAAAACTGTCGAACATTGATAATCTGAACGGTTCAATATTAGACTGCGTTAAAATGCAGGAAAACCAAAAGAAAGAAATAGTCACTGACAAGAAAATTTGATGAATTAGAGAACCGTAGTCGACGACATAACCTCGTCTTTTATGGTGTGACAGATACCGAAGCTAACGAAACAAGTAAAGAATCGGAGAAGCACATTACTCCGATATGTAGCTCCAAGTTGGGTATCCATTCTTTAACTCTAGAACGTGCGCACCGACTCGGTAAATTCCAAATTGGCAGAACTAGACCGTTACTAGCCAAGTTGCTGCATTTTAAGGAAAAGCAGGACGTTCTCCATAACGCTGGTAAATTGAAAGGCTCGACTATTACTGTCTCTGAAGATTTTTCTCAGCAGGTGCGTCAGAAAAGAAAAATACTGTGGTATTACGCAAAAACACATAAAAAGGAAGGTGAAATGGTCATACTGAAATATGACACACTGATACCTAATGGTAAAAATATGGTTACGACACAGAGAAACAGAAAGTTCTAGCACTGTAATGACCTTGTCAAACTGAAGGAGTGAACCTTTCCTCCCTGGTAATTAACTGCAGAAGCATTAAAAACAGAGTGGATGAAGTTTGCGCATTTTTTCAGATGTCCGGGCCATCTGTGGTACTCGGAACTGAATCTTGGTTGAATGATAAAATACGTGATGACGAGGTGTTTCCGGCAGACTATACGTGCTACCATAGAAGTGGTCATGGCGGTGGTGTATTTATTTTAGTGAAAAATGACATACTGTCTTCCAAACTTGACGTTGTCGTCGGAGCATGTGAAGCTGTCTGGTGTCAACTCGAGCTGGCTAATAAGAAACTATTAACTGTGTGTAGTTGTTATCATGCACCTGATTCTCCGACACATGTGATGTCAGAGCTTGCAAGTGCAATTGATGACGTGTATTCGGAGTTCATGATTATCGGGGGGGATTTTAACTTGTCAAACCTTCATTGGCATGAGCACCCAACTACGATATCGCCATCTGGGGTATCTGTTCAAGAGATGATTAATATCGCCAATCTGCATGCACTACGCCAAATGGTACTACAGCCCACACGTGGAAATAATATCCTTGATTTATTTTTTACAAGCCAACCTAGTTTCGTAACTGCTACTTACGTCGTGCCCGGGATAAGCGATCACGATGCCGTGCTATGTGAATTGAATGTACATTACGTTAAAACATCGGTCTGCGACCAAAGGCGCGTATACAATTATTCTAAAGCTAATGTTGAAAAAATAAACGAATCTCTGGATAATTACTTTGTTGTGTTTGAGACCCTTGCTCAACAAATGAACGTCAATGAACTGTGGATTCTTTTGAAAAACAAAATGATCGACTTACGAGATACGTTCGTTCCATGGTGGCACTTGACGGCTAGGAAAGCGAAATGTAAGCCGTGGTTTACGAAAGAACTGCGCAGACTTACGCGAAAACGGTTGAGATGTTACCGTACTTTTTGTAATACCCCGACCGATATTAATAAGGCACGACTGAAAAATGTAACACTTGAAGTTAAAACATGCACCTTTAAAGCAAAAAATGATTACACTGAATCTTTACAATCCATTCTCAAAGATAAACCAAAAGAGTTCTGGAAACACGTGAAAAGAAACGGTGAAGACAATGTGTCGATACCAACGCTCATTTCTGGCGATGACGTCTTCCATGACGACATTGATAAAGCTGAATGCCTCAATCGTTATTTCAGCTCTGTTTTTACGCCGCTGATAGCACCCGGAGATGGTGATCGCCACTTAAAACAAATACGAACCGATAATATAGAGAATATTAACATCAGCACGCACGGCATCCAAGTGTTCTTGCAAAGATCAGATAGCTCAAAAGTATGCGGTCCCGATGGCCTCACAAACGCGTTTCTTAAGTTTTGTGCGCCAACACTAGCACAGTTTTTAAAGGTACTATTTGATATATCACTTCTAGATTCAAGCCTTCCTTTAGACTGGAAAAAAGCAATGATTGTCCCAATACATAAGTCTGGTCCAAGGAGTGACGTCTCTAATTACCGACCAATATCGCTGACTAGTGTGGCATGTAAAAGTTTTGAACACATAATATTGCCACGTGCGTTTCTTTATCACTTTTGCTGTGTTCGGTTTTCGGCCGCAAGGACTGTCGGCGGCGCTCAGCGCGAACCGCGCCTCATTGTTCGAGAACCTTCGCGATCATTGTAGATCGTTTTGTTAAGATTGCGCGCAAGACGCGCACACTCGAGCTTATTCTAGAATTTGCAGGACAGCCAGCGATAACGCTGGAATATTCGACGGCACATGTTTAAATGCCGACGCGCTTCACCGCTTGTCAGTTGATCGACGGTCGACGCTTTGCTCGCCGCTATGAGTGTATTTCTGTAGTTGACTTTCAGTTTCCCGGCCACAAGTTCGGCCAAATAAAAAGTTTCATCTCGGATACGCTGTCTGCTGCCTTCGTTGACGTCACGACCACGTGACAATATATACCTCCATTGTTGAACACATGAATAAGTATTCAATATTTACGCCACAGCAACACGGGTTTCCAAGAGGTTTTTCTTGTACTACCCAACTGACGGAATTTGCGCGCGACATAGCATTCGCGTTAGACAAAAGAAAAACAATCGACTGTATTTTCTTAGACTTTAAGAAGGCCTTTGATACTGTCCCTCACCGCTTACTTCTTGATAAAATGACTACGTATGGCATTAATTCGCAGGTCATCGCATGGGTCGCTGATTATTTGACATTACGCCAGCAGATTGTAATCATTAATGGTGCCAGTTCGTGCGCATCGCAGGTAACATCGGGCGTACCCCAAGGGTCGGTAATGGGACCGCTTTTATTTCTGATATACGTCAATGATATACGGTTGTTCGTGGACGACTGTTTTGTATAGGGAAATTAGGGATTCGCGAGACACTGTTCATTCACATGGACCTGGCCAAAATCAGTGATTGGTGTACACGATGGCACATGCAGCTGAACTTGAATAAGACAGTTTACATGGAGTTTACTCTTAAGAAATTAGTCTCAAACCTCGTACACAATTAACAATGTCATTATAAGTAAGGTTAATGAATACAAATGCTTAGCAGTGTACTTCACGTCTAACCTAAATCGGCAGCGACATGTTGACTATGTAACAGCCAAGGCCGGGAAAGCGCTCGGGTTCGTTCACCGTAACGCGAAGAACTTTAATTTGTCAACTAAAGAGTTGCTTTATAAAACATATGTGCGTTCCGTTCTCGAGTATGCGTGTGTCGTTTGGGACCCCTCTACAGTATGCGGCACAGCAAAATTGAAAGGGTGCAGAACTTGGCCACACGATTTGTTCGTGGACGTTGTGACAGAATCTTCAGTCCTACGCGCGCGAAATAATTATTGCAATGGGATACACTAGATTGTCGAAGACAAAGACTTCGCTTGAAGTTTTTTCACAACACCTTTCATTCAAAAGCTGGCATTGATAGGCATCTTTACATACATGCACCTAACTACTATTCCCATAGGGTTGACCGCAAGAACAAGGTTTAGGAATTTCCCTGCAAAACACACTCCTTTAGCACGTCTTTTTTTCCTAGAACAATACGGGACTGGAATCAATTAGACAGGTCTGTCGCAAATATATCGTCTATAAGGAACCGCTTTATTCGAGTCGAGCTCGAGCTGACACACACTGATGATGATATCTACAGATAAGGAAGTTGTACAAATGATGATGATATGTCCAGTTGACAAAGAAGAATCAGTGACTGCGCTCACGCTAATTCCCTCTCGCGCTGGAAGCGGCCGCCTGGCCGCGCGACAGTATTAAGAGGTACGTCGTGTATACGCCTTCAACCGAGAAACATGCACGATTTCTGTCCCACGGCAACGGTGATCGGAAGGAGGTCTAAGCGGTGAGACACGGTAATTAACGGGCGATGTTTGCTCAATGACCGTGTAAGGTCCAATAAAGCGACTCACGAATTTTTCGCATAAGCCGGGAACGCGCACCGGAGTCCAAAGAAGAACTTCGTCGCCAGGGGTGAAGGCGACAGCACGGTGAGTCGAGTCGTAGCGAGACTTCCGAGCTTCCTGGGAGATGCCGGTGTTAATTAGGGCCAGGTGACGGCAGTGTGCAAGGCGAGACAGAAATTGTTCGGATAAAGGACTTGCTGAGGCTGCAGGAGCCGAAAGGAACGAGACGTCCAGAGCGAAACTCGGTGAACGGCCATGGAACAGGAAAAAGGGAGCAAAGCCGGTGGTGCGTTGCGTAGCCGTATTATAGGCGAACGTCACGAACGGCAGAATTGAATCCCAGTTCGTGTGGTCGGGGTTGATGTACATGGCAATCATGTCCGAGAGGGTGCGATGAAAGCGTTCTGTCAAGCCGTTGGTTTGCAGGTGATAAGTAGAAGTGGTCTTGTGAATGGTGTTGGCGGTGCGCAGAACCTCAGCAACAACAGAAGAAAGGAAGACTTTGCGCGGTCACTGAGAAGCACGCGTGGAGCTCCATGGCGTAAAAATATGTTTCGGAGAAAAAAATCGGCGACTTCAGTGGCAGTCCCAGCTTGTAGCGATGCTGTTTCCGCGTAGCGGGTTAGATGGTCAACAGCCGTCACAATCCAACGATTGCCATTGGAGGTCACGGGAAGGGGGCCGTACAAGTCTATCCCGACGACTTCGGAAGGCAAAGCGGGACAAGGAAGAGGTTGCAGGAGACCAGAAGGAGCTGTGGTGGGTCGCTTGCGGCTTTGACAGTGGACACACGATGCAACATATTTGGCAACGGCTGAAGAAAGGCCAGGCCAGGTGCAGCGACCTCGTATTTTCTCGTACGTTTTGTGGTAGCCGAGATGACCGGCGGTGGGATCATCATGGAATGTATGAACAATTTCACGTTGTAGAGAACGTGGTATAACTGGGACCCATTTGTTTCCATCGACGTAATAAACGTAGCGATGTAAAGCACCACTGTGTATCTTGAATTGGTCAAGTTGTCGACGCAGTCGGGCGTTCGGTGGAGTAGAAGTACCTTCCATGCGTGCTAGAATAGAGCTGCAGTAAGGGTCGACGCGTTGATGCGACACAAGGACAGATGGGCTGCCGGATCTTAGCCAACTGAGCGCCGAGATGGGCAGAGCAGTCTCGGTGGAAGATGGCGATGGTGAGTTATCACGGCTGGGAAGAGGGCAGCGAGAGAGAGCATCAGCGTCTTGGTGCTTCTTTCCAGGTCTGTAGGCTACATCAAAATCGTACTCTTGCAAGCGAAGCACCCAGCGACCAAGGCGACCCGATAAGTTCTTTAGGGACGAAAGCCAGCACAGTGCGTTATGGTCGGTAACGACTGTAAAGTGGCGGCCATGGAGATATGGGCGAAATTTTTGTACTGCCCAAACAACATCGAGGCACTCTTGCTCTGTTACTGTGTAATTCTTTTCTGCAGTAGTCAGAGCACGACTGGCGTAAGCGACGACTCGTTCGCGTGCGCTGGTGTCCCTTTGCAGGAGAACGGCACCGAGACCACGACCGCTAGCGTCAGTGTGGAGGATGGTTGGTGCGCCTGGATCGAAGTGGCACAGTACTGGGTCGGATGTCAGGGCTTGCTTCAACGCCAAGAAAGCCCTTTCACAGCTTTCGCATCAAACGAAGGGCGCGTTACTTGCGAGCAGTTGATGGAGCGGAGACGCAAGCTCTGCGAAGTCGCGTATGAAGCGCCGAAAGTACGATGCCAAGCCGAGAAAATTGCGCAGGTCCTTTTGACGCTGCGGACGGGGAAACTCAAGGACAGCAGCAAGCTTCTCAGGGTCCGGCCGAATCCCTTCTTTGCTGAATAAGTGCCCGAGAACCTTGATGGTCTTGCTGGCGAAGCTACATTTTTTTGTATTCAGCTGCAGGCCAGCTTTTGCAAGGCAGGCTAGGACTTCTTTAGACTTCCTTTAGACTGGAAAAAAGCAATGATTGTCCCAATACATAAGTCTGGTCCAAGGAGTGACGTCTCTAATTACCGACCAATATCGCTGACAAGTGTGGTATGTAAAAGTTTTGAACACATAATATTGCCACGTGCGTTTCTTTATCACTTTTGCTGTGTTCGGTTTTCGGCCGCAAGGACTGTCGGCGGCGCTCAGCGCGAACCGCGCCTCATTGTTCGAGAACCTTCGCGATCATTGTAGATCGTTTTGTTAAGATTGCGCGCAAGACGCGCACACTCGAGCTTATTCTAGAATTTGCAGGACAGCCAGCGATAACGCTGGAATATTCGACGGCACATGTTTAAATGCCGACGCGCTTCACCGCTTGTCAGTTGATCGACGGTCGACGCTTTGCTCGCCGCTATGAGTGTATTTCTGTAGTTGACTTTCAGTTTCCCGGCCAGAAGTTCGGCCAAATAAAAAGTTTCATCTCGGATACGCTGTCTGCTGCCTTCGTTGACGTCACGACCACGTGACAATATATACCTCCATTGTTGAACACATGAATAAGTATTCACTATTTACGCCACAGCAACACGGGTTTCCAAGAGGTTTTTTCTTGTACTACCCAACTGACGGAATTTGCGCGCGACATAGCATTCGCGTTAGACAAAAGAAAAACAATCGACTGTATTTTCTTAGACTTTAAGAAGGCCTTTGATACTGTCCCTCACCGCTTACTTCTTGATAAAATGACTACGTATGGCATTAATTCGCAGGTCATCGCATGGGTCGCTGATTATTTGACATTACGCCAGCAGATTGTAATCATTAATGGTGCCAGTTCGTGCGCATCGCAGGTAACATCGGGCGTACCCCAAGGGTCGGTAATGGGACCGCTTTTATTTCTGATATACGTCAATGATATACGGTTGTTCGTGGACGACTGTTTTGTATAGGGAAATTACGGATTCGCGAGACACTGTTCATTCACATGGACCTGGCCAAAATCAGTGATTGGTGTACACGATGGCACATGCAGCTGAACTTGAATAAGACAGTTTACATGGAGTTTACTCTTAAGAAATTAGTCTCAAACCTCGTACACAATTAACAATGTCATTATAAGTAAGGTTAATGAATACAAATGCTTAGCAGTGTACTTCACGTCTAACCTAAATCGGCAGCGACATGTTGACTATGTAACAGGCAAGGCCGGGAAAGCGCTCGGGTTCGTTCACCGTAACGCGAAGAAATTTAATTTGTCAACTAAAGAGTTGCTTTATAAAACATATGTGCGTTCCGTTCTCGAGTATGCGTGTGTCGTTTGGGACCCCTCTACAGTATGCGGCACAGCAAAATTGAAAGGGTGCAGAACTTGGCCACTCGATTTGTTCGTGGACGTTGTGACAGAATCTTCAGTCCTACGCGCGCGAAATAATTATTGCAATGGGATACACTAGATTGTCGAAGACAAAGACTTCGCTTGAAGTTTTTTCACAACACCTTTCATTCAAAAGCTGGCATTGATAGGCATCTTTACATACATGCACCTAACTACTATTCCCATAGGGTTGACCGCAAGAACAAGGTTTAGGAATTTCCCTGCAAAACACACTCCTTTAGCAAGTCTTTTTTTCCTAGAACAATACGGGACTGGAATCAATTAGACAGGTCTGTCGCAAATATATCGTCTATAAGGAACCGCTTTATTCGAGTCGAGCTCGAGCTGACACACACTGATGATGATATCTACAGATAAGGAAGTTGTACAAATGATGATGATATGTCCAGTTGACAAAGAAGAATCAGTGACTGCGCTCACGCTAATTCCCTCTCGCGCTGGAAGCGGCCGCCTGGCCGCGCGACAGTATTAAGAGGTACGTCGTGTATACGCCTTCAACCGAGAAACATGCACGATTTCTGTCCCACGGCAACGGTGATCGGAAGGAGGTCTAAGCGGTGAGACACGGTAATTAACGGGTGATGTTTGCTCAATGACCGTGTAAGGTCCAATAAAGCGACTCACGAATTTTTCGCATAAGCCGGGAACGCGCACCGGAGTCCAAAGAAGAACTTCGTCGCCAGGGGTGAAGGCGACAGCACGGTGAGTCGAGTCGTAGCGAGACTTCCGAGCTTCCTGGGAGATGCCGGTGTTAATTAGGGCCAGGTGACGGCAGTGTGCAAGGCGAGGCAGAAATTGTTCGGATAAAGGACTTGCTGAGGCTGCAGGAGCCGAAAGGAACGAGACGTCCAGAGCGAAACTCGGTGAACGGCCATGGAACAGGAAAAAGGGAGCAAAGCCGGTGGTGCGTTGCGTAGCCGTATTATAGGCGAACGTCACGAACGGCAGAATTGAATCCCAGTTCGTGTGGTCGGGGTTGATGTACATGGCAATCATGTCCGAGAGGGTGCGATGAAAGCGTTCTGTCAAGCCGTTGGTTTGCGGGTGATAAGTAGAAGTGGTCTTGTGAATGGTGTTGGCGGTGCGCAGAACCTCAGCAACAACAGAAGAAAGGAAGACTTTGCCGCGGTCACTGAGAAGCACGCGTGGAGCTCCATGGCGTAAAAATATGTTTCGGAGAAAAAAATCGGCGACTTCAGTGGCAGTCCCAGCTTGTAGCGATGCTGTTTCCGCGTAGCGGGTTAGATGGTCAACAGCCGTCACAATCCAACGATTGCCATTGGAGGTCACGGGAAGGGGGCCGTACAAGTCTATCCCGACGACTTCGAAAGGCAAAGCGGGACAAGGAAGAGGTTGCAGGAGACCAGAAGGAGCTGTGGTGGGTCGCTTGCGGCTTTGACAGTGGACACACGATGCAACATATTTGGCAACGGCTGAAGAAAGGCCAGGCCAGGTGCAGCGACCTCGTATTTTCTCGTACGTTTTGTGGTAGCCGAGATGACCGGCGGTGGGATCATCATGGAATGTATGAACAATCTCACGTTGTAGAGAACGTGGTATAACTGGGACCCATTTGTTTCCATCGACGTGATAAACGTAGCGATGTAAAGCACCACTGTGTATCTTGAATTGGTCAAGTTGTCGACGCAGTCGGGCGTTCGGTGGAGTAGAAGTACCTTCCATGCGTGCTAGAATAGAGCTGCAGTAAGGGTCGACGCGTTGATGCGACACAAGGACAGATGGGCTGCCGGATCTTAGCCAACTGAGCGCCGAGATGGGCAGAGCAGTCTCGGTGGAAGATGGCGATGGTGAGTTATCACGGCTGGGAAGAGGGCAGCGAGAGAGAGCATCAGCGTCTTGGTGCTTCTTTCCAGGTCTGTAGGCTACATCAAAATCGTACTCTTGCAAGCGAAGCACCCAGCGACCAAGGCGACCCGATAAGTTCTTTAGGGACGAAAGCCAGCACAGTGCGTTATGGTCGGTAACGACTGTAAAGTGGCGGCCATGGAGATATGGGCGAAATTTTTGTACTGCCCAAACAACATCGAGGCACTCTTGCTCTGTTATTGTGTAATTCTTTTCTGCAGTAGTCAGAGCACGACTGGCGTAAGCGACGACTCGTTCGCGTGCGCTGGTGTCCCTTTGCAGGAGAACGGCACCGAGACCACGACCGCTAGCGTCAGTGTGGAGGATGGTTGGTGCGCCTGGATCGAAGTGGCACTGTACTGGGTCGGATGTCAGGGCTTGCTTCAACGCCAAGAAAGCCCTTTCACAGCTTTCGCACCAAACGAAGGGCGCGTTACTTGCGAGCAGTTGATGGAGCGGAGACACAAGCTCTGCGAAGTCGCGTATGAAGCGCCGAAAGTACGATGCCAAGCCGAGAAAACTGCGCAGGTCCTTTTGACGCTGCGGACGGGGAAACTCAAGGACAGCAGCAAGCTTCTCAGGGTCCGGCCGAATCCCTTCTTTGCTGAATAAGTGCCCGAGAACCTTGATGGTCTTGCTGGCGAAGCTACATTTTTTTGTATTCAGCTGCAGGCCAGCTTTTGCAAGGCAGGCTAGGACTTCTTCGAGACTTTGCAGATGTTGCGGGAACGTGGACGAAAACACTACTATGTCGTCGAGATAACATAAGCAGGTTTTCCACTTCAAACCGCGCAGTACGCTGTCGATCATGCGTTCGAAGGTAGCGGGCGCATTACAAAGTCCGAAAGGCATTACATCAAATTGATACAGCCCATCTGGGGTGGAAAAAGCGGTCTTCTCTTTGTCAGATTCGGACATCGGTATTTGCCAGTAGCCCGATCGCAGATCAAGGCTAGAAAAATACTCGGCACCATGCAACGAATCCAGTGCGTCGTCGATCCGTGGCAGGGGGTAAACATCTTTGCGCGTTATCTTGTTCAGCGCACGGTAATCAACGCAAAAACGTACTGTTCCACCTTTCTTTTGCACTGAAACAAGTGGGGACGACCAGGGGCTCGAGGAAGGACGTATGATATTCCGTCGAAGCATGTCTGAGACGTTTTCCTCGATGATCTTGCGCTCTGCCAGAGACACGCGATACGGGCGCCGGTGAATAATACGAGAGCCGTCAGTCTGAATGCGGTGGGTAGCGGCAGTGGTCATACCAAGGGCGGGTGAATTAATGTCGAACAGAGAACGATGCCGGTTCAATAAGGTGAGTAAATCTTGACTCTGCGCTGCTGTCAGGTCAGGGCTTATGGTTGTCGACAAAGGTGTAGAAGGGTTCAGTGTCGGCGAGCTTGACTATGGTAGTTCTTCTTGACGCGGAAGGGCAACAACTGCAACGGGATGAAGGTCAACCGCGCAAGCGACTGTTGAACCACAGGGCAGCATTAAGGGTTCTGGGGTTTGATTTAGGGCAGTAAGCAAGGCAGACCCGTGAGAGAAGCGAATAAGCCCTGGAACAATGAGAATGCCTCGATGTAGGGTATGACCGTAAGGTAGCACGAGCACGTCATCATCCACAATGTTGTTGGAATTAACGCTGATTATTTCTTTTCTAGATGGCCAAAGCACATAATCTGAGGTGGTGACGAGGCGAATGCGCCCCTCGTGTTCAGACAAAGAAGAGTCAGTGGCATTGAGCTGTATGAGGCGCTGACGACAAGATATAGAAGCGGATGCAGAACACAAGAAATCCCACCCCAAAATGAGTGCGTGGGTGCACTCACGCAAAACAGCAAATACTATATGATGACGAATAGCATCTATGCAAACACGAACCGTACACTGTGCCAGTGGGCGAATGATGGCGTTCGTCGCTGCACGGAGAGATGGGCCGCAATAAGGCGTGGTCACTTTTCTGAGGCGAGAACAAATGTCAGCGCGAATAATCGAAATAGCAGCGCCAGTATCCACAAGAGCTTCGACACGTACACCTTCTACGAACACTACTAATAAGTTCGATGGTCGCTCTGGAGGAATTGTTGGCTGTCCGGCGGATGCAGTTTCCCCTCCTAAAACTGCATCGGGGAGTTTTCCGAGTGGGCGTTTGAGAATTGGGAGGCGGGTCGCAGAGGCGACACTGAACGGCGACGTGGAGATGGTGACCGGCGGCGAGACTCACGAGAATTCCCAGACATGTCAACACTGTAAGGAGGAGAGGGTGAACGGCGGAAGGAAGAGCGATAAGGCGTTCGTTGGTAGCTCGCGGTTGGACGGACGCCCGTGCGTTCCTCGGGAGCGTAGCCATGTTGCTCGTCCTGTTGGCGCCGTCTGCAAAACCGAGAGATGTGTCCTCGGTAGCCACAGTAATAACAGATGGGTCGAGGAGGTCGTTGTGCGGTATAATAAGGCTGTAGACGCATCGATTGTGACAACGAAGCCATAGGTGCATGGTCTCCTGGTGTAGGCGCAGGGACGGGGGTGGCTGCAGAGAGCGCCGCAACATCGGCGTACGTTGGCACCTGACGCGCGCAGGGACCGTCGGAACACGGTAGACGTGATGCGACCACTATCTCTTGCTTCATGATGTCCCGCAAGTTAGTTGGAGCTGAAGGTAGAGGAGATTGCGGAGCGCAGGAAGAGCAACGCCCATGAAGCTCTTCACGAACGATGTCACGGATCAGCGAACGTAAGTCCAGGGCCGCAGGAAGACGAGCGTCCGAGGTGTCGTAGCATAGGCGAAGAGACTGGAGTTCGTCAAGTCGCTGGCAAATGGTGATGACGTCCTGAGTGGTGGCAGGATTTTGCATAGCAAGGGCGTTAAAGGCGACGGTGTTTATGCCTTTAATAATATGGCGTATGTGATCGGTCTGGGACATGGCGGAGTCAACACGCTTGCACAGTGCAAGGACATCCTCAATGTACGAGGTGTACGATTCACCGGGCAGTTGAATGCGTTCAGCCAGCTTCTTCTTCGCTGCCTCAGCACGAACTGTGGGGGCACCGAAAATCTGACGAAGCTGCTGCGTGAACGTGTCCCAGTCGGGAAGATCTGGTTGATGGTTCCAAAACCAGGTTTTGGCGACATAACACAGGTAGAAGGGGACGTTCCGCAACTTCTGTGGGTTGTCCCACCTGTTCAAGTCGCTGACAAGGTCGAAGTTTTGTAGCCAGTCTTCAACGTCATCCCCTCGTAGACCAGAGAAGACCGGCGGATCACGCTGGCGGCTGTTATTGGCCAGAGCGGAGGCTGAAGGCGGAGGCTGTAGTGGGCCGGTGGCGTCGGACGTACCAGGATTTTCGTGAGCGGCCATGGCAGGTGGTAGTACACGACGACCCGAGCGGAGCTCCAGCGAGATTGAGCGAGAGGACTGGGGGACCGAAAAGCACCGTCCACCACTTATAAGGAACCGCTTTATTCGAGTCGAGCTCGAGCTGACACACACTGATGATGATATCTACAGATGAGGAAGTTGTAGAAATGATGATGATATGTCCAGTTGACAAAGAGGAATCAGTGACTGCGCTCACACGTCTAATGACATATTTTTTGCCCTGCTAAAATAATTCTTCTTGTATTAGAGTTGCTGTTCCCTCATGCTACTGCTTGTGATGCCTGCTATATGCTTGTTCTTGTAATTTCCTGTATTGTGCATTATTGTTCATATAATTATGCTTTTGTATCTATGGTACACTTCATTGTTAAATTTATTTAGTCATACTGTTAACCCTCACTTGAGGGTCATTACAGGGAGGATGAAATATTGAGTTGCACAAGATTACATAAATATTTGAAGAGCATTTGTAAGATAGATTCCGTAACACATAGCACACTTGTATGAGACACACAGTTACATAGTTTTCACTCATAACATCTGCAACATAATATTTCTGACTAATGGAACATATTTAGGGAAACACATATGAACACTAATAATCTATACATTTTCAACCAAATGCCTGTCAAGAGCAACCTCAAATTCACTCAAAGTACTTTTTCACACCACATCATTCGGTAATTCATTCAACATTTTAATAGCATCAGGAAAGAAGGAAAATTGGAATAAATCTGTTCGAACGTGTATTGGTTGTATGAATGTACTGCTTGTTGTTCTTGGAAACCTTTTGTAAGAGCACGTCAAATAATCATCCCTGTTTATTTTTACCCCTGCATGTAAAATCTGGAAAAGCATTTTCAATCTCTGTTTCCGCCTTCTTAATTCTAGCGTTTCTAATTTACATACTTTCAACATTTCAGTTACAGTGTCCCTTCTTCGATATTTCGAACAGATAAAGCGAGCTGACATTCTCTGAATGCGTTCTAGTTTATTTTTTAAAACCTTTTGATGTTGACTCCACACAGTGGTAGCGTATTCCAACTTCGGGCTGACATACGTTTTGTAGGAAGTAGCTTGATATCTTTCGTGGTTCGGCCTTAATTTCCTTCGTAGGAAGCACAACTTTTGATATGCTGACTGACAAATGTTTTCGATATGAGTAGGCCAGTTCAATTTATCTGTTATAGTTATACCCAAGTACTTAAAACTACATACTTTCACCAGCATATTATCACCTAGTTATACGCAGACGAAAGCACTTCCTTCTTTTTTGTAATGTGTGTGTACGTGGATTTCTTAATGTTGATTTCCATGCCCCATTTAGAACACCATAAGTTTAAGATTTGTAAGCACTGATTGATTTTAAGTTGATCTTCTCTGCATGATACCGGACAATAGATTAGGCAGTCATCTGCAAATAGCTTATTTTTACTGGTGGTTGGACAACTGATGAAATATCACCTATGTATAACAGGAAGAGTAGGGGCCCCAATACAGACCCCTGAGGCACTCCCGAATACACCTTCCGATTTTCCGACATAGCATCTCCCACTCTAACTGCTTGTTGGCGATTACCCAGATAAGCTCCGATCCAATTGAGAACATTCTCACCAATACCGACGTTGCGAAGCTTAAACAGTAGTTTACGGTTTGAAACTCTGTCGAACGCCTTTGAAAAATCTATACAGATAACATCGATTTGCATAGAGGCATCTACAGCAATACACAAGTCATGAATTGTTTCGATCAGTTGTGGGACAGTTGAAAGGCCACTGCGAAATCCATGCTGAAAGCGGCATAATAATTCATTTTGTTCTACAAATTGTCGAATATTTTTTGCCACTATATGTTCAATTAATTTGCAACACACTGACGTAAGTGAGACAGGCCTGTAATTGTTCAGGGTTGTTCTATCACCACCTTTAAAAATTGGTACAACAACTGCTCTACGCCAATCTTGAGGTAACGTGTGGCTTTTTAATGATTTCTTACAAATAATCTCTAGGTAGTACGACAGCCACTCCGCAAACCGTCGCAAAAATTGATTCCGTATACCGTCAGGTCTACATGACTTTTTTGTATCTAAAAGAAGTAGTTGATTGAAGATGCCTTCTCGGGTAATATTTATGTCATCTTCCTGAAGTGTCACTGTAGTACCCGATTCATATTCTTCGTTGTCCCCCTGGTCCTTAATAAAACCGACTGGAAAAATTGATTGAGTCTTCCAGCTATATCTGACTTTCCTGTGATTACTTCTTTTCCATCTACTATAAGATCAATTCCCTCATTCGCTTCCTTGAAAAACAGCCAAAACTTACGAGGTGAGTTCTTTAGAAAGTTAGTGAGTGTGTTATTTAAAAAATGTTCCTTGGATTGCGCAATCTCTACTTTCAAGTTTTTCTTGACACATGACATTTCTGTCGAGACCTTATCAGTCCTGCGCAACCTTTTTATTTTACGCTTCATGTGAATTATTTTCCTACTTATCCATGGATTTCTTCGTTTTGTTTTTTAACGCGATTGGGTATGAAGTTATCTGAGCAGTACCAAATAATTTCTTTAACACGTTTCCAGAGCTGTTCAACAAACTCGTGTTTTGATTCGTTCTCAAACTCGCCAAGCGACATTTCTAAAAAGTCTAGGATGGTCGTATCATCAGCACGACCGTAATCTTTGATATGTGCATACGCATGACGCTTCGCTCGAAAGGCGGTGTCAAAAAACACGTCAACCGCAACCAATTTTTGGTCTGATATGTCGTCTTCAAATGATACGGCATAATCAGTCACTTTACTTGATATGAAAACCAAGTCCAACAATGCCTGTGACGTAGGGGTAATTCGTGTGCAATCTTTTACGATTTGTGTGAGGTTATGAGAAAACATCAGCTCTAATAACCCATCAGCACTACGGGTTTCCACATGATCAGTTGAAAAGCTTGCCCAATTTATATGTCGTAAATTAAAGTCACCAGCCATTATCAGTCTTGCGTTTTCATTTACATGATCACACAAAAACATATTTAATTCTTCTAAAAACTCAGGTGGACTTCCGGGTGGTCTGTAAACGGCTCCAATGAGATGCGTATAATGAGCGTAATTCACCTTGCACCACACTGTTTCTGGCAAGTGGCAATGTACTGTTATTACCGCTACGTTATTTTTAATTATCAGCGCCACACCACCACCTCGGGTGTCCATGTCCCATCGGAAAATCCTGTATCCTAGTGGTAGGACACAGTTATCCGTTATAGCATTATTCAACCATGTCTCCGTTAAGACATGGTTGAATAATTATTTATATTATTTATTTATAATTATTTATATGTATGCTTGTGTACTTTTAATCTTGTTTCTTTAATTTTTGTTTGCACAATGATTCACTACGGTGCACTATAGTGTACGCTATTGATCTTCCTGTATATGTATTTATGTATGTTCCCTTGATGCTCCTATAGATTGCTACCAACTGTATGCTTTGAATTTTTCTTTCCTTTTTGCCCCCCACTGTAATGCTATGTGCCGCTGTGGGTATGGCATAAATAAATAAATAAAATAAATAAACTTCAGTCACGAAGTGAAAGGTGCCGCAAGGCACTCCGTCGGATGAAAAAAAGGCACGAGGCGAGGCGCGTAAGGCAGCAGGAGGCTTTAAACAAGCTTGAACCGGCTTTGCCAAAGGACCTTTTTGAACTGCCTAAAGCACAAATCAGGCTTGGTATATTTCCAAACTAAAAAAAAAACATTGGTCCAAACGGATGAAACAATTCACTCTCAATTAGTTCTTTAATTATCCAAAGGCATCCGCTTCCTCAGAGAAATTCTTCACTTGGCACATGTGCGGACACTCAAGCGCTGGCTAGTAGACATCCCAATGACACCTGGTATCATTCCAGGTGCCATGTATGCAATAGAATCAATAATTAAAGGTTGGCTTCTGCAAGACAAAACATGCTGTCTTTTATTCGATGAAATAGCCTTGCAAAGACATTTGATGTACGATCAATCAAAAGATATAGTGATTGGCTACACATATGATGGAAACACAAGGACTTCTCGTGTGGCAAATACGGCCGTTCTAATGGCTGTGTCTGGCATATCAAGAATTTGGATGCAGCCAGTAGCCTTTGCAGTGTCCCGCAATGCAACGTCAGCTCTTGCAATCGACAAGCTGCTATCAGATGTAATTATGCAGCTTGAAAAAAAAGGTCTTTTGTTAAAAGTGGTCATTTGTGATTAAGGGTCAAACAATGTCAGCCTGTCAAGAATGCTGATCCATTCTCTCCATGAACCATGTTTTACTGTCAACAACTGCAAACTATAATTAATGTTTGACATCCCACACCTGTTAAATGCACGCGGAATAATTTGGGAAAACAGAAGCTCGCGATTGGCTACGAGGTTGTTGACTGGGCGTGCATTGAAACCTTTTACAAAAATACTCGTAACATAGATCACGCCTCTAACACACCAACTGAACATTTAAAAACAAGATTGGCAAAGAAGCTCAAAGAGCAACATATCTACAGGACGCACTTTGCTGAAATAAGAGTGAAGTATGCCAAACATGTATTTTGTGATTCTGTCTCTGTGGCACTCCTCGCTCTCATTGCCATTCAAGAGCTTCCTGTTGATGCCAAATTTACAGCTCAGTTCACAGAAAGAATGAATAAGCTTTTTGACAGCCTGAACATTTCGACCCTAAAAATCAGGACAACAAGTTGCGGTATTCAATGACTGATGGGTCAGAACACCATGCTTCCCTTGAGTCATGCATCAGTTGGATTGCCCAATGGCACTTTGGTAGACCTCGGGACAAGCAGCCGCACACTGTTAAAGGTTGGCAGATTACAATCAAAGTTTGTTGTTGCTGTGGGCTTATTTAAAAGAGGACTTTGATTTCACTGATCTTTTCACACGTTGATTGCAGCAAGATCCCCTAGAAAACTTTTTTGGAATCATTCGTCAAAAACATGGCTGCAATGAGACACCAAATGTGTGCCAATTCGTGGTGGCTCTAAAACACATTTGTATTGGCAAGCTCTCCAAGCTTTCTCAAGGAAACTGTGAGGTGACAGCAATTGCTTTGCTCACCAACTTGGAGAGTGCATCTGCATTGTTGTCACCTAGCAGCACACCAACCACAAGCCACAGCACGCAGCAGGCCTCTGATTCATCCGATCTGCAGGCATCTTCACAAGATGCCACTGACATGGTATATGAAAATGTATCATATCGCTGGTACTCTTGTGAAGAGCTTTCTTGAACTGAGGACTAGTGAGTGCACATGCGAGAGAACACTCCTTGAAGCGGATGGTGGCTCTTTCCATGGACGACAGCAATTCTTTGCACTACTCCTCGGTTCCATTTCATGTCTGAATTACTTAAAGGAATTGGATTCGGCCTTCAGACATGAAATCAACTATTGTGCACATTTTTCCAAAGTGCTAAAATCTGGTGGAAAGGATGCGAATCCGGCAAGCTATTTTCTGTTCAGTTGGCTGCACTGAGAAATATCTTAAAATATTCTGCCACACAAGGCTACATTGGCACAGTACATTTGTAAACAGGAACACACAAGAAACAAAGTCAAGGCGCAGTGCTGCTGCCAGGAAAAAACGTAAAGTAGCAAGGTAAATTTATCCTGTGCCTTTCTAGAACATGATTATGTAAATTGGATTTCTAGTGCAGCCTTCTGTACCCATTTCCTATTCATTTTTTAGATGTGTTGCTCTATTTCCTTTTTTGTATATATGTACATATTTTGTATATATGTATATTTTATGCATATATTTGTATGTATATATTTTGATATGTGTATTTATATTTCTGCTTTGGTTGTAAGTAATGCATTGACAACGTTTGCTCCTGCTGCGTTACTTTTGTATTATACAAGCTTAACCGGCTAACTTCGTATTTTTATTGAAACCTTGTGTGCCCGTATCAGCATGAGTATTATGACCAGAGGTTCTGGATTGCTTTAGTATTGGGAAATGCCAACACTTCCCAAAGGGCACTGGAAAACCCTGCTCGTTCTGCTTTCTTTCTGTTTACTTGACATGGTTTGGAAGGCAATCAAACATCCAGCCTCCCAAAAAATGCCACAATTTATATAATACTGACTGGTTTTGCGCTGAAGCAGTCTTTATAAACAGTAACCGTGTGATTAATTCACAATGATCGTTACAAAAATAGGTTGATGAATAAAAAATGTAGGGGTTGTATGTCCAAAAAAAAATTGGCAGATCCCACGTACCGTGGGAATCGATCTTATGCGAAGCGTGCGCGGGATGGTGACTGTGGCGTAATTTTTGACATTGAGCGAAACGTTACGGAATGATGCTAGAGAAATGTGGAAGTGGTATACGCACACTCATATGTTGAAGAGTCGCATATATATTATATAACCAGTTGTTTACTGCTCGTAACGCTGCCAACAGCAACATGGGTGTTACCAACACCAGACGCGGTCAGCTGACATGTAGTGGTCATATTCTTCAATACTGGATAGCGCGAATCCGAACAGCGCAAAGAAACACATATGCACAGGACAGGCGTTACTCGCAACTAAGCTTCATTCAGGAAAGTTTCCCTGGATATACACACAGCCAAGTGTCACGCGCAGGTGCACTGCACGTACGTTACAGTCACAGTTGCAGTAGTTGCGCTTATAAATGTCCGTTATGAAGGAGAACGCACGCACGTCTCACGAACCTGTGTGTATGTGTAGAGGGGGCTCTGGACAGTTCTTGAACAAGATCATCACCGTGATCAGTGAGCACCAGCAGCTACCGGACTTGTTAATAAGATCCGCTCGTGATCGCGGCTACGAGGGGTCTAAGTGTAGTGAAGTGCGAGGTATAGCACAGCTGGTGGAAATCCTGGATGCCTCTTACGATGAAATGATCTATGGTGCCTCCTCTCCTGGACGTGGCAGCGAGGTTTCTTGGTGTCCTGTCCATATTCAAACATTCTTTCACGCAGTATAAAGACCAGACGTTGTTGCGTCTTGATAAATCAATGTTGAAGTCACTGGTAATGATGAGATGTCTGGTTCTCTCGGTAGATTTATTGTAGGAAGCATTGACCCCGGTTTTTCCCGTAATCGACCCCGTAATTGACCCCTTAATTTCCCGTCATTGACCCCGTAATCGACGTGGACTACGTTGCGGAACACGTCAACGAGTGCATGGTAGTTGAGCGTCTTCCAAAGGTCTTCTGTCATCAGCTTGCTCAGTATCCTTGTGCCCGCCGCGGTGGTGTAGCGATTACGGTGCTCGGCTGCTAACGCAAAGGTCGTGGGTTCGATCCCGGCCGCGGCGGTCGCATTTCAATGGAGGCAAAATGCTAGATGTTTGTGTACTGCGCGATCTCGGTGCATGTTAAAGAATACCACGTGGTCAAAATTTCCGGAGCTCCTCGCTACGGCGTCTCTCATAATCATAACATGTTTTTGGGACGGAAAACCCCAACAACTATTATTTTCATTTTCCTTGCGTGTCTATTGTGTGTGTTCGCGGTTCCTGTGTAGGTTGAGACTTTGTATCACCTGTGGCACAAACCCGCATAACATGAACTCTGGTATGCGGGTATGTGCCTCACGTGACCGAGAAAAGGGTTTCATGACGTACGCGACAGGTATTTTGCGTTATTCATGTCATGACCAGTGAATCATGTTCGTCATACACTGATCCCCTGCTGCGCCAATTTCGGTATATTACAAGTTATGGTGACGACCAGGAGGGAGCCCAGACGTAGGCGGCTAGATAGATAGATAGATAGATAGATAGATAGATAGATAGATAGATAGATAGATAGATAGATAGATAGATAGATAGATAGATAGATAGATAGATAGATAGATAGATAGATAGATAGATAGATAGATAGATAGAAACGCCCAAAGTGGCTGAGGTTCGCTAAGAAATGCTTCGCATTTAAAACCATTATACGAATATTAGGCATGCAGTAGTGAAGCGCTTCAGATATTTTGAGCACCTTGGCTATTTTTAACGTGCACCTAAATCTAAGCAGATGGGCCTGAAGCATGTTGCATTCATTGATATGCAGCCGGGATTCAATCTCACTACGTTCGGGCCAGCAGTTGAGCACCGTATCCACTAGACCACTGCGATGGGCCATGAAGGTTGCATGCATGGATTCAGGTGCATGAATTCAGGTCTCACAAAGTCAAAAAGATTTTCAGCACCCAGGGGCACTATGTCACTTTTCAATTACAAACCACTGGTCATGACTGTTGTGTCACTGCAAAGAACTGATGGGGCCAGCCGTTCACAGGCATAAAGGATACATTGATGAAGCGCTCAGCTCTGTGAGGATTCCAGAGGGGTTTGTGCAGAAGCTGAGACTCGGTTGACATGCATGTCAGTTTGAAATAGAAGCATGCATCCATACTTACTGAAACTATTCACAATGTACTGTTTGTGTAGAGCAACTGTGTTTTTTGTTTAACTAAACTTTGCAAACTCTGACATTCCGCTTCCTGAACCAACGAATGACAAGGGATGCAGTTCTAGTTGGTGACATATTATGATTAAACTATGCAGCTTTCCCCATCTGCAAATTAAGTACTGCTCAGAAAATCCTCTGGCATTGGGATGGATCCAACATGGTACATGGTAGAAAAATAATAGGGAAGCTGCGTTAAACATTGCACTTTACTTTACTGATTTCTTTGATAAGATGCTTATAATCGTGTATATTTCATGTTACATTGAGTATTTCGCACAACTTCGAACTGAACTAATGACCTGTGATCATTCCTGTTGTGCACCAGTGACAACCACAATTTTTCCACAAATTTCAAAGGTCACCTCTGCAACTGAGTCTAGGCCACTCTTTGTTGCGTTTTTCTCCCTTTATTACTTGAAAATTAAAGCATTTCGTGTCCTGTTCACATCACGTTAGCTTGCCTGCAACACATTTACCTGGAGAAAAACATGATCAGGGATAGCTAAGCCAAACAGATTTGTCTCACTGCTTTTACAAAATAATATGCTCTAGCACTGCAGCATATAATGACGTTGATCTACTTATGCTCCTTGGGCTCGTCCACATGAGCCAAAGGGTATGACTGTTCGGTGCACTTTCTGTGTACGTATATGCAAAAGTATGTGTGTGTGTATATGTACAAAAGGCAATTACACAACGCAGGGAAAAAAAGAAGTACAGGAAAGGATGTTTTCTCTGTACCCCTCGTTTTCTTCGACTTGCGTTGCGTCATTCTCTTTTGCACAGCATGAACCAAATATTCGAACAACTTTTGTTATGATATATTTCAATACGCGGAAATGTTTCGCTTCATGCTGTTTATCATAATCTGTACAATTCGTATGTGCACACTTATTTACGCTGATGTAGCATTTCTTTATATGCTTAGCCTGCTTATGTGATTGTATTATGCGTTTTCGTATCCTATTTATATTGTACGCGCGCTCGATGTCCGCATAATACCTGTGGTTTTACCACACCAGTATTTCGAATCTTTTTTGTTTTCTTTTGTGGTTATTGCTGATAATATAGCCAAAATATTGTCTAAACATGCCGCAACACGAGACGCAGTAAAGGATAAAGAATGCCACACAGGCGAACACGCACGAAAGTGTCACTCGTCAACGTCGTCTTCTTCTACTGCATACCAGAACGCGCGCTTCTCACGAGCTAGAGGTGGCTACTACAACGCTACAAACAAACGGAGGATGGACAGACCCACGGTATAAGGAGCTTCGCCGCTAAAAAACGTAGCCGACATGCTGCAACGGGACATAATCCGCCCCTCAGCCAGCCCTTGGTCGTCTTAGTTGTTCTGGTGCGGAAAAAGAATGGTACTGTACGCTTTTGTACCGGGCGCTCAATAAGATCACTAGGAAGGACGTATACCATGTGCCACGCATTGACGACGCTCTTGATTACTTACAGGGTGCGGAATGCTTTTCGAGCATTGACTTGCGTTCCGGCTACTGGCAAATCCCCATGCACGAAGATGACAAAGAAAAAACAGCGTTTGCCAGCCCGGACGGCCTACATGAGTTCAACGTGATGCCTGTCGAGCTATGCAATGCACCGGCGACGTTTGTGCGTATGATTCACACCGTGCTGCGTGGCCTGGAATGGAAGACTTGCCTGTGCTACCTAGATGACATTGTTGTCTTTTCATGAACGTTTCCTCAACAACTGCAACGCTTGGATGAAGTCCTGACGTGCCTTGCGGGCGCTCGTCTTCAATTAACACTAAGAAATTCCATTTCGCCAGCAAATCCATTAAAGTCCTCGGTCATGTCGTGAGCAAGGACGGAATACATCCTGATCCCGCAAAACCGCTGCGGTGCTTCGCTTTCCTCGCTCTGAGAAGCCTAAAGACTTGCGAAGTTTCCTTGGCCTCGCGTCTTACTTTCGTCGATTTATACGAAACTTTGCCTCCATAGCTGCACCACTACACAAGCTACTTGTCTCCGGTATGCCCTTTGAGTGGTCTCAGGTATGTGAATCGGCTTTTGACATTTTGAAGGATTCCCTCACGACCGACCCTGTTCTTTCCGATTTTGACGAGGCCGCTGCGACTCTCCTGCATACAGACGCAAGTGGCCGCGGTTTAGGCGCCGTTCTTCTGCAACGCGACACCTCTTCGCGAGAGCGAGTCGTTGCATACGCCAGCCGCGTACTCTCTGCAGCCAAGAGGAAGTACACGATCAACGAGCAGGAATGTCTTGCCGTCATCTGGTCGGTGCAGAAGTGTCGGCCCTATTTGCACAGCCGTCATTTTACCATTCTTACGGATCACCACGTTTTATGCTGGCTTTCCACACTCAAGAACTTATCGGGACGCCTCCGTCGCTGGATTCTGCGTCTTCAGGAGTATCAGTTCGATGTCATCTACAAGTGTGGCAAAAACATCAAGACGCCGACGATCTTTCTCGCTGCCCGCTACCTACGGCCCTACTCGGCGCTTACGCAACCTCTTCGCATAACAAACACTGCGAGTCCACTTTTACATCGGTTCCCTCTCTGGCCTCTATAGACCACCTGCCTCCAGACAACGACCAAGAATTTGCCTCTCGCCAGCTGTTTGACCCGTACTGTCGACGGATCATGGGCCATCTCTCTAGAACTTCCTGTCCAAATAACGCGCGGCTACGTCGCCAACTCTCGCAATTTAAGCTCAACAACTCCGTGCTGTACCGCCGAGTTTACCATCCTGACGGCCAGCGCTGGGTGGCCGTTTTACCTCGCTCTCTCCGCTCTCACGTCCTTACAGCCTTCCACGATGAACCGACTGCAGGTCATCTCGGTTATCATAAAACCTACGACCGCCTTAGAAATCGTTTCTATTGGCCTGGCGTTACTACTAGCGTAGCAATTACGTCGGGTCCTGTACTATCTGTCAAAGTCGAAAACTCCCAACATCTGCTCCTGCCGGTAAACTACAGCCACTTCCGTGTCCCGCGACACCATTTGAAGTTGTAGGTGTCGATCGTTTTGGGCCCCTTCCAGTCACTGCCGCCGGCAAACGATGGATCGTGACAGCTGTGCACCATTTCACCCGCTACGCTGAGACCTCTTCTGTGACTACTGGTTCTGCTTCAGAAATTGCCGATTTCGTTCTCCAAGCCATTATACTGCGCCATGGCGCTCCACGTGTTCCGATCAGTGACCGTGGAAAGGCATTCCTCTCTCAACGATACTCGGCGACAGCTCTTGACATTGGAGCGAAGGCTACGGAGGCGGGGCCTCCGCACATTTGTGTTCCTACGCAAGTTGTCCAGCTTGCAGCCGATTTCAGTTCCAGTTTCGGTTTTCGCTTGCTCGCAGCGCTAGTGTGTTTAGCAAAACGTGCGCATGCAAAATGGGAACGTCAGAGTTAAACTTTGATGAAAGTGCATACATGCAGCTAGTTACTGTGCTGTATATATGCTGGTACATATAAAATTTTTCGCTGTTCAGAACGTTTTCCCAGCTATATTCAGCCTTTCTAACAGTGAAGTTTAGGTTCCATGTTCAGGGAACAAAAAGTAATAATAATATATTATTTGGGGTTTAACCTCCCAAAACCACAATATGATGATGAGAGAAGCCGTAGTGGAGGGCTCCGGAAATTTTGACCACCTGGGGTTCTTTAACGTGCACCTAAATCTAAGTACACGGGCCTCAAACATTTTCGCCTCCATCGAAAATGCAGCCGCTGCGGTGGGGATTTGATCCCGCGACCTTCGGGTCAGCAGTCGAGTGCCATAACTACTAAACCACCGTGGCGGGGCGTGAACAAAAAGTATGTCAGCCCAGTATATACGGGTAAGCACCACATGTGATAAAATGTTAACGTTTACAGTATTGAGCCCTGGTACAGGCGAAATGGAAAAGGCCGGTTACGGCACGATCCTGCCACGGGCCTGTCTTGTTTCAGTTTTGCTCTATTCGGTTTACGCCCACAGAGGCTGTCAGGAATTATCGGCGAAGGCTACGCCTCAGTGTTCGAGAAGCCTCACAATTGTTGTAGATCGTTGTTAAGATTCCGCACAAGACGCGAACAGTCAAGCTTATTTCACAGCTTGCGCGGCCACCAGTGATAAGGCTGGAAAGTTCGATGCGTGATGTATAAAAGGCGGCGCGTCCCAACGATGAGCAGCTTTTCCACGGCCTATGCTGTACTCTCCGCTATCAGTGCCTGTGTGCATTGCTGTAATCATACTGTCCGTTTACCGGCCGACTACTACCTTCGTCAACATCATAACCCCGTGAAAATATAATAGCTATGCAAACTATGCAAGATGACGAACGTCTCCAAGCACACACCGCAGCAAAAATACGCAAGTACCATGATACCACTGAATTGGAAGATTTTAGGAGAGCTTACGCTTAATTGAATAGAGACTGATACAGGTTTCTTTATCAAGCTTCGCTCGTCAAGAACCTTGATGTAGAATGATGGCCGCCGTTGTTTTTTTTTCATCCCTGTGCATGCAGTATGTGACAAGTATTGTCTATAGTACGAAATGTTATTGGTAGAAAAAATAAAGTATCCATAAAACAGTTCATATCTTTTATTGTATCACAGCCATACGGTAAAATACTCGAGGCCCGTGTATTTAGAATTTGGGGGCACGTTAAACAACCCCAGGTGGGCAAAATTTCCGGAGCCCTGCACTGCGACGTCTCTCATAATCATATCATGGTTTCAGGACGTTAAACAAAATGAATTATTATTAACATAATATTTTGCACTTCTGGCACAGAACGTGATAGCCATAACCTTTTCATGCAGTGTATGTCGACATAACATTTGGCACTTGTGACCAGAAGATGATTAGCGTAACTCGTTGCTGGAACTCTCGGTCAATGTAACATTTTTGCACATGTGGCACAGAACGTGATAGCCATAACTTTTTGCAGGCACTTCATGTCGACATGACATTTTGCACTTGTGACTAGAGCATGATAACCATAACTCGTTGCTGGCACTCTGTGAACATAACATTTTTGCACTTGGGGCACTGAACGTGATGGCCAGAACTTTTTTCTGGCACACACATGTCGACATAACATATTGCACTTGTGACCAGAATATGATAACCATAACTCGTTGCTGAAACTCTATGTCAACGTAACATTTTTGCACATGTGGCACAGAACGTGATAGCCATACCTTTTTGCTGGCACTCCATGTCGACAACATTTTGCACTTGAGACCAGAACATGATAACCATAACTCGTTGCTGGAACTCTGTCAACATAACATTTTTGCTCTTGTGGCACTGAACGTGATGGCCAGAACTTTTTGCTGGCACTCCATATCGACATAAAGTTTGTACTTGCGACCAGAAATTGATAACCGTAACTCATTCCTGGAACTCAAAATAACATTTTTGCACATGTGGCACAGAACGTGATAAACATAACTCGCTGCTGGCGCTGCTTGCCATAAGAACCATTTATAATAAACAAATCAAAATAAGTAAGAGCAAGAACACATTGATAACGGACAATGAGATGGTAGAATACATTAGGAAATGAGTAAATGAAAAACAAAACAATGACAAGAAGCAGTATCACACTTTCAGGTCCCATTGAGACAGCAGCAATGAAACAAGGTATCAAGCACTACTGGCATGAGATCACACAGAAAAATGAACACAATTTTGAACACTTCAATCATCAACTAAGAAATGTGGTTTTCGCTGATGCAGCGTATAATGTAAAAGTGCATGGCTGTGATACATCATCACATCAGAACCGCTGGACAGTGCAGTGCACAGTACACGGCCGCTGACACAAGATGAACAGGCTTGATCGTGTCGAATTTCAATGGATCAGAAATGCCAGACGCCCGTGTACTTATGTTTCGGTGCATGTTAAGCAACACCGGGTGGTCAAAACTTGTGCAAACCTCTAGCACGGCATGTCGCATAACAATATCGCTGTTTTGGCACACAATATCCCAACTATTATTATCACACCACGGCAATGTATCCAGAACATACACGAAGTGCAACAAAACATAGATTAGCAGTTTAAATTAAAATGAAGTCAATAAGCAATAAAAAGCAACTAAATAGCAGTGACTGATGAACCTCAAAAGCAATATCACAGTACCTGGTTAGGCACGCGTGCAATCTTTTGGTTGAAGCTTTGAAAAAGCACACCGAGATGCTCATGGCAGTTCATCCATTGCGCTCATGTCAGAGCTGCTCGACTCATCAGAAGTACTCGAATCTGTGCCCAAAGAAATTATGAAACTTCCTGTTTGGCTGTCTCTAATGCTATTCCGCACCCATGTCTCATCCTCAAGCCTTATCACGTGACTGCAGTCTCGAAACCAGTTCTGCGGGGTCACACCCGCGATTCCTTCCAGCAACAGCTTCTCGAATGAATCGATCTTGAAATCAGTGTTCTTTGAAGCAACATAGCCTTTGACCTGGCTCCACACGATCTGTATTAGATTGAGCTCACAGTGGTAAGGAGGCAAGCGCACAACCTCATGACCGGCAGCGCTGGCAAGTGTGTCATTCTGGTAAGCAAGGAACATGTGCTTTCTCCTTAACGAGCTGCAGCAGTTCGCTCTTCAGATAGTGATCCGAAAAAGGGATACTTTCCTTCCACGGTAGCGCGACTTCGTACCGATTGTCTTTCTTCTTCATGTTGTTCTCGAAGTTTTTCAGCACTGAATCGGCGACCTCCGTTCCTTCGTGTTCGGCCTTGATGCCGATACTTTCAAGATACCAAAACCGAGTCAGAAGTTTCGAGATGTCTTGCTCTGTCACCGTGGCTCGAAGGACTACGACACTGGCACTCTGTATTACGTTGGTTGTACCAGACAACGGCCCTTCAACAGTCCATCCCAGTCTTGTCTCGACAGTTTTCAGCTTTTCGTGCACATGCTGATTCATGGTACCAGTTACTAGATCCCAATAATAGTCTGATCTGAACCAATAAGGAACGCAATCTGTTTGTCTTCAACTCCTTGCAGAGAGAGAGAGCTTGCGTATCCAAGCGCATCTTGTTCATTTCTCTCAAAACGTTTTCTTCTGGTACCGGAATGCATTCACTGATCGATTGTAATCGGAACTCCCTCTTTCGCAGGGAGAATCGAAACTCGCACCCTCTGCATGGTTTTCCGCGCGCTTTCACCACCGAACAGGCAGGCCTACGGTCAACGTCTCCTCTTCTATTACTTCGCAGCCAACTCTTTGGGAAGCTTTCGCCGTAATGAAGCTCCGCTGACTTCCACCATCGAAAAGGACTCGGTAGCGACCAGCTGTTTTGGTTCCTGTTATGGTGGCAGTCAGAGTGTGCAGCATAACGGCTGAGCTTGCTTGCTTGGAGATTAGATTGACCGATGCAGATAGCGCCTTCTCTTTGTTGCCTCTGATGTCTTCCGATGCGCAAACGAATGTTGCGTTCCTTCTCGCGCACTTTCCACATTTCAGCCGGCATCTGCAATCTTTCGCCAAATAGCCCTGCTTTAGGCAACGGAAGCATCTTCCAGCTTTGGTAAGCATCTCCTTTTTGAGCGAGAGGCTGATCTCCTTTTTATCACAAACTTCGGCAGAATGCTTTTCGGAACGGCAAAACAGGCACTTCTGCGTATTACTAGCTGAGCTTTGTATAGCAGCTGCCGTGGAAATGTCTCGTAGATGGCTGGGTTTTAATCCTCCTTTCTCTGGGGTGCGACGACTTCTGTGTATCTCTTGTTCGGCCACAGCTTCCCGCCAAGTGAGTTGAAGGTCGAAGAATTCCAAAAGCATTTGAAGCTCGTTATCATCTGTATTCGAAGAAGCTGCAGCTGATGATGATGCCTTGCGCGCCACGTGAAACCGAAGTACCATGTCAGTCGGGAGAACTCTTAACAGCATTTCTCGCAGCATGGTGCAATAAGTTGTCGAGTTCGTGCCAAGCGCCTTGAGGCTTCGAATATCAACCTGTACTTTCTCGTAAAGTTTCCTCAGCTGAGGGACGTCTGCTGATGACGACACCAGTTTGAGTTCCAGCAAACCTTGTAGGTGATCTTGAACGATGATCTGTTCATCTCCAAAACGCTCCTTTAAAATTTCAATGGCGTCTGCATAGCACTCTTCCGTAGCTTGCAATCCCGATATAGCTGAGGCGGCTGCTCCGGTCACCAGAGTGCTCAAGTAGTTCAACTTGTGAGCTGTGCTCAGCTCGCTGTTGCGTGAACTGCTGATGTAAACTGGGTCCAAAATTACGGCCACTGTCTGTGGTTCCCGTCATATTTTAGGAGTTCTAGCTGCGGAAGCTTGCTCTTGCCGGAAGGTAACGGGTGAACATTAGTAGGGCGTGGACCTGAAGGCGACAGACATTCATTCAGTTTGACACGTACGTTCGCTGTCAGGGTAACAACCTTGTCACGGTATTTTCCAGCGTCCAACGTTTCGCTGTCTGACAGGTCGTCTGGCGTCTCTTCAAAAATCGCCTCTTCAACTTTCTCTATCTGCCCGTAACAGGAGCTGATTCGATCGAGGAGTACACTTACAGTAGCTTTCGTAACCTCTCGATTCTCTCGCAAGTTGCCTTCCGCCTCGGCCAACAGGACATCGAGTTGAGACCGCAGGCTGTTGCGTCGTCTAAGGTGTCGTTCCATTCTGTCGCACGCAGTCGGGGAATCTCGCGGAGATCGCAGGCGTCGCGTCTTCTTTGCTGTCGCGGCTCCGTACGTCGATGATGTCAGCGGTGTCTAAAGGTCCCGGGTTTTCGGCACCATGTCTTGGACCTCTAAGCCTTCCAACTGCGGCGCGGTTAACGTCGAGCCAAAAACAAGTCTTGCAAGATGAAACGCTTTAATGGAACTAGAAAAAAAGAAAAGAAGAGGGCGAGCTAGCGCTGCGACGTGAGCACGCGTCAGCTCGTGAGGAGCATCCATAATGATGATGTTTGGTCTACTGTAAACGAAGGACGCAGAAAAGGAAGTCACAACACACCGTACAAGCACAAGAATGAACAGCTACCTTATTTTACTGGGGAATTTCGCTGCGACTTAAGTTAGGATTGTGTAAGGCTTTCGATCACTCGCGTCAACAGCACACGTTTGGCGATCATTGATGCAAAGCCTACCTCTCGTTTTCGCTCACCATTAGGTACACACGCATGCTGACCATTCACGTCTACACTTTTACCAACAAGCACGCGCAATGAAAGTTTGCAGAAATTCAAAGAACGCAACAACTTACTGCTGCTGCCTCCGCATTTCTCGGATTGTACGGAGGTACTTTCGACGCCAAGCAACGATGTCGTCTCGTTCGAGCAATGCGGAATTCCTTTTTGTCTTTCGGAAGAGGAACCCCAAGTCGTTCAGCAGTCGTTGCATCGTGCGAGTGCTGATCGTCGGCATGTCCAAGTCAGTGTCGCTGATCACGTCGTTGCGTAGCTTCTCGGCTGTAGGCAGTTCATTGCGCATGAAATAGCGGTGCACTTTGCGCCGCAATGCTGCCAACGCAAACGTGTCCTGCCGCCGCATCCTCGTCTTGGCGTTTATGCGCTTCCCAGCTTCGCCCGATACCGAGAAATCCAGTTTCTTACGCTTTGGAGAGGAAAGTGGGGCCCGCAGAGCTTCAGCCTTGATTTGTGTTACCGTTCGCATACTCACTCCGGTGAGTTCTGCGACAGTCCGGCACACACAATTCGTCGACAGCTCGGGCTGGCGGCGCCTTACTCCAGCGTAGACGTTGCAGATAACCTGCTTCGTTTGCTTGGAGACCCACTTCTTGTCACACATATAGTATATAGTCCTCGGAGAACTAAAAGGAGAGCTCGCGGCCGCACATGGTACCACTGGCACCGGGGACGCAATGTTTACTGGGAGAGCAAGCAGCAGGAGCAGCAAGCGTGCGGAAAACGTGGTGCCGTCCAAGAAAAGAAAAAGGGAAAAAAATTAAGGCGCACGATAACTTCTTTTCCATGAACAGCTTCCCATACTTGTTTCTTTATAATTAAGAACGTTTTATTGATTCGGGTCAAGTAACTATTAGAATCAGAAAATAAAATAGGTACTATTTCTTGCCGCGTGCGCATGCAGGCGGTTCGGCTCTGTAGCTTCCACAGTGCTGTCAAGGAAAGCTCTCGCCGAGTAAAGTGAACCAACTTCTCCGAGCCTCCGGCATCAATCACAAGACCGCTTCTAGTTACCATCCTCAGACCCACGGCCTGACCGAGCGATTTCATCGCACACTTGCAGACATGATTGCCGCCTATATTCAACCAGACCACAAAAACTGGGATGAGATTTTAAAATTCGTCACTTTCGCCTATAACACAGCCATTCAGCGGACAACCGGCTATTCACTGTTTTACCTGGTTTACGGATGTTCCCCTACTTCGCTTCCGGACGCTTCTTTCTTTACCTCCAACGTAAATCCGTCGCCATCGACTTCCGAGGAGTACGTTTCACGACTCGCCCAGTACCGCCAGCGTGCTCACCTGAATACCGAAGCCAGACAGCAAGACAGGAAGATTGTTTATGATGAAGCGCATCGTGCTGTCTCTTTTTGACCCGGTGACGAGGTACTGCTCTTGACGCATCTCGTTAGTGTGACAAGTTTCAGCCTCGGTCTATCGGGCCGTACACAGTTCTGGAAGAGACTTCACCTGTGAATTATCGCGTGACGCCACTTGTAACCGCAGCAGACCGCCGTTACCGTACTACCGAGGTTGTCCACGTCTCCCGCATCAAGCCCTTCATGCGACGTTCCTCGTCTCCTTGACCTGCAGCGGTCATGCTGGCCGCTTTCACGAGGGGGGAATTAGTGTAGGCATTTATTACACACATCTTCATGTGTACATTATCGTCATCATAAGGCATTTGATTATATCTTCGTCGTGTATCATCACCATCAGTGTGGGTTGATCGTGGCTGTTTGCTGCCGGTCTTCGGGCCAAATAAACGTCTGCCCAACCAAGACCTCATAATATATATATATATATATATATATATATATATATATATATGTTATGTGCCGCTTGCCTAGAGGACGGGGAGAGCAGGAGGGCGTGTTCGTTGCAGCTTTCGCCATCTTGGTTGTCGCCCCTATCTCTGTGATTGTGTCAATACTGTAAATACAGCCTTCTTCTGTCGTCTCCCCGTAACATTATTGGTGGAGGCGCGGGGTACATCCGAAGCACACCACGGAACTTCGCAGCGGGTGTCTCCTTGGGCAATCCATCATGCCCACAGGCAGGCCCGTTCATCCTGCCCCCGCTACGCCAACTGAACCCAGCCATATCATTGTGACCCATCTCCGAGACTCTGGTACCTTCTGCGGAACTGACAACGTGCACGTCGAAAAGTGGCTGGCCGGCTACGAGCGCGCCAGCAAGACCAACCGGTGGGATCCCACTTTGATGCTGGCAAACGTCAGTTACTGCCTCAGGTGAACAGCCAGTGTGTGGTTCGGCACGCGCGAGGAGGAGCTGACCAGCTGGCATGTGTGCAAACAAAAAATGAAAGACCTTCGGAAAACCTATTGCACGACAAGGCGCCGCCCAGAAAGAACTTTCGTGCCGTGCACAAACCTCGACGAAGACGTATATGGTGTACATCCAAGATGTCTTAGCCTTGTGCCGGCAAGTTGACGACCAAATGCCCGAAAGTGACAAAGTCAGCCACATTCTCAAAGGCATCACCGATGACGCATTTCACTTACTACTCTACAGAGACTGCTCCACAATCGACGACATCATCGGGGAGTGCCGACGCTTTGAAGAAGCGAAGAGTCGTCGAGTAAGCAGCAATTTGTTCGACTCCCTAACACCGCCTTCACGTCGCCGTGCGAAGACGCCCAGCTCCAGCCGCCGCCCAGTACCGAAACATTCCTGCGCCTTGCGCGGCGACAGATCGAGCAAGCATCCCCATCTACACCGCAGGCCCGTTCTGACGAAGAGACTCGCCCAACAGTGTCGTTGATCCAGGCCGTCGTGCGCGAAGAACTGGCGAACGCAGGCATCCAGCCCATATGTGCCCTCAGTCGTCCCGCGGTCAGCACTGTTCCATCTTTCCACCCACAGGCAACCTATTCCAGGTTCCGTGATCCGAATCAGTGGCGCACACGAGATGACAGGCCTATCTGCTTCAACTGCAACTGGGTAGGCCACATTTCTCGCCATTGTCGCTATCGTCGGCCATCGTCTCCTCGTGCAACGTACCGTCCAGAAGACACTCGATCCCCACCTTTTTATGCCCGCGAAGACCCTACGAACCGTAACGGCCAAACCTCGGCCGCACGTTACGACCGCTCGCCGTCCCCGCAGAACCAGCGACGTTCTCGGTATCCTTTGCCCGTCGCTCACCTTCGCCGTACTCTCGCCGTCCCTCCTAGGAAAACTGACCAGTGCAGCTCCCGGAGGTGATGCTGCATTGGCCTACCGACCCGGAAATCCTCTGTTGACCCTGGCTACCCGACGAAACCTTTTGGACGTAGAAGTCGATGGCGTACCGGTTTCGGCGCTCGACACTGGCGCCCAATTATCAGTAATGAGCGCTCACCTTTCTCGCCGTCTCCGCAAGGTCCTTACGCCCGCTTCATTACCTTTTGTTCGTGTAGCCGATGGCGGTACAACTTGTGTTCTTGGAATGTGTACTGCGCGTGTGAGCTTCGATTACCACAAGACCTCAGTTCTCTTTGCTGTTCTGGACGAATGCCCCCATAACCTCATTCTCGGCGACGACTATCTGAGCACGCATTAGGCCCTTATCTACTGTTCTTCTGGCCTTTTACAGTTAGAGCTTCCTCCTATGCCTGACCACACCATCGCTTCGCCACCGCATTTATGTACTGTCCAGTTGGTTCGCTTGCACCCAGGTACAGCTACTTCTCGTTTACCCCAGACCCTCCTGTACGTGATGGCGACTACCTGATTACCCCTTCCTTGAACGTTCTCCTGACGCGACGTGTAGCTCTGCCTCACTCCCTTGTGACTGTTTCTGCAAACCGAGCATGCCTACCTGTCCGCAACTTTGGACGCTGCGCACAGTTGCTTCCCGAAGGTATCACGCTGGCCACCCCAGGCAGCACACAACGTAGGGCCGATATTGGTTTTAGGGCGGCTATGCGAGGCCCAATCACGGCTCAATTTTGCCGGCTTTGAGCCAATATTGGCTGAGTCGTTGAATTTGGCCGGCAATGCTGGGCCGGCTTTGCCGCCCTTCATCGAATATTGGTCTTTCACCGGCAATAATGGGTCTCGTTTGCCGCCGTCCCGCCGATATCGGCCGAGCCAATAGCTTTCATCGGCAAATACAGGGCCAGCTTTCCCGTTCTTCAGCCTATGTCGGCTGAGCCATTGGCTTTCACCGGCTAATATTGGACCACTTTTGCCGCGCTTTAGCCGACGTTCGCTTAGCCGTTCGCTTTCAGCGGCTAACATTGAGCCCATTTTTCCATCCTTCAGACAGTGTAGAGCTCATTGACAGTTCTGCCGGGAATATTGGATCATTTTTGCCGCCCGTCGGCGCTCAAGCTGTTAATTAAGATCCGATCGAGATACGCATTACCGATATTACACTCATTTATTCTATGTATCAATCAAACGTCGAGCGTGCTACGTATGCGTTTCATTGCCGGAACATCATGCGTGCGCGCTTCTGAGTAGTTCCTTTCATGTGCTTTTTCTTCCTAAACACAGGATACAATTGTAATGCAATAGAGCAGTCGGCACTTGAATGTTTGTAGCCTAAGCTGTAGAAAGCCGCTACATGGAATTGTGTACTGGCGCAAATAACAAAGTTCAAATATTGTATCGTACTAATGCCGCACGTACGATTCGGGGCGCGAAGTATCACCGACTGAATAGCTTGCATTCTCTTATTAGTTTCTGCTATGACAATAACTACCTAAGAACTATCGCTAGCACAGTCAGTTTTCTACCAAAAAAGGTGGTCTTTAGAATAATGACTGACTCACATTAGATGGCGACTTCGTTGACCAGTTGTTGAACGCTATCAAAATGTTGAAACGTTATAACACACCATTAACCCTTTCGGCCCTGGCGGTGTCAATTGACACCATCACCCAAAATTTCCCCTAGCACCTTGGAAATAGCACCAAAACTGGCCATTCTTGGGGAAATACTTCTTCAATGATCCCCACTGCGATTGACACCAAAATTGTGACGCGCTAGCGGAGCTGGAAGCTGCAAGGAAGAAGAAGCTCGACCGAAATCATGGGTGACGCTGAGGCGGGGAAGCGCCATTTTCGGGTCGACGTACTGAAGCTGCAGAAGGGGAGAAATTCGGCCTTGTTGGTAAGACATTAGGAAAAATTTTTCAGCGCAAAATAACACAGGGACGAGAAGGGAGGACACAACACGTGCGCTAACTTTCAACAAAATGGTTTATTTCAACCGAAGCACGAATATATACAGCGGTGATGCTCAAACGCTACAGCCAGATGTCATGCGCAGAGAAGTACTGATGTCATGCGCAGAGAAGTATTCTGATTTTAACAGGAGACGTGCAGACAAGTGAAATTTCTTATCATAGCCTTTTACAGAAGATATGCGCACGAACTACAAAATTAATGCATGTTCAAAAAATACAATTCTTTTTCTGACAGGGACAGAGACGGCATGCTTACACAATCTGCTATGCTGTAGCGTTTGAGCATCACCGCTGTATATATTCGTGCTTCGGTTGAAATAAATCATTTTGTTGAAAGTTAGCGCACGTGTTGTGTCCTCCCTTCTCGTCCCTGTGTTATTTTGCGCTGAAAAATTTTTCCTAGTACTGAAGCTGTTTCAATGAGTATCGCACTGAAAAAGGAGACGTGGCTCACATTTTGTGTACTCTAGTGAATAGCAGGAAAAAAGATGTCATTTTTCTCATTTAACAACCACTGAGCCCTGATCACCTAGTTTGATGTCATGTCTGTAAATCCATTAATACTTGCACCACTGGTTCAACTTTTCGTTTGTGGTCTTCTGAGATCATAACTATTAGGAAAACGTCCACAAAAAATGTCCCCGACAAAATAAAAAATCCAGGGCTGAAAGGGTTAATTTCATGGGTCAAAATGAAATTTTGTAAATGTTTCTGCCACTGGTCGGCCGACTTCACTGATGTATCTAGCATCAGAATTCACCCAAACATTCCCGCACAAATGCTTTTGCCGGATTAAGCCTTATGTGAATACTAATTCTGTGCATAAATCGAACCTGCCATCATATTTATAGCGCTATATCCTTTACATCCTTTCAGCCGCTTACTGTGTGGCGCGAGTGCTCATTACTACACGGATAGTTTCCGATCTCTGTGTTTACACGTATTTACTCACGCGCGTGTTTTGATCAAGCGTAACAAGCGCATTTGCTTCAGTGATGCCAAATAATTTTACTTCATTACATCACCCCAGCAGCAAGAATATTGCAACGCGCTGGTCACCCGCTACAGGTTTTAAAACCGCGATCACACACAACTATCTCCACTGTTTCATTTTTTTCTCGAACAGCGTCAGTGTGAAATGCCCTTCCGCACCATGTTGTATCTACAAGTAACCAACATGTGTTCAATGCTGTTGTGTCTTCTATTTTGCCAAATTAGTTACCATTGATTGTACGAACTCATCACTTAACGCGGGCATTTATTTGTACAGTTTTCATTGCCACATTACGTTGTTTCTCCTAATGTTGCGAAATTAGTTACTTAGCGCATTTTTGTTTGCACACTGTATCAACATTTCTTTTTTTTCTCGTTTCCAAAGTTCCATTGCTTGTCATTTGGAATTACTCATCACATGATGTACACCACGCCTTAGTAACACCCCTATAAACGGGGCCTTTAAGGAAAAATACATTGAACTGAAGAACTGAACTGAGCCCGAGGGCTAAGCTAAAGGCCACGAACAAAATCAGAAACAAAGGCGACCATTGTTGTCTTTAGCTTAGCTACGACATGAGGCCATAGTCGGAAAGCTTACCTGGATGGAGGTTAGGAAAGAGCTCACAGCACCCCTGGTGTTCACATCGATCACTTCGAAGAGGTAGCGGCCGCTCATGGCGAAGGCGTACGTGCGCTCCACGAAGTTGGAGCAAGCCACGCGGCGTGCATCGTGCAGCGCCCGCTTGTCCGTCTCGCCGAATCTGATCTCAGCAATCTTGTCGTCCACTATCCAACCAAACAGCTCGACGAACTTCCACGCAATGAATGAGGTGACTGGCAGGTGGAATTTGTTTGCGTCGGTGGTGATCAAAGCATTCAGCACATCGAGAACCCGACGGTTCGTGACGAAAACCATCGACGTACTCGTGAAAGATATGTTGTACTCGGCAAAGTGCTTGTTCAAGGTAGATATCCATCGCTTCGCGTCCATGTTTGGTGCGTGGGTCTCGATGTCGCTGAAGGAAAACTTGAGCCAAGGGTATTCGGTCGTGTTTAGAGGCTCGATTAGAGGGGCCGTTACTTGGGCGATTTCCGCCCGAAAGATGGGGAACAGGGTGATCACATCGGTGGTGTTCCCAAAGCCTTTGGCCAGGTGGTGCCGCAGGTACTCGGAAAACTGCGCCCCTGTTTGTTCAAAACGGCTGAAGTACTGTGCCAGCGAACCGGGGTAAACCACTAGCATCCACTCCTTCTGGCCCTGCAAAAATGTAACAGCTGATATGATTTGGCCAAGGTTGTCACGCTTTACTGAAGGAGTTTGTTCACAAACGAGAGTACTGGAAGCGCCTCATCCATACAATGCATCGGCAGGAATATTAGGGGTATGTCAGATAAGAATGTCCGTGCATGTCCGGGGACCCCCTTTATTCTGCTGAAAGAATATACATTTTGCTGTCCGAGACCCCAGGGCCACAAAGCCAATCTTAGTTCCGCGAAAAAAATTTTACCTTAGTAAAAAAGTTGGGAAGTCTCCACTCAGCAGAACCGCTTTCTTAGAATTGTGCAAAATTGGGATTATGCCGAGATCCTAAAAAAGAACTGTAGCTGTGAACCTCAAAAGTTTTCCTGGCATACTATAAGTAACGTGCATTTACAAGATGTTATCTTGCAGTTTGGTTGCCCATATTTTACGGGAAAAAACGCAAATACGGCACATTGCTCAATAATGCTCTAATTTCATATTTTTGTCCATTCGCGCCTATAATGCTCAGAGTTTTCAAAATTTTACAGAGCGCTGCCACACTTTAGGTTAACGATTGTGCAAAACATGATTGCCATACATGATGTCAAGCGCAAACCAAAAATGTATAATAGAGGCATGTCGATAAAATTGCAATAATTTGAAAGTTGATTAAGAAAAAAGGCTATCCTTGATTTTTTTACTACCCAGAATTAAAGCCAAGCGCGTGTTCTCACTTAATCTTTAAAACATATTCCAATCTTTTTGTGAGATCAGAGCTACAAAGCCACCAAAGTGTCAAAATGGACGTTCACGCACAACCACTTAAATGAGCGAGCATGTTGCTATAGTTGCCATTGTTATTATTTTTAGGTGTCAGGTGTATTCTCTCGTGTTCACGAAATATCATATTGACGAGAGAAACACGAAGTGTTGTGTTAAAGTCGCGATTTGCGCATTTGCGTGTTTGTACTCGTCGTAGCATTGTTTCTGGCAAAAGCAGTTATCGGGAAATGTTCGTCTAGATGCACATTCGAGTCGGGTTTTCGCATGAAAAAGTTCCTTCAGCCCTAATGCACACACACAAAGCGAGGCATCCAAAGAAGACTGGGCCAAAGGTTGTCCACTTCTTACGCTCTGTCCAGTTTTCGCGCACGCTTCATCGCAGTGTGTGTGAAAGGGAGTTCTTGGCGCGAAGTACCATGGCGCCGGTCAAGTAGTTCCCTGGAAACACCGAGGACGCCTGGACGCCGTCCGCCGGTGCAGAGATGTATAGTTGTGGAGGCGGTCGTCTTGCGGGTTCCACGTTTTTGAGGCAGATTGTGGTTACGAACGATGCGAAATGTAAACGACAATATCTGGGCGGGTAAACATATTTTCACAAACGCAATCTGACACTTTATTTCTGGGGAAAGTAAAAAGAATGTATGTGTTGACAAATGCACGTGCTGTCTGAGGAAACGGCAACACGGTCGGTATTGTTTGGATCTTATAAATAATGGAGAATAGGTAGCGCGCATGCACGTGCACCAACAACAAGCACAGTATTCGAAATTTCGTCTAGTAGTTTACCTTTAAAAGTGAATATTTCGCAAGTAGGCAGAGCTAGCCTTGCGTTAATTACCCATTGCAATTGACGCTGGTGAAAATGACCACAGCGTCGAACTTTCACAAAAACAAAAGGAGAAGCACGCGTACACTGTTTTTCTCCAAAGGGGCCAGAAACGGTCAAGGTCCGATTGAGGGATAAAATAAATACCTAGGGCTACATGTAAGGACACCCGCACATGCAGTAGGACAAGTCGGTAGTATTCTATGCAGTTGCAATGAATTCAAAATATGCGTACGAATTTACAGTTGCGCTAGCACACTAAATTGAAGCGCGAACATACCCAGTGGCACAGTTTCTAGAATGCAGAGAGGAAGGCGACTCACGTAGCGTGAATGCTAAGGCAGGCCCGCTCATATTTCTATTCGTTAAAATACATAAAATTACGCAAGGGTTTCTGAAGCGCTTTTTCGCACCCATTTGCTTCGCGGTCGCATGAACAGCGTTCATGAACTTTCGCAGTTACATTATTTAGAGAAGTGGCACTGCCCCAGAGCTGAAAAATACATGGTTGATGCTTCCGTTATTGAAATTAGTTTAATACGAAAGCGAAACGTGTCCTTGCAGAAGTACTTGTATCTTTATTATACATTGATATACGAGAGCTTGCACGATGTGTATTGGTGTTTGGCGGCTATAGCATCGCTTGATGTGGACGCACCCACGTTGATGCTTCTTGGCACATCTCCATCCCGACGACTAACGTCCATGAACATGATTAAACCTTTGCGGTAACTGTAATAGTTGACATATAACTTGACAAGCCATACGGTGAATGCCGCGCAATGGTGACTTGAACGTGCACATAAAACTCGACACGAACTCTTTCAAAGCATCGACATTTGGCGAGACAAAGGGTAACATGTCCGCTCCCTAGTACTCGGCGCCAGTGTTCTCGAAGCGTAGGCGGCGGAGAAACACGGTTCATCCATTTGGAAGCGGCCCCACGCTGGCGAGGAGGCGTCACACGTTGACATAAAGGCAAATCGCATAACTGCGTGTCATGAGTGAAGTGCGTGTTTGAAAAGTGCGCGTCATAAAGAGAAATACCACAAGGAGTGCACGCACGAAGATGAGCACAGTGCCGAATGGAAGACGACAACGCCCTTTACGACGGCGCGAGGCGCAAAGGTTCGACGTACAAGTGGCCCAATAGGAAAACAGCACGGAACATGTCAGGGGCCAATCCCCTGTTAACGCGGCAGTCGAGCAGTGTCCAATGAAGAGTAGACAGGTGGAGCCGAGGGTGAGAAAAGCCTTGTGCACGGAAGAGTTGGGAGTTTGAAGGGACCGAGACAAGGAGAAGGTTGCCACCGGTCCAGGCGCTGAAGATCGTCGTCGGGTTGCGGACCCGAGCCACCAAGACTTCAAACGGCCGTGGCCTCCTGCCATAGAGTTCCCGTGCGGGACCGTAGCCATGGTGCGTGAACTCTGCCCCAAGGCCTACGGACTCCGGTGCCGGCCGCCAACGTTGCAGCGGCAGTCGGGCAACGGACCCGAGCAGTGCGTCCAGCTGCCTGGCCAGGTTACCCGGGCATCTCAGCGCGTCGCCGAGCGTCAAGCGTTCCCTAGTCAACGCCAGCCACACCCGCCAACTCAGCCAGTCAAGCCTCCGCTGGTTGGTGAGACCCAACTATTATCATTCCCCGCTCCGCTGCTCAGCTGCGTCAGAACTAGACTGAAGGAAAGATTACTTTGTAAGGGCTCGTTTTTATTTGTTAGACACAATATTAATGAGAACTAACAGACATCAATGCCAAGGAAAGTATAGGGGGTGTTATTTGTAGTAATTAGAGTATAAATATGAAGAAAGTAAAGTGGACGAAAGCATAACTTGCCGCCAGCAGGGACCGAACCTTCGATATTCGAATAACGCTTCCGATGCTGTACCACTGAGCTACGGCGGCTGTCATCTCCCCGTCCTCTTTATAGGGTATATATGTGGATTGAAACTTAGGAGTGTCAGTCAGCGCCAGTCGCAGTCATGGTGGCGAGTGTGGAACACTCTTTTTCCTCCCTTTTTGGCGCCGCGTAGCACGTGATCTATATACGAGCAGGCAGCTGACCAATAATCCCTCGCATACTACCTGAAGGCATCATGTCTGCCAGAGCGAGACCCTCGCTATGAATGAAGGAAAGAAGATTACTTTTGTATATATTGTGTCTAACAAAGAAAAACGAGCCCTTAAGAAGTAATCTTCTTTCCTTTCCTTCACGCCGGAAAATAGAGAGGCTAAAATTTGATCCCGGGCTCTACCTGCGGCCTCCAGGCAGTGTCAGCCCGGTCCTCCCACCCGTACGTTGTTAGACGTATTGTGTCTAGAGTTGATGTTCACAAGCATTCTCTGCTGGCCAAAACAATTGAAGAATGGAATAAACTAAGCCCAGAAATGTTTGAATGTGTGAATTCGCTCGCGAGTTTCGAAGAAAAGCTTCACTCACTCGGTGTCTAGTTTTGAGATTCTTATTGTTGTGTATATTTGCATATCATCATTTCTACGCTGCTGTTTTGTATCTTCTTATGCGCTGTTTATAGACTTGTTTTTGAGTTCGCAGTGTGCTGTTGGTATATTTTCTGTGCTGTTCGCATATATAGCTCCAGTGTTGTAAACTTTCCCACCCTGTAACAGCCCGAAAGGGATCACAGTATTGAAAATAAATAAATAAATAAAATAAAAGAACCTCCCTCCCACTGTGCCATCACCGAATCGAATCGGCATGGACGCCGCATTTTACCGACCATTAATGAAGTGGCACAGCCCTAGAACTGAAAAACACATGGTTGATGCTTCCGTCACAGGAATTGGTATAATACCTGTATCAAAAGGTTGATTTTGGTGCCGTAACTTCGGGTTTCGAGTCCTATTTTCCTATCTTTGACGCGTTAGTTGATGAATTCACAAGCGAACAGCTCTGGAAGCTGTTTAAAGCCAAGCTCTTTGAGTTGCGTAATGCCTTTGTCCCGACTCGTGTTATTTCATCCAGAAATTCAAGGCACGAACCTTGGTTTAATTTTCACCTGCGATCACTACTGCGAAAAAATCATGAGCGTTTACTTAATGTATAGCAAAAGGCAGTCTGAGGATGCTTGGTTCGAGGCTAAATGTTTGCAAAGCAGCTTTGAACGTTTACTGAAGAGGCTAAGGGGACATATTGTGAAAATATTGGCGAAAAGCTTGTAGGGGATCCCAAAGAATTCTGATAATTTGTTAGGTCTAACGGTATTGATAACAATTCTATTCCTGCTTTAAGATATCCGAAACCATCGTTGACAGTGACAAAGATAAAGTGAAAATCTTCAGTATTTTTTCTCGTCAGTGTTTTGATCTAAACTCTCTCGAACTGTTAGCGTGACTTTCTAGACTGACATTACTCCTATGCCTGAAGTTGTATTTTATGTAGAAGTGTTGCGCAAATTACTACAGAAACTGAATCCATCTACCACATGCGGTCCGAATGATGTTCCAGCAGGAATTATTAAAAACTGTTCTGGAATACTATGCCTTTACTTCTCTCGTTTGTTTCCAAAATGTTTATCCGAAGCTTCATTGCCGCATGAATGGAAAGTCGCACGTGTAGTACCCATTCACAAAGGTGGACCGAGAAATAGCGTTGAAAACTACAGGCCGGTGTCCCTGACAAGCATAACATGCAAATTATTCGAGTACGTAATTTATACGTCAATTGTTCATTATTATTGTGTGTAACAAATACAAACGAGCCTTAAAATTAACACTGCTTTCCTTCATTCATAGCGAGGGTCTCGTTCTGGCAGACTTGATGCTTTCAGTTAGTATGCGAGGGATTATTGGTCAGCTGCCAGCTCGTAATAGGTTCACGTGCTACGTGACGCCAACAGGCAGAAAAAAGAGTGTTCCACACTCGCCGCCATGGTTACTGGCGGCGCTGACTGACGCTCCCACGTTTAAATGCAAATATTTACCCTATAAAGTGGACGAGGGGATGGCCTCCGCGGTAGCTCAGTTGGTAGAGCATCGGTCGCAGGTTCGGTCCCTGCCCGCAGCAAGTTATCTTTTCGTCCACTTTTCTTTCTTCACTTTTACCTTACATTTACTACTAACATCGCCTATACTTTCCTTCGCATTATTGTCTCTTAGTGTTCATTAATTTGTGTATAGCAAAGAAAAACGAGCCCTTAAAATGAACACTTCATTCCTTCATACGTCAATAATGTCAAACTAGGTTAAACATAATCTTCTAAGCACTAGTCAACACGGTTTTTGCAAGGACTTTTCACGCTCAACCCAACAAGTTGAATTCTTTCACGATCTCGCCTCAGCAATAGATAAAACGCAGATAATAGACTGCCTATTCTTAGACTTTAGAAAGGCATTTGACGTAGTTGCGCATGGTCTTCTCATTTCAAAACTTTGAGCCTGGAAATTGGACGATAGTGTCATAGCATGGGTTGCCGGATATCTTCGTGGTAGCCGGCAGCCTATGGTGCTCAACGGTTTCTCTTCCGCTTATCCTCCGGTAACTTCAGGTGTTCCTTAGGGGTCAGTTCTTGGTCATGTTTTGTTTTTGCTCTTTATTAATGATACTGTTGGTGATGTCAGATCTTAATTTAGGACGTTTGCGGACGAATGTGTTATTTATACAGTTAGGAAAAAAGAGAGTGACATTACTTTATTGCAGGTTGATTTACACGCATTAGCAACACGGTGCAATAAATGGGAGATGTCATTAAATGTTAAGAAATGTGTTCACGTCACCTTTTGAAGGAAACGCACATTTCCGTATTGCACATATGCATTACATAATATGGCCTTAGAGAAAGCTGAAGAATACAAATATTTAGGTATTTATATAACGTCTGATTTACGATGGAATAGGTACATTTTTCACGTTAAGAATGAGGCAATAAGTTCACTGAGTTTTGTGAGCCGTAATATCAGTCAGTTACCGGGTAAATTAAAGAAGCAGTAGTATTTTACTTATGTACGCAGTATACTTGATTACGAATGTATTTCTTGGGATGCGCACGCCGTTGTTCTGACTGACCAGTTTGAAAAGGTGCAAAACAAGGCGGCAATGTTTGTACTGGGCAATTACAGTAGAGCATTAGGCAAGATAGACTGTAAACATAAATTATCGTGGCATCCACTACATTATTGACGGAAATTCCTAAGACTCAATTTTGTTTCAATCTATACAACATTTTAAAACCGGCATTGATCGAGAAAGATATATCAAGTTGCCTACCTATGTGTCGTCGAGGCGCGACCATGCACTGAAAGTCCGCGAGTAGCCTTTCAGAGGTGACGTTTTCAGGTATTCTTTTTTTGCACGAACCATAAGAGAATGGAATGCTCTATCGCCAGACATTGTAATCATTTTGGACAATGATGTCTTTTACCGCGCTTTGTGTGTGTGATCAATTTGTACATAATTTTTACTGTAACCCCCTTGCTGTAATGCCCACTGGGGCGATGCAGGTGTAAATAAATAAATAAATAAATAAATAAACAATAGAGTTTTCATCAATATTGCATCGAAAGCCTTTGCCGCACTGACACTACCGAAACGCTCGCAGTCGGCGCTCGTTAGTGTCACGATGAATTCCACGTGTCCTTCGAGATTGGCTCCGGCAACGCGCCGTCGCTAGTGCTGCTCAGGCCGTTCCAATCCTGCAGGGAGAGTGTAATAAATAAAGCAGTGTGACAGCCAGAACAGAGTCGGTTATTCGACGCTGAGTCTTAGGGCGCCTACTGAACTTGGGCTAAGGTCGCCATCCCGCGGAAAGATAAAGAGTTAACTGAATGCTCACACCAGGGCCGGCTAGAAATGCGACGGGAAAGCTGCGCGCGTTGTCTCTCCCCTCTAATCTGGCCGTCATTTCTCAAGGTTCGGGCGAGGAAGGTGGTGTGACAGCCAGGCAAGAGTCGCAAAGCCATTTTGTAGCCTTAGCTACAGTGGCCTAGCCGAGCCAGTTTTGCGTGGCTCCTCAAGAGCCGTGCTACGCATGCGCGAGGATCAGTGATGTCACACACCTAGCGCATCGGAGCCGGCACCTCCCGCACACTCCGCCGCTGCCACGCGGGACTCGCTGCCGCCGGTCTGCGCTTTGTAGAGGAGCGACGTCGCAGCCGAGGTAGACGTACCAGCGCCGGTGCACGCGCAGCTATTCGCCTTCGCTGTGCAGTCGCCCTCTGACACTGCACTGGAGCCGCATGATAGCGCCTCTGACTAGCGTTTGCCACAATATTATTGATAACTAACCGACAGTAATGCCAAGGAAAGTATAGGGGATGTTGTTTGTAATAAATGGGATATAGGTGTGAAGAAAGTAAAGTGGACGAAAAGTTGACGCCGGCAGGAACCGGCGGCAAGTTATGTTTTCGTCCACTTTATGTGCACTTTGTTAATGCTGTGGCTGACGACGATGAAGAATTATGGCAGAGCCCTTTGGAATTGGTTGGAAGCATTCAACAACCAACTCGTAGCGCAATTCGCATTGTGTGACGCCTGCTTTTGAACAGCTAAATAGCGCGACTTGAGGGACGCCTGCTTACATAACTCGCGTTGTGTAACACTTGGTTGTTATTTTACTCTTCTATCACGCTACATTGCATGTGTTATTGTGGTTCCTTCCCGACATGAAGCCTGTATGGGTCATTTTGCAAAGCAGTTTCAAGCACCGGCATGGCTCTGAGGTTGAATACTCGGCTCACACGCAGAGGGCCCAGGTTCGAACCTCGCTCCGTCCGGGAAATTTTTTCTTATTTCGTTTTTTTGTCTTATTTTGAGCTATAGTGGTTACGGACACCGGCGGCGGACAACTACGGTGCCAAAAACGGCTCTTATTGTGACCTCATAACAGCTTTCGCTGTAAAAACGAGCCTTTGAAAGTAATCTTCTTTCCTTCGATCATAGCGAGGGTCTCGTTCTGGCAGTCTTGATGCCTTCAGGTAGTATGCGAGGGATTAGTGGTCAGCTGCGAGCTCGTAAAAAATCACGTGCTACGCGACGCGAAAAGGCAGAAAAAGAGTGTTCCACACTCGCCGCCATGGCTGCGATCAGCGCTGACTAGCACTCCTAGGTTTAAATGGACATATGTACCATATAGAGTGGACGGGGGGATGACCGCCGCCGTACCTCAGTGGTAGAGCGTCGGACGTGTTATTCGAAGGCCGCAGGTTCGGTCGCTGCCGGCGGCAAGTTATCTTTTCGTCCACTTTACTTTCTTCACATTTATGTCCTATTTATTACAAAGTCAGCGTTATTATTAGTCAGCGTGCATACATGCCTGTGGCCGGTGTGGCGCCATCTCGAAAATGAAGTTGAGATTCCAGTTGACGCCGAGGTCCACCAGCCGGTCGAAGGGGTCCGTGCTGTCGGAGTGGTCGGCGCTGATGAGCAGCGTGTGATCCTCCATAAACTGCTTCAGCCGCTTCACGTTGTCAGTGACGAAGGACACATCGTGCGCCTCCACGCACGAGATGTACATGTCGAAAGCCTTGCGCGTGCCCTTCGATCGGCTCTCCGGAGGATGACGGTTGGCGGTTGCCTGCGCAAATATTTGGACGCATTCTCAAGGCGAAGAACAAAGCTGAAAAGGGTGAAAAAAAATGGTATATCACAGCTTGCATTGGTATATCACAGCTTGTATAATGTCTATTGTTGTTTGGCAGATGTAGCACCGCCTGATGTGGACGCACTCACGTTGACGCCTAGTGGCACATCTCCGTACCAACGACCAACGCCCATGATCATGATTTAACCCTTGCGGTAGCTCAAGTTCTTAACATATGCTTGGACACCGCATATGCTGAATCCCGCGCAAATGTGGCATCAACAAGCACATAATAACATTGACACTCGATATGCACTCCTCCAAAGCGTCGCGAAACGCGAAGAGAAACGCTACGTGCGTCGTGTCTTCCCTCTAGCCTGGCAGTTAATTCTCACAGGGCGAGCGAGGAACGCAGTGCGACCGCCAGGCGAGCGTCGGAGAGCTATTTTAGATGCGAAGTATCTTATGGCGGAGTTCAATCCGGTGGTGGTGGTGGTGGTGTGCGACGTGACCACACTTACTGCGCATGCGCATACCCTCTCCACTCACCCTCTCCCCACCCCTCTCCACTTCCCTTCTCCCCTTTCCCCCTCTGCACTTTCCCTCTCCCCTTCCCTTTCCGCCGTTCCTCTGTAACGCGGGCTAGACATGCCGAAATTCTCTCCTACGCAACGCCCCGATAAGCACCAGCGCATGCGCGTCCCCTCCCCCTCTCTCTCCTCTCCTACGCTGCCCGCGTTACCCGCTCGCCCTGTGAGAATTAACGGCCAGGCTAGAGGGAAGACAAGACGCGCGTAGCGTTCCTCTTCGCGTTCCACGACGCGAGGTCGGTAGCATGCCCAAAGAACGCCAAAGGAACGCGATCGTGCAAGTGCTCCGGCTTCGCATCGCCTCATGGTCCCCTTTAGCGGGGAATGGTGTAATTTTCGATATGGATGGATGCTGTGAGCGAGGCGTCGCCTAAAGCCACTACCTCGCGGTGCGTTAAACGAAATTACACTTGTATTGGAAACGCGCTAAATGGGACGGTTGCAACAACGGCGCGTTTTTTTTTTTTGTCGAGCCTGATGGCACACATGTCACCAACCCGTTATAAAGGGGACGCTCATAGCGTCCATCCATTCATCCATGCAAGAGAACTGTGAGAGGAGAGTGTGAAAGACAAAAGGCGCGTTCATTTACCCTCTTTTATGTGTTTGGCGGCAACTCAGTGGGCTAAACGGCCATCAGCCATCGTCGCCGATCGAGAGGTCATGGGTTCGACTCTTGTCAACGGAACTTTTCCTTATAGCTTTTTTTCTTTGCCATTTGGTGGCGTTCATTTTGCTCACGTATTTCCGTGACCGAAATACGTCATGAAAATCTTGGTGGACCCCGGCATACAACACTTTCGTGTTAAAAAACTCTTCTCTGTTGGTGTGCTTCTGTTCGCTGTCGCACTGATTTGGAAACTTGCCATTGCGTGGATTTTGGCACATGTTCGGTGCTTACATGCTCAACGATGTGCTCAGTGTTCTTATTGTTCCAGGATTTCGCACCTGAAAGTGTATGACCTCGCTTTTAAGGTTCCCAGTTCGTATGCTTGAGTCTCAGCGAATAATAATAATCAATCAATCAATCAATCAATCATTTATTTAACGTGCCCAGGAACAACCGTAAGGTCTTTGTGCTGGCGCACGCAAAAAAAACAATAAAAATAAACAATACAATACAGACAGTGTTCAGAAATAAAAAGTGCAAAAACACGTAGACAAAGAGAAATGAACACAAAAGGGGAGGAGTAAAATAAGACAAGACGAGACATATTGACGGGGAATAAAAATTAGATTGCATATATACAACTATGTGGAAAAACTGAGAAGGGAAGACTTTGTACATTGTGCCACATATGTCAAAACAGTGCAAAGCTCGGATAAAAACAATGATTGTGCGATATGAAAAACGTCAAGATCAAGAAAATTAACATTATAGAGACTTTGAATTCTGTGAACGGTAGAGTGTTGGAAGAAGCAGGCAGGTACATGAAACGGTCTGTTCTCTCTGGTTAACTTACGCGGAATTCGAACATTTACACAATTGAGAAGTACAGGGCAGGATATGATACCGTGGACTAGCTTGTAAAGAAATAAGAGATCAGAGCGATTTCGTCGGCAGTGAAGTAATGGCAGTGATAATAATTCAGCAGTATTTGAACGAGATCCAGAGTCATTTTTAGCAAAGCGATTGTTATATATGCTGAGGAAATTTTTCTGGACTGGTTCAATGATGTTACCGCTTGATTGAGCAATGCCATTCCATATCACGGACGCATACTCAAGTTGCGGAAGACATATTGCCGTGTAGAATTTGTGTAGGGCCATGGGAGACCTGAATTCTCGAGATATTCTACAAACACATCCGAGAGAACGAAGGCCCCGCATAGCAGCACGCTTAACGTGAGAAGAAAAGTTTAACGCGCTGTCAACAACACCACCAAGATCACTGATTTCATAAACCTTGCATAACGGCACAGAATTGACAGAGTATTGAAATGACACGCTAGATGTTTTGCGAGTGACAGACATGAATACCTGTCATGACAGACATGACAGGTATTCGGAGAAAGGTTATTACCGTTGCACCATTCGGAAAAATAGCGCAAGTCTGACTGCAGCAAGCGACATTCGTTAACTGAATGAATTTCCTTAAATAGCTTGATGTCATCGGCATGCAAGAGGAAAGAAGAATTACGAATGGCAAAAGAAACATCATTAACGTAAATTAAAAATAGGAATGGGCCTAATACCGACCCTTGAGGGACCCCACTAGTCACTTTATGCAAAGAAGACGTTTGGCCATTTACGGCAACATAACAATATCTATTGAGCAGATAGCTCTGCATGAGATTCACAACTGACAAGTGAACATCAAAGTGCGCAGGTTTAACCATAATTAGTGTGAGGCTGCCTACGTCAAAAGCCTTGCTCAGGTCACAGTAAATTACGTCAACCTGTCCTCTCTGAGAAATAGGTGTGGAGATCTGCGTCAATAATAATAATAATAATAATAATAATAATAATAATAATAATAATAATAATAATAATAATAATGGTAAATCATAATAATAACAATAATAATATTATTATTAATAATAATTTTATTTCTTCAAGTGCAACAGTACATGTAAATGGACATGGCCAACGCCATCGGTGATTTGAGCGGCACAGCATGGCAGGCAGCAAAAAACGTTCACGTCATATTAGCAGTGAAATAACGCGTGAAAAGTTGGCAGTGCAACACAAAGATCAAAAAACAAAATCTAGACTAGATAAGCCTTAGCAAGACATACAAAAGAGTGTTATGTACATTACCGAACATTTATGAAAAATATTTCCCCAAAATACAGAAAGACAGCAATGTTTGTGAGACAAAATCACCCTACTAGATTAGTGTACAGCAGCAGGCTATGAAAAGATTAGGGTAAGGTGGGGCAAAATGAGACTCGGCGCTAAACGCGACATTATGACTTTGCCGCCCTCTATAGCTTATACAAAAAGTACCTTTTCTTTGTTTCTCTATTTCAGCGATAAGTGCCGGTAGTTTCTGACGCTTTTTGTGTACATGTTGATGATTGCTCACGGCGTTCGCGCAGGAAAAATCGCGCGGCTGATGTCAGTGTGTTGGCGACCTGCCAAAAAGGCGCGAAATTCTGGTCGGCCAAATTTTCGGATCCGTGCATGAAGCTACTCTGGTCTCAGTAGAAGAACGTAAGTATTTATGTCCTTACTTTACACTACTGTCTACATGCCGCCAAGAGTTTCGTTTATTTAGTGCCGTGGGCCATTGGGGAGATTTTTTTATATTTTGGGCACGTGTGAGGGGCAGAACGCGAGAAAAAGGCATTGAATTGCCTTAGAGAGTGTCTTATTAACTCAACCATTTCCTTACGCATATTATATATAATATTGTTTTTGGTTTAGGATGATGCGGACGTACAAGAGAATATCATCTAGAGCTTCCTGGGAGGAAAACGACAAGAAAAAGTCGCTGTATGTTGTTCAGGACTTTTGGAGCAACCCAGCGCCGGGTTCTGTGTGGATTTAATGCGTGGAGTGGAAAGAGTGGGTTCATGAAGGCTGCGTGGAGGCCCACAGAGTGAATTTCGAGTGCTTCTACTGCATGAACTGAGGGGATGAAAGTTTTTCACGCTGTTTGTTTCGCCCCACGTAGTGTCCCGTTTTGCCCCGCAGGTTGGGGCAAAATGAGATATATGGTGCATTTTTTGTTCCTTTTAAAATGGAACTTTTTAAATGGTAGCAACAAGGCCATGATTATGTAGAACACACCTTGTACCCGAAAGTGAGTTCCTGTATTGGTGTTTTATGTTAACGAGGGAAATAAAAAAAGCATATTGACTATTTTCACATTTTTGTCGCATTTTGCCACGCCCTAGCCTACATATATGTACGAACGAAATATATACGTTGTAGAGAAAAATTACGCCATAGGAGCTTTTTTTTTTAAATTTTCGTTTTGTTTTTGAAGATGCTGTTTGATTGTTTTGATTTGTTTTGAGATGTTTTGATTGAAGATGCTGGGGGATAGTTTATTGAATTTGGAACGTAACGTGTTCTGTGCATCGTTGAACAACGAGCCGAGAAGGAGGTTACCGGCGGATGCTGTGTGACCAAGAACAACCGCTGCGTGACGTCAAGGCTCTGCTGGCGCGACGCGAAGTCACAGAGGCTTCAGATTCCTTTTTTGAGTGCGAATGCACTTTATAAGCGACCCTGTGTCCGCCGTCCCATAGCAACGGCGCGAGCAGAGGAGAGGAGCGTCTGTAGCAACGGCGCAGCGACGTCACGCCCCACGTGACTGCGCGCGCTCCGCCCTCCGCTCCGTGGCTGCGCGCGCCCCGCGCATTGCCTGTGGTGATGCAGGCCTGCGGCGAGACGCCGAACGAAAGCGTGCGAAGCGAGCCGAGCACCCCGAAGCCGATCTGGCGCGCGGGGACGCGCGATGCGCGAGCGAGCACGGGCCCTCGAATTCGATTGGCCGGACGCGCGCTTCAAGCGAGACTTCCTGGACCTCAGCTTCGGATATAGCTGCGCGGTGTGCGATCGAGTGTGGTTCGACAACAACCTGAGCCCCATCTCGGGCGTGCGCAACGCCGCCAACAAGTTGAACGCGTTGCGGGTTCTTTGGAACGAGTTCGGAAGACAGATCATCATCATCAGTGAAAGTGCTTTGCACTTAAAAACGGCCAGACCTCCGTGGGTCGGCTGGCGCGTGCTCTCTCGCTGCCGTCTCCTTCGCTCGGCTCTGCAGTTTAGTCGTGCGCGCCGCCTCATAACATCAGCCCGTGCTTCGCACTTCCTCATACTCCCCTTCGGGGAAATGCGGGTTTTTTTTAGATTCCTTTATTTCAGCGTTTATCATGAGAACAAATGCTAGGGCAGGAGCAAAAAGCCGCTATATAGCAGCTTGAGAAAGGCACGTGCCCCTGCAGAATTTGACAGCAGAGAGTCAACTTTTTTCAGACATCAATTCATAAAAAAACTGCAGTGCATGGATATACAAATTATCTATTGAAAAACATTACAGTTATAACAATTACGTGCATTTTACAGATATACAGAATTTCTTGTATGTAACAGACACACCAAGATACATTTCTCATTTCTTGCGAACAGTGCACAACTTTTCAGAACAAAATCGCAAACATATGTAACGTGGCGAAACTATACAGATTTGTGGGCACATAAGAGTATGTAAAACAACTTTCACACACAACAGAACTGAAAGGTGTGCCATATCTAAGGAACAAGCCAGGAAAGAAAACCCAAATACCGCATACATTACTCACATATAGTTGCACGGCTAAGAAAATACTGATTCAGCATTCGACGCGAAACAATATTCGGATTTACGTGTTCCCCCTCAAGATTGTTAAGCAATACTGATATCCTGCACGGTAGCCTGTCCTTTCCATGAATGGTTCGTGAAAAAGGGACGGCCCAAGTTTCTCGCTCTCGAATGGAATATTTGAGGTGATGTGGTGTCCTGAGATTACAGAGATGAATAAATCCAGTGTGGTCTCGTTTTACACTTTCTTTGAATTTAATTGCCAGGTTAAACTCATAATTGTAATGAAATGGGAGAACATTAAACTGAGAAAATATAGTACTTGTATGGGTGTCATAAGGAACACACGCGACATGGCGCAATGCTTTTTTTTGTAGGAGAAATAACGTCTGAATGTTTTTCTGTGACGTTGTTCTCCATACTAAATTACAATAATTAGCATGCGAAATAAATATTGTGTTATATGATGGCAGAACATCTCGAAGCATACAGAGCGCGCCGCATGCCTTTGCCATACTTGTTGCAAATCGTTCGATGTGTTTGTCCCATAATAAGTGCTGATCAAAGATCAAGTGTTTTCACGTCAGCCGAGACCTCGATTCGTTCTGATCGATCGAATATGTTTAGTTTACGATTTACATGTTTTTTGGATAGGTGCAAAAAGAACCGCTTTTGTTTTTTTGGAATTAATCTGTAAGGAATTTGCTTTACTCTACAAATATAGCGTATCAAGGACGGTGTTAGCCTCTTGTAATAAATGATCAACACTACTTGACTGGAAGAAAAGACTGGTGTCGCCTGCGCATATTATATAGCGTGGTAAGTTACTAATGTTTGCTAGATCACTTATATAGATGTTGAACAGTGTAGGTCCCAATATGCTTCCTTGGGGAACACCGGCTTCCAAATTCAGGGGGTCTGAGTATTCTCCTGAGATGCAAACGCATTGTTTCCTGTGCATTGCGTAGGACCTTACAAGGTCCAGGGGTAATCCACGGCATCCATAATGTTCAAGTTTTTTTAGTAAAGAAATATGGTTGATCCTGCCAAAGGCTTTCGAAAAATCAATGAGGACGTCTAATGTTATTTTTTTTCTTCTAATCCATTCAGTATTAATAGAGCTAATTCAGTCGATCAGCCCTTACAAAACCCGAATTGATACGGAGATAATAGCTGATACTTTTCACAAAACGACACAACCATTTTACAAATAATCTTCTCCAAGCCTTTTGAAATGACGGGGAGCACTGACACCGGCCGATAATTTGACATGTCATTTCGGTCGCCTGATTTGAACAAAGCAGTTACATTTGCCTGTTGCATTTTTGCCGGGAAAACACCAGTAGACAAGCAAATATGGAATACATGTGTGAAAGCATGCACTAGGAAGTCTATTGCGAATTTAATTGGCTTAACCTGGAGACAATGAATGTCCCGTGCCTTACTGTTCTTTATAAAGATATGAAAGCAGAGTAAACCTCGTCAGGTGTCGTAGGCTCAAGAAACGCTGTGTTTACACTGGGCTCTCCCATAAAATTGAGAGCGTCCATACTCTGAGCACTAAATACTAAACTTTTAAAGTGTTGATTGAAACGATTTGCTAATTATACACCCCTTAGCTGCTTCCCATTCTCTGTAACCTCGAGCTCTTCGTTACTTTTATCGCGATTTAGGAGTTGATTAGGTGCACGCCAAACTAGATCGCTTTTAGAGTCTGTGTCATAAACAGTTTTTTCCATAAGCGTCTTTTTTTGCATCTCGGAGAAACTTAGTTACAAAATTACGATAATTTTTAAAAGCAGAAAGATCATCCGGGCTTCTTGAGGGCCCAAAGTGACTGTATAATTCGTTTTTCTTACGAATTAACTTTAGACATTCATTTGTTAACCAGGGCTTGCGTAGCTTTCTTGATGTGTTTACCCTTTTTAGTTGAAAGCAACTAGTGTAAGTATTATTTATTATGCGCATGAGAGTATCGTAAGCAGCGTTAGCATCACTACATTTAAATACGGGTGCCCAGTCGACACCTTGAATTTTATTTCGAAAGTCATTCATTGCTCTTGGATTTATTTCTTGTATTACGAAAGATTTACATTCGCGTCGTCTAGCTATAAGTGTGTTGTTTCGTTTGAAAAACATGTATATCGGCAAATGATCACCTAAATTGGCAACAATGGTACCAGCGTTGATATCCTGCATTAGGCTGTTTGTAATAAATAAGTCGATAAGGGATTCACTAAGGCATGAGACACGAGTGGGTGCTTCTATTACGTTCGCACAACGAAATGAAGTCAAGGTGTAATGTCAGATTCCGGGTAATTAAATTCGATTGCAGTAGGTTTATATTTCAGTCACCACCTATGTTTATGCACAATCTATTTTGGTATGCATAACATAGTAATTGTTCTAAGAAGGCGAAAAAACGTTCACTATTACCATCAGGTGGTCGATACAAAACAGCGAAAACATAGCATCCGCACTGTACTGTAAGCGCTTCGTAGTCGGGTGTTGTTTTGCAGAGATTTGCAATCAAGTAACATGAAAGCCTTTCTGACACCATCTGCATGACACCTCTCCCACGACGGTTTGGTCTATTTAGAAAGTTGTGATATCCAGGCAAGGAAATAACATCTTCTGAACTGTACCATGTCTCACTTATCATTATAATACCAAACCTAAATGTAAAGTCGTTAAGAAGTGCTTATATCTGGTCTTGTTTATTACGGGCAGACTGAGCATTGAAATGCAAAAAGGTAAGAGAGTCAGCGCAGCCAGGACGAGCAAGGTTGCATGGTGCGATCATCAGCAAACAAGTGACAAAATGTGCTGTTTGTTGCTAATAATCACTACCACATTTTGGATAGGCCTGTTTCGCATATAATTTTAACACCACCTGACTCTTCCGTTTTTCGTTCGGACAATTTTCCGTCCCTGACCCATACAAAGGGCCATTTCATTTCCTTCTTTTTTTCAGCTGTCATACCAAGCAGTTGCTTTTGTTGAGGGCACAAGTGCTCGTTCACGAAGACGGACTGCTTGGAAGAAAAACCAATGTCTTCTACGGTGATCCTTCCCTTTCGTGCCTTTTGAATTACAGCGTCACGTTTCGAGCGACAGTTGAAAGACACGACAATGTTCTTATCAGTGTCAGAGTTCCCCATGGGAACGCGAGGGCAAGCATCGATATCTTGTTCAGTTATTGGCACGCCAAGCACTTCACCTACTTTCTCCAGGATATCCCAAGGCTCTCATTGTGGGAGCAAGGAACACCCTTCACCTCAATATTCTTATTTCTGGAATATTGATCCTGTGTCACTATCTTTAGTGAGTTCTGAGACACTTGCTTTCTCAATTTCTCAATTTCTTATAAAAGAGGCTCTTGTGCTGCTTTCAGGTTGCCATTTTCTTTTCCAAATGTTTCACATTTTACCTTCAATGCATCATACTGTTCACCAGTGAATTCCACACTTTGCTTCAGTTCTCGAAGTTCTTTACGGAACTCACGCTGCAGATCCGCAATTTGACGCTTAAGTTCAGCCACATCATTTCCCAACCTGAACAGCAGCCGAAAAGCACAGCAAACACCGAAAAATAAATAACAGCACAGACCGACAAATACGAGTGACTTAGACAACGATTGGCAGCAGGGCAGCAAAGCAGACTTAATGATCAAGGAATGAAAAATAATTTCCAACCTGCGGAATAAGCGTGAGGTAAATTGTCGGGTTCCGTTGCCTCCTCTGCTGCCAAAATGACGGCGAGGGACCAGCGGTGCTCCTTATAAAGGGTCTGCAGAACAGCCGACGTGACGTAGAACCACGTGGCTCCCACAATCTGGCGCAGGCAGATCAAACAGGCGGCAGTGCAGCTGCTGGCTGCGTCGCTACAATTCCACTCGTGATGCAACGGCCCATCGCTTTCTTGAAAGTCGTTGAACGTCAGTATTTGCGGAATAAGCGTGAGGTAAATTGTCGGTTTCCGTTGCCTCCTCTGCTGCCAAAATGACGGCGAGGGACCAGCGGTGCTCCTTATAAAGGTCTGCAAAACAGCCGATGTGACGTAGATCCACGTTCTCCCACAATCAGGCGCAGGCAGATCAAACAGGCGGCAGTGCAGCTGCTGGGTGCGTCGCTACAGTTGCACTCGTGTTTCAACGGCCCATCGCTTTCTTGAAAGTCGTTGAACGTCAGTATCTGCGGAATAAGCGTAAGGTAAATTGTCGGTTTCCGTTGCCGCCTCTCCTGCCAAAATGACGGCGAAGGACCAGCGGTGCTCCTTATAAGGGTCTGCAAAACAGCCGATGTGACGTAGATCCACGTTCTCCCACAATCAGGCGCAGGCAGATCAAACAGGCGGCAGTGCAGCTGCTGGGTGCGTCGCTACAGTTGCACTCGTGTTTCAACGGCCCATCGCTTTCTTGAAAGTCGTTGAACGTCAGTATCTGCGGAATAAGCGTGAGCTAAATTGTCGGTTTCCGTTGCCGCCTCTGCTGCCAAAATGACGGCGAAGGACCAGCGGTGCTCCTTGTAAAGGGCCTGCAGAACAGTCGATGTGACGTAGATCCACGTGGCTCCCACAATCAGGCGCAGGCAGATCAAACAGGCGGCAGTGCAGCTGCTGGGTGCGTCGCTACAATTGCACTCGTGATGCAACGGCCCATCGCTTTCTTGAAAATCGTTGAACGTCAGTATCTGCGGAATAAGCGTGAGGTAAAGTGTCGGTTTCCGTTGCCGCCTCTGCTGCCAAAATGACGGCGAAGGACCAGCGGTGCTCCTTGTAAAGGGCCTGCAGAACAGCCGATGTGACGTAGATCCACGTGGCTCCCACAATCTGGCGCAGGCAGATCAAACAGGCGGCAGTGCAGCTCCTGCGTGCGTCGCTACAATTGCACTCGTGACGCAACGGCCCATCGCTTTCTTGAAAGTCGTTGTACGTCAGTATCTGCGGAATAAGCGTGATGTAAATTGTCGGTTTCCGTTGCCGCCTCTGCTGCCAAAATGACGGCGAAGGACCAGCGGTGCTCCTTATAGAGGGCCTGCAGAACAGCCGACATGACGTAGATCCACGTGGCTCCCACAATCTGGCGCAGGCAGATCAAACAGGCGGCAGTGCAGCTGCTGGCTGCGTCGCTACAATTGCACTCGTGATGCAACGGCCCATCGCTTTCTTGAAAGTCGTTGAACGTCAGTATTTGCGGAATAAGCGTGAGGTAAATTGTCGGTTTCCGTTGCCTCCTCTGCTGCCAAAATGACGGCGAGGGACCAGCGGTGCTCCTTATAAAGGTTCTGCAGAACAGCCGACGTGACGTACATCCATGTGGCTCCCACAATCTGGCGCAGGCAGATCGGCGGCAGTGCAGCTGCTGGCTGCGTCGCTACAATTGCACTCGTGATGCAACGGCCCATCGCTTTCTTGAAAGTCGTTGAACGTCAGTATCTGCGGAATAAGCGTGAGGTAAATTGTCGGTTTCCGTTGCCTCCTCTGCTGCCAAAATGACGGCGAGGGACCAGCGGTGCTCCTTATAAAGGGTCTGCAGAACAGCCGACGTGACGTAGATCCACGTGGCTCCCACTATCTGGCGCAGGCAGATCAAACAGGCGGCAGTGCAGCTCCTGGGTGCGTCGCTACAATTGCACTCGTGATGCAACGCCCATCGCTTTCTTGAGAGTCGTTGAACGTCAGTATTTGCGGAATAAGCGTGAGGTAAATTGTCGGTTTCCGTTGCCGCCACTGCTGCCAAAATGACGGCGAAGGACCAGCGGTGCTCCTTATAAGGGTCTGCAGAACAGCCGACGTGACGTAGATCCACGTGGCTCCCACAATCAGGCGCAGGCAGATCAAACAGGCGGCAGTGCAGCTCCTGGGTGCGTCGCTACAATTGCACTCGTGAAGCAACGGCCCATCGCTTTCTTGAAAGTCGTTGAACGTCAGTATCTGCGGAATAAGCGTAAGGTAAATTGTCGGTTTCCGTTGCCGCCTCTCCTGGCAAAATGACGGCGAAGGACCAGCGGTGCTCCTTATAAGGGTCTGCAGAACAGCCGATGTGACGTAGATCCACGTTCTCCCACAATCAGGCACAGGCAGATCAAACAGGCGGCAGTGCAGCTGCTGGGTGCGTCGCTACAGTTGCACTCGTGTATCAATGGCCCATCGCTTTCTTGAAAGTCGTTGAACGTCAGTATCTGCGGAATAAGCGTGAGCTAAATTGTCGGTTTCCGTTGCCGCCTCTGCTGCCAAAATGACGGCGAAGGACCAGCGGTGCTCCTTGTAAAGGGCCTGCAGAACAGTCGATGTGACGTACATCCACGTGGCTCCCACAATCAGGCGCAGGCAGATCAAACAGGCGGCAGTGCAGCTGCTGGGTGCGTCGCTACAATTGCACTCGTGATGCAACGCCCCATCGCTTTCTTGAAAATCATTGAACGTCAGTATCTGCGGAATAAGCGTGAGGTAAAGTGTCGGTTTCCGTTGCCGCCTCTGCTGCCAAAATGACGGCGAAGGACTAGCGGTGCTCCTTGTAAAGGGCCTGCAGTACAGCCGATGTGACGTAGATCCACGTGGCTCCCACAATCTGGCGCAGGCAGATCAGACAGGCGGCAGTGCAGCTCCTGGGTGCGTCGCTACAATTGCACTCGTGTTTCAACGGCCCATCGCTTTCTTGAAAGTTGTTGAACGTCAGTATCTGCGGAATAAGCGTGATGTAAATTGTCGGTTTCCGTTGCCGCCTCTGCTGCCAAAATGACGGCGAAGGACCAGCGGTGCTCCTTATAGAGGGCCTGCAGAACAGCCGACATGACGTAGATCCACGTGGCTCCCACAATCTGGCGCAGGCAGATCAGACAGGCGGCAGTGCAGCTCCTGGGTGCGTCGCTACAATTGCACTCGTGTTTCAACGGCCCATCGCTTTCTTGAAAGTTGTTGAACGTCAGTGTCTGCGGAATAAGCGTGAGGTAAATTGTCGGTTTCCGTTGCCGCATCTGCTGCCAAAATGACGGCGAAGGACCAGCGGTGCTCCTTGTAAAGGGCCTGCAGAACAGCCGATGTGACGTAGATCCACGTGGCTCCAACAATCAGGCGCAGGCAGATCAAACAGGCGGCAGTGCAGCTGCTGGGTGCGTCGCTACAATTGCACTCGTGATACAACGGCCCATCGCTTTCTTGAAAGTCGTTGTACGTCAGTATCTGCGGAATGAGCGTGAGGTAAATTGTCGGTTTCCGTTGCCTCCTCTGCTGCCAAAATGACGGCGAGGGACCAGCGGTGCTCCTTATAAAGGGTCTGCAGAACAGCCGACGTGACGTAGATCCACGTGGCTCCCACTATCTGGCGCAGGCAGATCAAACAGGTGGCAGTGCAGCTCCTGGGTGCGTCGCTACAATTGCACTCGTGATGCAACGCCCATCGCTTTCTTGAAAGTCGTTGAACGTCAGTATTTGCGGAATAAGCGTGAGGTAAATTGTCGGTTTCCGTTGCCGCCACTGCTGCCAAAATGACGGCGAAGGACCAGCGGTGCTCCTTATAAGGGCCTGCAGAACAGCCGACATGACGTAGATCCACGTGGCTCCCACAATCTGGCGCAGGCAGATCAGACAGGCGGCAGTGCAGCTCCTGGGTGCGTCGCTACAATTGCACTCGTGTTTCAACGGCCCATCGCTTTCTTGAAAGTTGTTGAACGTCAGTGTCTGCGGAATAAGCGTGAGGTAAATTGTCGGTTTCCGTTGCCGCCTCTGCTGCCAAAATGACGGCGAAGGACCAGCGGTGCTCCTTGTAAAGGGCCTGCAGAACAGTCGATGTGACGTAGATCCACGTGGCTCCCACAATCAGGCGCAGGCAGATCAAACAGGCGGCAGTGCAGCTGCTGGGTGCGTCGCTACAATTGCACTCGTGATGCAACGGCCCATCGCTTTCTTGAAAATCGTTGAACGTCAGTATCTGCGGAATAAGCGTGAGGTAAAGTGTCGGTTTCCGTTGCCGCCTCTGCTGCCAAAATGACGGCAAAGGACCAGCGGTGCTCCTTGTAAAGGGCCTGCAGAACAGCCGATGTGACGTAGATCCACGTGGCTCCCACAATCTGGCGCAGGCAGATCAAACAGGCGGCAGTGCAGCTCCTGGGTGCGTCGCTACAATTGCACTCGTGACGCAACGGCCCATCGCTTTCTTGAAAGTCGTTGTACGTCAGTATCTGCGGAATAAGCGTGATGTAAATTGTCGGTTTCCGTTGCCGCCTCTGCTGCCAAAATGACGGCGAAGGACCAGCGGTGCTCCTTATAGAGGGCCTGCAGAACAGCCGACATGACGTAGATCCACGTGGCTCCCACAATCTGGCGCAGGCAGATCAAACAGGCGGCAGTGCAGCTGCTGGCTGCGTCGCTACAATTGCACTCGTGATGCAACGGCCCATCGCTTTCTTGAAAGTCGTTGAACGTCAGTATTTGCGGAATAAGCGTGAGGTAAATTGTCGGTTTCCGTTGCCTCCTCTGCTGCCAAAATGCCGGCGAGGGACCAGCGGTGCTCCTTATAAAGGTTCTGCAGAACGGCCGACGTGACGTACATCCATGTGGCTCCCACAATCTGGCGCAGGCAGATCAAACAGGCGGCAGTGCAGCTGCTGGCTGCGTCGCTACAATTGCACTCGTGATGCAACGGCCCATCGCTTTCTTGAAAGTCGTTGAACGTCAGTATCTGCGGAATAAGCGTGAGGTAAATTGTCGGTTTCCGTTGCCTCCTCTGCTGCCAAAATGACGGCGAGGGACCAGCGGTGCTCCTTATAAAGGGTCTGCAGAACAGCCGACGTGACGTAGATCCACGTGGCTCCCACTATCTGGCGCAGGCAGATCAAACAGGCGGCAGTGCAGCTCCTGGGTGCGTCGCTACAATTGCACTCGTGATGCAACGCCCATCGCTTTCTTGAAAGTCGTTGAACGTCAGTATTTGCGGAATAAGCGTGAGGTAAATTGTCGGTTTCCGTTGCCGCCACTGCTGCCAAAATGACGGCGAAGGACCAGCGGTGCTCCTTATAATGGTCTGCAGAACAGCCGACGTGACGTAGATCCACGTGACTCCCACAATCAGGCGCAGGCAGATCAAACAGGCGGCAGTGCAGCTCCTGGGTGCGTCGCTACAATTGCACTCGTGAAGCAACGGCCCATCGCTTTCTTGAAAGTCGTTGAACGTCAGTATCTGCGGAATAAGCGTAAGGTAAATTGTCGGTTTCCGTTGCCGCCTCTCCTGGCAAAATGACGGCGAAGGACCAGCGGTGCTCCTTATAAGGGTCTGCAGAACAGCCGATGTGACGTAGATCCACGTTCTCCCACAATCAGGCACAGGCAGATCAAAGAGGCGGCAGTGCAGCTGCTGGGTGCGTCGCTACAGTTGCACTCGTGTATCAACGGCCCATCGCTTTCTTGAAAGTCGTTGAACGTCAGTATCTGCGGAATAAGCGTGAGCTAAATTGTCGGTTTCCGTTGCCGCCTCTGCTGCCAAAATGACGGCGAAGGACCAGCGGTGCTCCTTGTAAAGGGCTTGCAGAACAGTCGATGTGACGTAGATCCACGTGGCTCCCACAATCAGGCGCAGGCAGATCAAACAGGCGGCAGTGCAGCTGCTGGGTGCGTCGCTACAATTGCACTCGTGATGCAACGCCCCATCGCTTTCTTGAAAATCATTGAACGTCAGTATCTGCGGAATAAGCGTGAGGTAAAGTGTCGGTTTCCGTTGCCGCCTCTGCTGCCAAAATGACGGCGAAGGACTAGCGGTGCTCCTTGTAAAGGGCCTGCAGTACAGCCGATGTGACGTAGATCCACGTGGCTCCCACAATCTGGCGCAGGCAGATCAAACAGGCGGCAGTGCAGCTCCTGGGTGCGTCGCTACAATTGCACTCGTGACGCAACGGCCCATCGCTTTCTTGAAAGTCGTTGTACGTCAGTATCTGCGGAATAAGCGTGATGTAAATTGTCGGTTTCCGTTGCCGCCTCTGCTGCCAAAATGACGGCGAAGGACCAGCGGTGCTCCTTATAGAGGGCCTGCAGAACAGCCGACATGACGTAGATCCACGTGGCTCCCACAATCTGGCGCAGGCAGATCGGACAGGCGGCAGTGCAGCTCCTGGGTGCGTCGCTACAATTGCACTCGTGTTTCAACGGCCCATCGCTTTCTTGAAAGTCGTTGAACGTCAGTATCTGCGGAATAAGCGTGAGCTAAATTGTCGGTTTCCGTTGCCGCCTCTGCTGCCAAAATGACGGCGAAGGACCAGCGGTGCTCCTTGTAAAGGGCCTGCAGAACAGTCGATGTGACGTAGATCCACGTGGCTCCCACAATCAGGCGCAGGCAGATCAAACAGGCGGCAGTGCAGCTGCTGGGTGCGTCGCTACAATTGCACTCGTGATGCAACGGCCCATCGCTTTCTTGAAAATCGTTGAACGTCAGTATCTGCGGAATAAGCGTGAGGTAAAGTGTCGGTTTCCGTTGCCGCCTCTGCTGCCAAAATGACGGCGAAGGACCAGCGGTGCTCCTTGTAAAGGGCCTGCAGAACAGCCGATGTGACGTAGATCCACGTGGCTCCCACAATCTGGCGCAGGCAGATCAAACAGGCGGCAGTGCAGCTCCTGGGTGCGTCGCTACAATTGCACTCGTGACGCAACGGCCCATCGCTTTCTTGAAAGTCGTTGTACGTCAGTATCTGCGAAATAAGCGTGAGGTAAATTGTCGGTTTCCGTTGCCTCCTCTGCTGCCAAAATGACGGCGAGGGACCAGCGGTGCTCCTTATAAAGGTTCTGCAGAACAGCCGACGTGACGTACATCCATGTGGCTCCCACAATCTGGCACAGGCAGATCAAACAGGCGGCAGTGCAGCTGCTGGCTGCGTCGCTACAATTGCACTCGTGATGCAACGGCCCATCGCTTTCTTGAAAGTCGTTGAACGTCAGTATCTGCGGAATAAGCGTGAGGTAAAGTGTCGGTTTCCGTTGCCGCCTCTGCTGCCAAAATGACGGCGAGGGACCAGCGGTGCTCCTTATAAAGGGTCTGCAGAACAGCCGACGTGACGTAGATCCACGTGGCTCCCACTATCTGGCGCAGGCAGATCAAACAGGCGGCAGTGCAGCTCCTGGGTGCGTCGCTACAATTGCACTCGTGATGCAACGCCCATCGCTTTCTTGAAAGTCGTTGAACGTCAGTATTTGCGGAATAAGCGTGAGGTAAATTGTCGGTTTCCGTTGCCGCCACTGCTGCCAAAATGACGGCGAAGGACCAGCGGTGCCCCTTATAAGGGTCTGCAGAACAGCCGAGGTGACGTAGATCCACGTGACTCCCACAATCAGGCGCAGGCAGATCAAACAGGCGGCAGTGCAGCTCCTGGGTGCGTCGCTACAATTGCACTCGTGAAGCAACGGCCCATCGCTTTCTTGAAAGTCGTTGAACGTCAGTATTTGCGGAATAAGCGTGAGGTAAATTGTCGGTTTCCGTTGCCGCCTCTCCTGGCAAAATGACGGCGAAGGACCAGCGGTGCTCCTTATAAGGGTCTGCAGAACAGCCGATGTGACGTAGATCCACGTTCTCCCACAATCAGGCACAGGCAGATCAAAGAGGCGGCAGTGCAGCTGCTGGGTGCGTCGCTACAGTTGCACTCGTGATGCAACGCCCCATCGCTTTCTTGAAAATCATTGAACGTCAGTATCTGCGGAATAAGCGTGAGGTAAAGTGTCGGTTTCCGTTGCCGCCTCTGCTGCCAAAATGACGGCGAAGGACTAGCGGTGCTCCTTGTAAAGGGCCTGCAGTACAGCCGATGTGACGTAGATCCACGTGGCTCCCACAATCTGGCGCAGGCAGATCAAACAGGCGGCAGTGCAGCTCCTGGGTGCGTCGCTACATTTGCACTCGTGACGCAACGGCCCATCGCTTTCTTGAAAGTCGTTGTACGTCAGTATCTGCGGAATAAGCGTGATGTAAATTGTCGGTTTCCGTTGCCGCCTCTGCTGCCAAAATGACGGCGAAGGACCAGCGGTGCTCCTTATAGAGGGCCTGCAGAACAGCCGACATGACGTAGATCCACGTGGCTCCCACAATCTGGCGCAGGCAGATCAGACAGGCGGCAGTGCAGCTCCTGGGTGCGTCGCTACAATTGCACTCGTGTTTCAACGGCCCATCGCTTTCTTGAAAGTTGTTGAACGTCAGTGTCTGCGGAATAAGCGTGAGGTAAATTGTCGGTTTCCGTTGCCGCCACTGCTGCCAAAATGACGGCGAAGGACCAGCGGTGCTCCTTATAAGGGTCTGCAGAACAGCCGACGTGACGTAGATCCACGTGGCTCCCACAATCAGGCGCAGGCAGATCAAACAGGCGGCAGTGCAGCTCCTGGGTGCGTCGCTACAATTGCACTCGTGAAGCAACGGCCCATCGCGTTCTTGAAAGTCGTTGAACGTCAGTATCTGCGGAATAAGCGTAAGGTAAATTGTCGGTTTCCGTTGCCGCCTCTCCTGCCAAAATGACGGCGAAGGACCAGCGGTGCTCCTTGTAAAGGGCCTGCAGAACAGCCGATGTGACGTAGATCCACGTTCTCCCACAATCAGGCGCAGGCAGATCAAACAGGCGGCAGTGCAGCTGCTGGGTGCGTCGCTACAGTTGCACTAGTGTTTCAACGGCCCATCGCTTTCTTGAAAGTCGTTGAACGTCAGTATCTGCGGAATAAGCGTGAGCTAAATTGTCGGTTTCCGTTGCCGCCTCTGCTGCCAAAATGACGGCGAAGGACCAGCGGTGCTCCTTGAAAGGGGCCTGCAGAACAGTCGATGTGACGTAGATCCACGTGGCTCCCACAATCAGGCGCAGGCAGATCAAACAGGTGGCAGGGCAGCTCCTGGGTGCGTCGCTACAATTGCACTCGTGATGCAACGGCCCATCGCTTTCTTGAAAGTCGTTGTACGTCAGTATCTGCGGAATAAGCGTGAGGTAAATTGTCGGTTTCCGTTGCCGCCTCTGCTGCCAAAATGACGGCGAAGGACCAGTGGTGCTCCTTTAAAGGGCCTGCAGAACAGCCGACATGACGTAGATCCACGTGGCTCCCACAATCTGGCGCAGGCAGATCAAACAGGCGGCAGTGCAGCTCCTGGGTGCGTCGCTTCAATTGCACTCGTGATGCAACGGCCCATCGCTTTCTTGAAAGTCGTTGTACGTCAGTATCTGCGGAATAAGCGCGAGGTAAATTGTCGGTTTCCGTTGCCGCCTCTGCTGCCAAAATGATGGCGAAGGACCAGCGGTGCTCCTTATAAAGGGCCTGCAGAACAGCCGATGTGACGTAGATCCACGTGGCTCCCACAATCAGGCGCAGGCAGATCAAACAGGCAGCAGTGCAGCTGCTGGGTGCGTCGCTACAATTGCACTCCTCATGCAACGGCCCATCGCTTTCATGAAAGTCGTTGAACGTCAGTATCTGCGGAATAAGCGTGAGGAATATTGTCGGTTTCCGTTGCCGCTTTTGCTGCCAGTGTGTATACAGTGCGTATCATGTAAGCGCAATATTAACACTAAAGTGTCTTATGTCGGGGTCCACGAAGTCTTCAGTGACGTATTTCCGTCACGGAAATGACGTCAAAAAAATTTACACGCTTAGATGACAAAGAAGAAAGGTTCCTCCAACGGGCATCGAACCCACGACCGCTCGGTCCGCAACAAAAGATGCCGGGCACGCTATCCACTGCTATACGGTAACAGACTCTAGAGGCTATACAACGCGCCTTTTATATCTACCACTCGCCCGGGCGGTGTCTTTTTTTTCTCTTCCCTCCTCTCTATTTAACGTCTTTCTACTTTTTATTCCCCTTTCCCGATCCCCCAGTGTAGGGTAGCCAACCGGAAGTGTTTATGGTTAACCTCCATGCCTTCTCCTTTTTCTGTTTGCTTCCTTCCTTCCTCCCGGTCGGCGGGGTGGTGGTGCCCTCTGGGAGCGGTATGTTAAAGTAAATTGTCATTACCGTGGCCTCCGCGATTAGCGCCTGCAACGCGTTACAATTCCATCCCATTCGGCGTATTTTCAATAGAAGTTCAATTTTGCCAATGCCTTATCACACCGCGAGGTGGGGCCCTTAGCCCAAGCGTCGTAAAAGCGTCGGCCTCGCTCATAGCATCAAGCTCATTCAATCGACGAATAGCTCTGCGACGCGCGCCTGCCTCGCCTGGCTGTAACACCGCGTCGCCGCTCACGCGCTCGCCCCGAGAAAAATCGCGGCGGGGCTACCGGGGCGGCACGACGCGCTTTGCGTTTCCCTCTACTCCAGCCGCGGTGTTCAGTCACATTTTAACATGCCGCGGGATGGCGACCCTGTTCTGCGTCAAATATGCCACGCTGTTCTGGCTATCGCACCTCGGTCTCTGATTACGCTTTCACCGTTAACTACTACAGCTACCACAAAGGTTTGTTTAATCATTTAACATGAACATTAGTCATCGGGATGGAGATGTACCACCAATCATCAAAGTGGGTGCATGCACGTTAAACGGTGCCATTAGCTGCCAGACATCAATATACATTGTGCAAACTGTCTTATATCGATGTACAGTAGACATTCAAACATTCAATTACTTCTGTAAGGGCACGATTTACTTTCGTGTTATTCAGATTTCTATGACGGAGGGATCAACCATGTTTTTTGCATGAGTTTTATTCCCACAACCACGATATTGACACATCCTGCATGCAAAGTACGCGCGCCGGACGTTTCCTACGCCCTCCTAGTCGTCCACGGGAAGAGAATTACCGGTGCCACGCCATGGGCTCTGGTGGGGGACAGTGTTCTTTCGATACCTACAAAGACATTCTCCTTTTAAACTTTTAAATGCGAAGCATTTCTTAGCGAACCTTTGGCACTTTGAGCGTTTCTATCTACGTATCTATCTATCTATCTATCTATCTATCTATCTATCTATCTATCTAGCCGCCTACGTCTGGGTGCTCTCATGATCGCCTCTTTAGGCTAGTGTAGACCAAGATTGGCATGGTAGGGTAAGAGGATGTGACGATTATGACTGTCGGGTCATGACGTGAATAACGCGAAAATCCTGTCGCGTACGTCGTCAAACCCTTTCCACCAGACACGTGTGGCACATACCCGTTTACCACGGGCCGCGGTGTACGGGTATGGGCCACAGGTAATTGGCAGTTTATATCTACGGAGGAACGATGAGAAAAGTCATTGGTAACCCAAATGCGACAGCGTTAAGAAAAACAGACATCGGTTGACCCGATTAAACGGAAAGAATGAAAATTAGGATCTCAGCAGGAATCGAACCCAAATATTCTGCGTGCCAATCAGGTATTCTACCACAGAGCCACGCCAGGTCTATAAGCTGGTTTGGAAAAACAGCCTATGCAGGCATAATGTCGGTGCAACGTCAGTTGTGGTTATGGTGCTGGCTATCTAATTTTGCAAGAAAGCAATAAACACTACATGACACTCCTACAATGTGTATTCCTACGATACAGGCGTCATATCAGATTAACGTCTGTGGTTCTGGTGTTGGCTCTGATTTTATAGCAATCCAATAAATTTGTATTCCTATCATTCCTATGATCCTATGAGCAAGCTATATTGAAGCATTGCTCGACACCGGACAAATACATTAACAAATGTTGCGTATGATATATTCACATCATCGCACCGTGAAGTGCACGTAGTCCGCCAGAACGGCGCAGTGTCCTCTTCATTTCTTACGATGATGGGCAATGGCCTCATGCTGACCGAGAATTATGACAGACTGAATGGCAGCCGCTTTGTAGACTCAGGCTACGTAGGTCGCATACGCCCAGGTAGTCTAGGAATACGACAGGCGCCATCCACTGATGTTGGTCTACATAGCACTATCCAGACGTACCAGTCGCGATGGCTTTCACCTCACCAACGCGAAGAGTGACTTCAGGTTCCGACATGTCACCGGCTCTATCGACAGACAATTTGTCGACGAAATGACCGAGGCACCCACGATTTCTAACAGTTCTACTTTACCTCATATTTCCCTACACATGTACCCCTCTTCACCGCGATCACGACCGGATCCAATAACAAGTCATGACCAGCTGCTGGTGCTCACTGACTACGGGGACCTTGTTCAAGAACTGTCAAGAACCTCTTCCACGCATACACACGGGTTCGTGAAACGTGCGTGTGTTCTCCATCATAAGGGAAAACTAGTAGCACTACATATCAGCTTACCGCTTCTGGTGTTGGTAATACCCGTGTTGCCGTTGGCAGCGTTACCCAACTGTAAACAACTGGTTATATGACACACATGAGGCTCTTCAACATATGTGTGCGTATAAAATTTATACCAATCATTAGCGTCATTTTGCGACGTTTCGCTCAGTAAATAAAATTACGCCACTGTCACCTTCCCGCCGCATGCTTCGCATAACATCGACTCCCACGGTACGTGGGATCTGCCGAACTTTTTGTTTGTAGGGAACTAGTTCGCCTGGACTAAAAAGCGTTTTTTTTTAAGTGTGGGTGCCCAATCTGGTGGAGTTAGGGGGTATAAATCCAAGCTCTCCTGAAGGTGGTGGAAGCAACCCGGAGACAACGAGAATCGGATCCGCCGAGGTGACTCCTGTTCACCAGCGCAGCAGTCCTCGCCTACGTGTTAAGGTCCCCGAGTTTCCTTCTGGGAATTCTGCAAGAACAGAAACATCTGTTCACGAAGACGCCACCAACAAGGCTTTGAGGTCAAACCAGCACTGATGTAGTAGATCCGCCGATGACGCCCGAACCTTTCCACGGCGAAGCATACGAAGACGCAGAGGACTGGCTCGGACGCTTTGAGCGCGTTGCGAGGGTCAACAGCTGGGATACGGATGGCAAGCTGCGACTTGTTTACTTCGGGTTGGAAGATTCCGCTCGAACGTGGTTGGAAAATCACCACACGACCATCTTGTCCTGGGATGACTTCCGACGGGAGCTGCTTGCTACGTACGGATCGCAGGGAGAGAGCCGAAGCCACTCTCCAAGGGCGAAACCAGCGCAATAATGAAAGTGTGGCCTTGAATGTAGAGGACATGCCCCGTCCTTTCAGCCGAGCAGATGCTAACATGAGCGAGGACAGAAAACTTCGCCATCTAATGCGAGGCGTGAAGCAGGAACTCTTCGACGCTTTGGTTCGGTATCCGCCGTCGCTGAGCTCCGTTCCGAGCAGTGTCCCATTCCATTTCCATTCTGGGCAATTAAGAAACTTAGCCCACTCCCCCTCCAGGAACGGCCGAGCAGTTCAATTCCATTCCTGCAATTCCTCAACGTAGAAAAGGCATCTTGATACTTTTATCGAGTTAAGAATGAACGCCCCATAAAGCCGATGTCACCACATACAATAGGAACTGCAAAAGAACGCAAAGCATGTTACCAAGGTCGAGGGATAGTAGCTTGGTGACATATCTTGTGCAGTACAACCACCCTACTAATTCCCACAGGGGCAGTTCTCCCGCTACCTATAGTATTTGCATGGTCAGCATGTTTGAACGAATGGTGTTGTTTTATTTATTTATTTATTTATTTATTTATTTATTTATTTGATACTGTCAACCCTTGCTTAGGGTCATTACAGGGAGGGTTTCACATAACACATAACATTCGAAGAAAAAAAAACATTCAAGAGCACACAGAAATAAGAGATAAATAACCAACAACAGAAAAATAAGAAACAAACAACAGTGATTATACAGATAAAAATCGACGAATAAATGCTCACGCAGAATTTGGTGCGCATAATTACAAAGAAAACTGTCTAACGCTTTTTCGAAATTCACTGACGTTGTTTCTTGAACAACCGCATTGGGTAAACTATTCCACATTTTTATTGTGTCTGGGAAAAGGGAGTGGCGGAAAGCATTCGTGCGTGTGAAATCAGGTTGAATTGCTCTACTATTATTGAGACGATCACATCGCCTTCCAGGCGGCTGAAGATATAAATCCTTAATTATTTTTGTTTGCCCGCTTATAATCCTAAAAAAAATTTAGTCGGTGTTTGCGCCTGCGAAGTTCCAAAGACTCAAGCTCACAGGACTTTAACAAAGCCGTGACTGAGTGTGTGCGTCGGTATTTACTGCAAATGAAACGGAGTGCTAATTTCTGTATTCTCTCAATTTTTGTCCACAACACCTTCTGGTGAGGCGACCACACAATACTAGCGTACTCTAAGACAGGGCGTATGAATGTTTTGTAAACAGTTAGCTTTACATCCGGTGTGGTATGTTCCTGGTTTTTCTTTAGGAAATACAGTTTTTTGTTTGCCTTAGAACAGACGTTAGCGATATGCGAGTGCCATTTCAATGTGTGCATAATACTAACTCCTAGGTATTTGAAACAAGCGGCATTGTTTAAAGGGTAATTTCCGATGTGATACATGAATGACAATTCCCGCACACTTCAGTGAATATGCGTAAATGTCGTCTTGCTATAGTTTATTTCCATGTCCCATTTTATACACCACTGATCTAATGCCTGTAAGCACCTGTTCAGATTGATATTGTTTAAGCTTAAATGTGTTAATGCTAAAATGACGACATAGCGTATTTTTATGCTGACAAAGTAGTGTTCAGGAAGACTAAGCAGTTTCGCCACACGTCTGGAGCGACCGTGAATATGAAGAAAACTAAGATTTGGTTAATGGGGAAGAAAACCCGCTAGATCTGCTGGTACTGGTTTGAACAGTGCACGGCTAGGGCACCTTGTGCCTTTGCATCAAATACGGAACACGGGGCCGCACTGCTCCTCAGCACTCACGCTTGTCAAGCGCGCCTGGCAAGGATGAGGATGAGGTGAGAACTTTCTGTTTTCGCCTGTGCGCAGGTATGAAATGTCTTCCTTGTCGCAAAGGTTATTTATGTGAGTCAGGTAGTACACTGCTTGTGAGATAAAGATCAGGTTGTGCATAGAGTATTCGCCACTTTCGTGTGAGGTTATCAATGTGAATCAACGCGCAGGGATAATTTGTTTCTGCTTTCAGTATCTGCTGGGATACTGCATGTGTTTCTACACTCATGACTTATGCCTCGGTTTCTCTTTTACAAATTGACAGGTCGTTCACACTTTTACATCACGCCTACACTTGGCTGTGGCTAGCTAAAGGTGGGCCTAGAGAATGCGTTGTGGCCTTCGACTTCGACAAAACATGTGCTCTGACCTACATGACTAATTTGAGCATATTACAGTAGTAGGATTTAAGGGTGTAGCAAAATACAATCCTTCCCAATGCCATCATTGTTTGGCGATGCGGACACGGGTATGTGCCGAGTCGTAGCAACCGAGCAAAGAAAAGATGCAAGGAAAAAGATAACGATAATAATGAAATCATCCCACCCCGGAGCTACACTGTACCGGAGCAGTGGGAGGTCGGGCTGACGAGCTGTCAGCTCGAGACTCGATAACGCCTGACCTCCCGCGCTAGAGCAGTAGCGGTCGCTCGCAGCTTTTTGAACTTGGAAGAAGCCACCCACCATTATTTTATTTTTATCGGTTCAAACAAATCTTTTTACAACAACAACACGTCCGGCAAACGGTCACTAGTTCTTCAGCAATCACTACGTCACAAGAACTGCTTAGCTGTCCTCGTGATTTTTAAATGCTGTGTCACGTGGTTTATTCACGTACAAACGTGAAGGGACGACGAGGAACGTCGAGGAACGTTGAGGGTCCAAAATCCAAGCAAGCGCAAGCTCGGGTCGCGTGGCTACCACTCACGATGTGGCTTGCTTTCTTGGCTGCTTCGTCGTCGTCTATATTGTTCACTACATTTGCCCCCGGTGAATAGCGTAGCCATCCTGGCGACCTAAGGCGTTTTCAGTATGGCGGGATCATAATAGGGCTTGAGGCGACTCACGTGGACGATTTCCCTACCACGACGACGTATGTCTTGGGACAGTGTCAAAGGCTCGACCTCAAAATTGACTGGGGACGTACGAGTGAGAATACGGTAGGGCCCGTGATATCGGGCAAGTAATTTCGACGAAAGGCCCGGAGTGTTCGGTGGGATCCAAAGCCAAACCAGGGCACCTGTCGTAAAAGTAGGGAGAGGTCGATCGGTGTCGTGCCTTAGCTTCTGACGGCCTTGGTCCTCGGTTGTCAGCGAACGGGCCAATTGTCGGCAATCTTCGGCGTATCTGGCAACGTCAGAAATTGCAGTGTACTCAGATGAGTCAGGCGTGTAGGGAAGCATAGTGTCAAGCGTGCATGATGGATCGCGTCCGTACAAGAGAAAGAAAGGCGAAAAACCTGTGGTCGCACGCGTAGCGGTGTTGTACGCGTACGTGACAAACGGAAGGACGGTGTCCCAATTGGTCTGGTCTGATGCGGTGTACATTGTCAGCATATCGCCGAGAGTGCGATTAAATCGTTCAGTGAAGCCATTCGTTTGCGGGTGATATGCGGTCGTCAGGCGATGAATGATGTTGCACTGAACGAGCAATGCTTGAATAGCGTCAGACAGAAAAACACGCCCTCTGTCGCTCAAAAGTTCACGGGGAGCACCATGGCGAAGGACAAAGTTGCGTAAGATGAAAAACGCAACTTCTCTTGCTGTTGCTGTGGGCAGGGCTGCAGTTTCCGCGTAACGTGTGAGGTGGTCTACGCCGACAATTATCCACCTATTTCCAGAAGAAGTCGAGGGAAGCGGTCCGTATAAGTCGATACCGACGTGATCAAATGGACGCGCTGGACAAGGCAGAGGCTGAAGTGTACCGGCTGGGCGTTCAGGTGGAGCTTTACGGCGCTGACAAGCAGTACAAGCACGTACGTACTTGCGCACAAAAGTATACATGCCGCGCCAGTAGTATCGCTGGCGCAGGCGGTTGTAGGTCTTGAGAGCGCCGGCGTGAGCACTTTGCGGGTCGTTGTGGAAAGCAGTACAGATTTCCGTGCGCATGTGGCGTGGTATCACTAGCAGCCACCTCCGACCGTCAGACGCGTAATTCCGCCGATAGAGGAGGTCGTCTCGAATAGTGAAATGCGTGGCTTGACGACGGATAGTTCTTGAGGCTGGATGTGCTAATGGGTCAGTCAGAAAGTCGAGAAGATGGGAAATCCACGCGTCCTTGCGTTGCTCCAACGGCATGTCTGCGAAGTCAATTGGCGTCAAGACAGCTGAAGAAGCTGACGACGAAGCTGTGTCAGCCGGTAGCGGCGAGCGGGATAGGGCATCAGCGTCCGAGTGTTTGCGGCCGGATCGGTACACAACACGAATGTCGTATTCCTGCAGGCGAAGCGCCCAACGACCGAGGCGTCCCGACGGATCCTTCAGCGATGACAGCCAACATAGGGCATGGTGGTCCGTCACTACTTCGAATGGGCGGCCATAAAGGTACGGGCGGAACTTGGCCAAAGCCCAGATAATGGCGAGGCACTCTTTCTCTGTGACGGAATAATTACACTCGGCTTTCTTGAGGGTTCGACTCGGGTAAGCAACGACGTATTCTTCATATCCTTTTTTTCTTTGAGCAAGTACTGCGCCAAGACCGACCCCGCTGGCGTCGGTATGGATCTCCGTAGGCGCATTAGGATCAAAGTGACGAAGTATCGGAGGCGACGTTAATAAGCGCCGTAGCGTCATAAAAGACTCGTCACACTCCTGTGACCAAGCAGACAGGCCGTTGGAGGCTGTCAGTAGATTGGTAAGAGGCGCGATAATAGAAGCGAAGTCGCGCACAAATCGACGAAAATACGAGCACAGCCCAATAAAACTTCGAAGCGTCTTCATAGAGTTGGGCTTCGGATATTCGGCCACGGCGCGGAGTTTCGCGGGGTCCGGAAGAACGCCTTCCTTGCAAAGGACGTGGCCTAGTATTGTGAGCTGGCGCGCCACAAAATGGCACTTCTTGATGTTAAGTTGAAGGCCAGCAGAGGTGAGACACGTGAGAATTGCACGAAGGCGAGTAAGGTGAGTCGGAAAATCGCGAGAAAAAACGACAATGTCGTCAAGGTAGCAGAGGCAGGTTTTCCACTTGTAGCCGCGAAGGATGTTGTCCATCATCCGTTCGAAGGTAGCTGGGGCGTTGCAGAGTCCGAACGGCATGACGTTAAATTCATACAGCCCGTCAGGAGTGACGAATGCAGTCTTCGATCGGTCAGGGTCGGCCATCGGAACTTGCCAATAACCCGAGCGTAAATCCAACGACGAGAAATATTCTGCTCCTTGCAAGCAATCGAGAGCATCGTCGATGCGTGGCAGCGGGTATACATCCTTCCGAGTTATTTTATTGAGGCGGCGGTAGTCGACACAGAATCTAATTGATCCATCCTTTTTGCGCACAAGCACAACAGGGGACGACCAGGGGCTCTGGGATGGCTGGATGACACCGCGCTTGAGCATATCGTCGACTTGTTCGTTGATAATACGCACCTCTTCCGCTGAAACTCGATATGGTCGTTGGCGTAAGGGAGCATTACCACCGGTGTCAATGTGGTGCGTGATGCTCGTTGTACGCCCCAATGATGGTTGAGCGCAATCAAAGGAAGAGCGGAACTCTCGAAGAAGGGCTAAGAGTTCGCGTCGATGTGTCGGCGATAGATCAGCGGCAACGGAAGGGTGGAAAATGTCTGGAGCGGAAGAAGTGGCAACAGGTGGTGTTATGGCATTCAGCTGGAGGTCGGGTTGGTTTGCAGCAAACTCCAGAGAACGCAGCAGGTCAACGTCTTGTATGTTGCCCAAACATTCCCCGCGAAGTAATGTAACTGAGGATGTCAGTGAGTTCGCAACCAGCATAATTGTAGCACCCGATTCAACGGCGAGTACGGCAAACGGTAGTCGCAAGCCGCGTTGGCGGAGAAATACCTCGGACAGGACGAACAGAACAGTTCCGTCTGGAGTGGCTTTACAGGTCAGGGCTACCAGGGTGGACGTTTTCGGGGCTATATCTGTGTCCGCAGCAACGACAAGTTTGTAAGCGTCGGGAAGGGGATCCACCGAAAGAGCTGTTTGCAGCGGCGTAAGGGCGACTTCTGCACGGGAGCAGTCTATGAGGGCACGATGACGCGAAAGAAAGTCCCAGCCGAGAATAACGTCGTGGGAGCATGACGCTAACACGAAAAACCCGATGACGTACAGTTCGCCTTGAATAATGACACGCGCGGTGCACACAGCAGAAGGTGCTATGCACTGTGAGCTGGCCGTGCGGAGCATTAGTCCCGAGAGCGACGTGGTCACCTTTTTTAACTTGCGGCATAGGTTCTCGCAGATTACGGAAACGGCGGCTCCTGTGTCAATAAGCGCTTGTGCGGCGGTCCCTTCAACATCGACGTCGATAACGTTTTGCGGCGAAAAAGATGGAGGCCTTGAGCAGTTCGACTCGCATGCAGCTCTTGCCTCCGGAACTGCAGCGATTAGTTTCCCTCTTCCGTAGTAGGTCGACGACGCATTGGTGACACGGAGCGCCGTCGAGGGGATGGTGATCGGTGGTTGGCGTAGGATCGTTGATCGTCAAGAGTGTACCTTGGTGGCGCCCTTGACGACGACGCAACAGGCCTGCCCACGGCGTCAAATGGAGGACATTGGCGACAGTAGCGGGCGACGTGTCCAGCGATACCACAGGCGAAGCAGATGGGCCTATTGTCTGTCGTTCTCCACGCGTCTGAGCGGCGGTAAAATTGAGTCGAAGGTCTCGCGAAGGTATGCGACGCGGCGTTCACGGTCGTCGGCAAGGGATGGGGTGCCATGGCAGGTCGAGAATATGGCGTAGGCTGCTGCGGGCGAGCAGCGACGGCGGCGTAGGTAAGCGGTGCAGTGACGGGTGCTTGCTGGAGAATCGGTGGGAGGGCCTCCGCAACTTGGCTTCGATTGGCGTGTTGTAGGTCTGGAGCCAGAGCCTGCGCAGGCTCGTGCGTGAGCGGCAGTAATGATAGCTGGCGCGCTACCTCCTCGCGGATGAAGTGCTTGATCGTGGACAAAAGCGGCTGCTGATCGGCAGGACGGGCAGCTGGCTGCAAGCTTGAGAGCGTGTCGGGCGTCGTGAGGGCTTGACGGGCGATCGCATGCTGTCTACGCAACTCGTCGAAGCTCTGACAGAGTGAGACGAGTGCCGCGATCGTGGTAGGGTTTCTCGCGAGCAGCATCTGAAAGGCGCCGTCCTCGATGCCCTTCAGGATGTGCCTGATTTTGTCCTCCTCGGTCATGGCGGAGTTCACGCGGTTACACAGATTCAGGACATCCTCGATGTAGCCCGTGTAGTTCTCGCCCGGTTGCTGCGCGCGTTGACGCAAGCGCTGCTCGGCGTGAAGCTTGCGAACCGTAGGCCGCCCAAACACGTCTGTAACAGCAGTTTTGAAAGCTGCCCAAGTTGGAATTTCAGCCTCGTGGTTGTGATACCATAGCTGCGCGATGTCCGCGAGATAAAACGTCACGTAGCCAAGCTTCATTTGGTCGTCCCATTTGTTACTGGCGCCGACTCTTTCGTACCTCAACAACCAATCTTCCACGTCTGATTCACCTGAGCCGGAGAAGATGGGCGGATCTCGCTGGGGATACACGGCGCCGCAGGTGACGTGGACAGCCGAAGGTCCAGCCTGAGGAGGGGTCTCGTTGGCCATGTTGGTGTCACGGACAGGGGGGAGCTTGCGAGAGCGAAGTTCCAGGTTCGTACGGAGAATCCACGTACCTCCACCAAATGTCACGTGGTTTATTCACGTACAAACGTGAAGGGACGACGAGGAACGTCGAGGAACGTTGAGGGTCCAAAATCCAAGCAAGCGCAAGCTCGGGTCGCGTGGCTACCACTCACGATGTGGCTTGCTTTCTTGGCTGCTTCGTCGTCGTCTATATTGTTCACTACAGCTGCAACAAAGGTCGCAAGCAGTGCAAGGCGCAAAAAGAAGCTTTATTTTGGTTTTATTCATCAAAATTTTGCTACGAAAGGTTATGAGCTAAACGGGCGCTTCGCCTGTTAGTTTTTAAATCCCGAAGTGTGAATGACGGCTGCTTCAACGGTTGGTTCTTAAAAAAAGTGCGAAAAAGTGAGATAAAAAAATTGCCGTCTACTTATGTGTTGCGCTTCACAAACATGAGCTGCTGGAAAGAGGTGTTCGACAGCCCATTTTGCTTCGCTATCATTATCAGGGATGCCGTAGAAAACACGCGTTCCACGTCAGCTGACGTCCCATTCACAGTGAAACCTGCCCTTGCGAGACGGGAAAGCAGAGGAAAGCGGCTTTCATTCGGTTTCTGATAGGGCTTAACAGTGTCTGCGCAAATTCCCCCTGAAAGTTAAGGAGAAATTTCCGCTGCAATAGATCCAGGCGTATTGCCTTGGTGGGCATTATCATTTTGCCTGATGTGTTTAAACGTCAGTCTGCTTGGCGCTGCTTCAGAATCTGCATTCGCGACAGTGCTGGCGCTGTCCTACCCTCCCGAATCACCTATGGGGGGCGCGAAATCTTCCCCATACATTGACCCCCCTAGTCACCTAAGAGGAGGGGGGGAGCGAAAGTTGCCTCGTACGTTGACTTAGTAGGGGGGGGGGCGCTGCGATGAACCTTCGCCCACTCTGATGGGGAATTCTGCGCATGCCTATGTATGTAAACGTACAGTATTGCAGTCGACGACACACTGACACTCTTCAAGACTGCATTAGACGATATAAAGTGGGGACAGACACAGCCGTTTTCTCTAGCCCTACGATAAATTATGTGCACATCAACGCAAAGGCTGCACCATCCTGTTCTTTAGGAATAAACCGTGCACGTAGTATCATGGCTTAGGCACTATGGCTGTTATTATATTAATGAAATGGGTTTCGTAATTCAAATAAACATACTGGTAGCAGGCTGACTGGTCTATATTCCAGGAAACTGTATTTACGGGCTCAGCAATTTGTACTAAAAGGAGTGACGTATGCAGGACTTCATTTTCCCGTGTCGGGAGGGAGGGGTGTAATAGAAAATAAATAAAAATAGAGGGATATCAAAGGAGAAAATAGCAAGGGGCACAAAATACAATGAGGCAGAAATAGCTTGAACAAGGAATCAACCAAATCCAATTCTTTTAAAATGTAACTCCGGGACACCGTGGGCGTTATTTACGTGACGTACCAGTTTTGTTCATTTTTGTTTGTTCTTAACTGTATTTGAGAACGGTTGATTGACGTGGTGAGAGCAGACCTAGAAGTCGCGTAAGCTTGGTGCCTGGCCTGCGGCAGAAAAATGATCCGCAGCCACTATTTGATGGGAAGCAGAGTTCGTGACCTCGGCGATGGCAGCGAATGCCCCACGAATCCTCGGCTAAACATTACCTGAAGACAGTTGCATTATAAAGCTTTCACGCAATGAAACTGTGATAAGCACAGTTGTCCACCCTTACTTTTGAAACTAGAATTGTTATATTGCTACTTTCTTTGTCCATGCGTTCATGGTAAATTATTTAACAAAGCTAGGCCCAAACAATAGTTCATGAAAATAGTAATAAATGAACGACGTATCTATCAATGCTCATCAGCTGAAACCAATAGGTTATTTAATAGCGCATACCTGCCGAATGGCGTCGTTTACGGCCAGGAGCAGGCTGTGGGCGGCGCAGCCAAATCGAAATTGCTCCATCTGATGGAACTCGCTTAAAAGCTCTGTCAAGACGTTTATTAGTGGGCACTCGGCGACGGCGCTCGACAGCGACAGTCAAAGCGGGGCCGACTCTCTGCACGAGGGGCGTGCTCTCGGAGAAGAGGACTACCCACTAGAAGGCGCTCGAGAGGATGACCCATTACTGAAGGAACGCTTCGCTCCGGCGTATGTTAGCGGGGGCACCACAGGGAGTGATGGGGTCGGCCTCGCTACAACTTGCGCGTAACTGAGCGGCGCAGGCGCCGGAGGGGGCTGGTGGTATTCCCGCATGACCTCCGCGATTTCCTGCTCAATAGCCCGGCGTAGGGGAGGCAGCAGTGTGGTCCACGGCTGTTCAACATGCTGCTGGTGAGAGAAGGCCAGTACAGACAACTGGCGCGCAATTTCCTCGCGCACGAAGGATTTGATCTCGGCGAGTAAGACGGAGTGGTCCGACACGGCCGACAAGCCAGCGAGATCGGCTTCGCGTGATGGAGGTCGACGCGTCATCAGCCGTTGCCGGCGCAGCTCCTCGTAGCTTTGGCACAGTGTGATGACCTCTGCCACAGTGCGATGGTTTTTGGCGAGTAGCATGGTGAAGGCATCGTCATCGATGCCTTTCATGACGTTCCGGATCTTGTCGACTTCAGACATGGTCGCGTTGGCTTTCTTGCACAAGTCGAGCACGTCTTCAATGTAGATCGTGAAAGACTCGCCGGACTGCTGGACACGTTCACGTAAACGCTGTTCGGCTTGCAGCTTGCGAACGGCAGGGCGCCCAAACGCGTCGACGATGGCGGTCTTGAAAGCGGACCACGTAGCAAAATTGGCTGCGTGGTTGTACCATTGGCTTGCCACAACCGCGAGGTAGAAAACGAGGTTGGTCAGTTCGCCTGCCTCGTCCCATTAATTGGGGATGCTCACACGCTCGTAAATCACGAGCCGATCCTCGACGTCGGTGCCATCCGCGCCCGTGAAGACAGGAGTGTCGCGGATGCGGGGGCACCTGGACATGGCGTCGGTGCAAGAGGCGGCGTTTGCTGGGCGGCGTCTGGAGTCATGGTAGCAGGCACGGTACGGGATCGAAGCTCCAAGGGCATCGAATGCGGACTGTAGTTGTTTAAAGGGCACAGCACTCTCCACGAAATTGTCAAGGAGTTTATTAGCGGACACTCGGCGACGGCACACGACAGCGACAGTCAAAGCGGGGCCGACTCTCTGCACGAGGGGCGTGCTCTCAGAGAAGAAGACGACCCACTAGAAGGCGCTTGAGAGGATCACCCATTACTGAGTAGGAACGCTTCGCCACAGCTCCTTCGTAAAGCGTTCCGGGCAGTCGCCGAAATTGTCATCATCATCGTCCTCTTCAGTCTCCCACCACGTAAATGCAAATGCCTCTATCAACATTGATGAAGCTTTATCTGTCACCACGCCAAGGACCTCTAAATGAAATAAAAACAGTTAACGATGGCGAAAAACACAAAAATACATATTTGACCTTGTCAGCAATGTTCCACTGCAGCAACGTTGCGTCATACTCGCAGCGGATCCGAGCACATGTGTGGCTCCCCGTCAGGCGAGTGAAACTGAGGAGGTACGTGTGAGCCGCGAAGTCACTGTCCACGAATGTTGCTTCGACAGCCAGGAAGCCCTCCGTCGACCGCGACGTCCACACGTCTAGTGCGATACAGACGTACTCGGCCCCCGCCAAAGACGATGATATTTTGGTCTTCAGCGCTGATACTTTCCCGTGCAGGAACTTCTCACTGAAGTCATCCCGCGATGGCAACAGGTAGCCCGGGACGGCGACCTGGATTTCAAAGAACACAACGCTGTTACTTTAATGAAAGGTGATCTATTTTATTGTCAAGCTTACCGTTACGAATTGTAGAAATCCCTCCCTCTCGGCAACACGAAAGGACTCCAAGTCAGTGCAAATCATGTTGATTATGGCGTCGTCAAGAGCAGCCTTTCGATGAAGAGGCACAGAGCTGCACCCAGCGATGAAGGCGGACGTTATGTTTGGATGGCTTGCGAGCCCTTCCTCTCGTTGCGTGTACTCACGTTCGTGCTTTCTTTTTAGGTGCCGAGTCAAATTAGATGAAACTCTGACTACAGCATGTATAGTTTCGGAGCAAAGCTTGCAGCGTACAGCTTGTTTCATTTCTTCGCGGGTAATTTCAAAAAATTGTTTCCAATGAGCCATGTTGGCGGGTTTGCTGCGTGCGTGAGCCGCTGGGCGCAGGAGCCAGTGTGGTAGTGCGTTTTGGTAGTGCTTCTCTAACCGCCAACAAGCGCCGGCGCGGCGGAGGCGGCGGCGCCTCCCGGGTCTCCTCCCCACCCTAGAACAGAGCGAACGTGTGTTTTCTGCGGCGTGAATCGTCGCGTCCGGACTCGGAAAGGCGCGGCCGTGGCCGTGGTTACGCGGGCTCTCTTGCTTCGGCTGGCTTCTCGAACCACTACTTTCAAAAGTATCTTCTCTCTCTCTCTATCTGTACGGAGAGGGATGGTACACAGTTCATCGTGTACGACTGCGTGCTGCCCTGACCTATAGACCTTCGCCGACAGTTTCGGGCAAAGGCATCCATGTGTCTAGACAGAGGAGGGCAGTATGGCAAAAGGGTGGGGGGGGGCGGGGGGGAGCAGTATGAGGTGAGACGGCGTGCAAGCTTCTATAAGAAAGCTTGCAGTGAAGACAAGCATCGCGCCAGCGTCAATACGCGTCACAAATTAGAGAAGCGCTTTTTCGAATATGCGTCTGAGTCCCCGAGGGCGACAGAAGCAAAAACAAAGAATTGAAGGGTGGGGAGACAGCAGGCAGCTGGGGTGCCTCCGAGGGAAGAAAAATCGGAAGGCGTAAGGGGGGTTATGCCGCCGCCGTAGTTCCACGCGATGGATACCAACGGCATAGAGCCGAGGTTACAAAGAATAGACAAACTTCGGAGCAACACAGTCTATATAAGGACAGAATTGTAGTAGGCGCGTGGCTTATAAATGTACCGTGCTTTTACTCAGCCAAGCCATTTAAAAATACTGCTTTATTATTAAATTAGAGGCTATGAATCTATTTTAAGAAAAAGACGTAATTTCATTCCAATTCCATTCCGAGCAAAATGTGCTTAATTCTATTCCCATTCCATTCCTGCAAGCGTTCTCCGCATTCCATTCCCATTCCATTCCGCGGTCGTTAAAATGTAGAATGATTCCGGAGTCATTCCTTTTCCGGAGTGGCAGCTCCGCAACACTGGTTCTGAGGCGGCTACAATGGAAAGAACGCTTCAACAACGAGCGAGAATGAACAAACGGGACCTGGGCATTGCCTCCGCAGACGCAGTGCCGACTGTGGAGCTCTTACGTGAACTAGCGTGGAGTGAAACATCGTGAAGTTCTTACGTGAACTAGTGTAATATGTAGCGCGAGAGGAGTTCCAGAGACAGCTGCTCGATTTTAGCGCTCCATCTTCGTGATCACTGGCCGAAGTGGTGCGCGAAGAAGTCAGACTGGCGGTTCGGAATTCCCAGCCCATTCCAGAACCTCAGCACTATGCCCAGCTAGAAGCGCCACCACAGCTACCGCAGAGAGTCTCCTATGCCGACGCACTACTGCAAGGACCTCCGATGCGTATGGCCGTCGCATCCACTTCTGTGTCCAGCACTACGCCTCCTAGCACACTCCTGCCACCCGATAGCGGACCAAGAAAGACTGATATAATGCGCACCCCCGACAGACTACCTCCTTCCTGCCACTGCGGAGAGGCAGGCCACCTCTGTCGAATGTGCCAATATTGCCAAGCAGGACATCGTGGTGTCTCGGCAAATGCACCTCGTCCTCAAAACGGTGAGTGCCCTTTCTAATTGAAAAGTGTTTGTCAATTCGTCAAAGCGCGCATGACCTTCAGCGACATCAGCCTCGTTCCACGGCGCCTTCGAGATATCGGTCGCCGTGCCCCCATCCGTCGTCAGTCTATCCAACTATAAGGCGCCGTTCACAAAGCCTGCGTCGGGAAGTTTAGAGTCAGCGACCTGTTGACGTAAGGCCGCTGCCGACGCTAAAACAGAAGAAGCCCCATCGCTGTCTCCGAACGACGACAACGTACTAAAAAGCCGGTACAGTAACCATGACGTCACTTCAGACTTGGGCGTATTTGTTGACGGCTACGAAATGAATGCACTAGTGGATAGGGGTGCAGATGGCTCAGTAATGAGTAGCCAGCTTGCCAGAGCACTGAGCAAGTTACTGACTCATTGGAATAGACCGCAAGTTCGCATCGCCAAGGGGAAGCTCATAGACGCGACTGGAATGTGCACTGCTAGACTCGGCATAAAGGTTTGAAATATGTCGCAAGTTTCATTGTGTTGCCTCAATGCTCAAGAGACTTGATCATTGGTATGAATTTCCGGCAGGCTAACGGCATTGTGATGAACTTGCCGGAGTCATGCGTCTCATTTTCAACGAGGCACGCCATCGCAACGTGCAACACCGATGAAAAAGTCAACGACCTCTGTATTGCGATGACGACGTGGTGGTACCTGCAAGATCCAGCATAGCTGTCACAGTAAAGAGCAACGCGTTCAGTACTATAAACGGCTTGCAGACAGCAACACCGAGCTCACAGTCGTAAAAGGCATCTGCATGGCGTGGCGCCTTGTCCAGCTTAGTGGCTGATGTGCTAACGTCTTGCTCACCAATTTTGGGAATGAAGTACAACACCTTGCGGAAGGAACTGTCCTTGCGAGAATCCACGACTAGAGCCACGTTACGAACCTCAGCGCTTCCGAGGACTTATCACTTGGTTTCCAGGATGTGAATTCTCTCCTCGGATCCAGAGACATCAATCCAGGACTACTATCAAGTGAGAGGGAACAGATAGAGAACCTCGTAAGAGAATGCGCCCCGTGCTTTTGTATGTCATCTAAGGTCCGACGTAGGCCTGTTACCATGCATCGTATCATTGTGGACGAATCAGTCACGCCTATACACCAGCACCCTTACAGGTTTCACAAAAAG